>NW_028244611.1:0-357500 GCF_964263255.1 Lissotriton vulgaris
CCCCTAGGTAGCTTGGCACGAGCAGACAGGCTTATCCCCAAGGCAATGTGTATAATATTTGCACTTAACACACACAATGACTCTAAAGCATACCACAAACTGAGACCACATAGGTAGATATATCAAAAATATATATCTTTATCTAGGTTAGGCAGTTTAGCAAAAAGCAATGCAGTACATAATCTCTTTATATTCTTGAAGGTTGCACTATTTTCTAGGAAGTCTTTATAACATTAACTCTTAGTCTCACGAGGTTCAAACAGCAATTGTAGCAGGCTGTAACACTTTTAAAAGTGGCTCAATGTTGCTCTTAGCGCTGTTCTACTGAAGCGCCTCCTTGGTCACACAAAATAAGTCTCTCCTCATGGAGAGAGACCCTCACGCAATCCCCGCCGATCCCGCTAGCTCTCAGCCTGCTCCCGACAATCCAACGAGCGGCTGGGAGCTGAGTTAACTGTAAGCGTGCACGGGCGATGACTAGCGCAACACGCGGGTCACTCTGCAAGGACAGGGCGTTCTTTGCATTCAAATGCAGCTCTTCTTCCTGCCCAGATTGCCTTCGGTTACGAAGCAGGAAGCGTCACTCTCTTCGGCTCTCCTCACCTTCCAGCGTCGGCTCCAAGCGCAGTCCTATCAGTGCGCGGCTCCTCAGGCGAGCCCATCCTGACGTCACGGCTCCTTCTCGCGGGCCAACTAATACCAGCGCAGCATTTACTGAGGGGGCTCATCGCTCTGAGCCAATCAGGGCTCCTCTCCTTTGGTTTCTCCTTCGGCGGCCTGGCCAGGCATGGTGAGATTCTCAGGATGTTTCTGGCCCCGGGCAGCGGCGGTGAAAAGCGGCACAGTGATTTTCAAGTGGCCAGAGGCGGGCAGAATGCTTGTGACACCACCAACGCTCTTTAAAGGATAAGTCACGAGGGGAGGCACAACGATCCTCCGGTCTTCTGCGCTGAGGTGCCGATGAGCACACTGATCCTATGGCACGGCCAATAGTTAACAACTCACGCACCAAGGAGCGACTGGAGCACGGTCTCCAAAGCGTCTTGTTGTTACTGGGGAACCTTTTGACCCTGAGTTCCAGGACAGGAGGCCAGCTCTACTCAGGCCCTTGGAGATTCTTTGGCAGACACAGCACACAGCAAAGTCTTGAGGTCAAGCAGTCAGGGGTCACAGCACACAGCAAAGTCCCCTTCTTCTCTCCTTCAGTTGAGCAGCAAAACAGATCAGCCCCAGAGCACACAGCAAGGGCAGTCTTCCTAGTTTCTTCAGCGGTTCTTCTTCTGGTAGAGGTTCCTCTTGATTGTAGAATCTGAAAATCTGTTGTCAGGGGTCCTTCTCTTATACCCCTAAAAGTCTTTGAAGACTTTGTGCAAGTGGGCCCTGAGCCCGGTATAAACCAGTTCTGGGTGTTGCTGGAGTACTTTGGTTTCCTGGCTTCTTTCTTCATTTCAGAGTGAGGGGGCAGAGTCGTCAGCTGCCCAGCAGGAGGTGGAGCCAGCATTGTGGCAGGCAGGCACAGCCCTATTCACTCCCAGGTGCTATCTCCTCCCACCACTCTAGTTGCAGATGCAGTCATTCAACCAAGGGCCGACGCAACCAACCTCCTGGAGGCTCCCCAGCCCCTGTCACCCTCAAACCAGACTGTCAATCCACAAGCAGGCCCAGGCACACAGAAAGGTTAGACAAGAGAACAGCCACTTTCTAAAAGTACTGTTCTCAACCACAGAATTTAAAAACAACCTTTCCTAAAAGATGTGTTATTAAATTCTGAGTTCAGGGATATCAATCACTTATGTCCTATCTTGTTCCTGTGGGAAGATAGGCTGGTATCCATTGGGACCAGCCTCTCCCATGATAGTCTATGGAGCAAGATAACCTTGCAGCAGTGATCACACAAAATGGCTGCTGTTCACTACCAGAGCATGTTACCTGCACTATTACATGCTCTATCTTTCATATACACTGCACCCTGCCCAAGGGGGTACCTTGAGCCTTCCATAGGGGTGACCAATGTGTACACATAGGGAAGGGTTAGGCCTAGCCAGTGGGGATACTGACCAGGAGGATATGGCAGTTCACTGACTGCACACAGGCACTGCGGTGGCAGGCCTGAGACACCATTTTAGGGCTGCTCATGTGGGTGGCACAATCAGTGCTGCAGGCCCACTAGTAGCATCTGTCATCACCAGCCTGGCACACCCAGTGCACTTTACTAGGGACTTCGTGGTGATACAAATATGCCAATCAGGTACATCCAATCAATATGATAATTTCCATAGGGAGCACTTACACTCTGGCACTGATCAGCAGTGGCAGAGTGTCCAAAGCATCTAAACCAGCAAAAACGAAATCCAGCACAGCATCAAAAATACAGGAGGCAGAGGCAAAAAGATAGGGGAAAACCACGCCAAGGGTGTCAGGTCTAACACGTGTCCCCTCCAGCTGAAAGTGGGGAGAACTACCCACCCCCTTGGGAGTTCTCTTCACTAAGGCGGATGAATCTGGACAGACCATCACCGTTGGCGTGTTCTGTACCAGGGCGGTGTTCCACCGTAAAGTCCATTCCCTGTAGGGAGATGGACCACCTCAACAGGTTTGGGTTTTCACCCCTCATCTACATTAACCATCTAAGGGGCCTGTAGTCGGTCTGAACACGGAAGTGAGTTCCAAACAGGTAGGGCTTCAGCTTCTTCAGAGCCCAGACCACAGCAAAAGCTTCCCTTTCAATCGCACTCCATCTCTGTTCCCTGGGGAGTAGCCTCCGACTAATGAAAGGTACAGGTTGGTCTCCGCCCTCGTCGTTGATCTGTGAGAGTACTGCTCCCACGCCTTGCTTTGAAGCGTCTGTCATAACTATGAACTCACTGGAAACGTCAAGTGCCTTAAGCACCGGTGCTGTGCACATGGCAGTTTTCAGGGCATCAAAAGCAGTTTGACAGGCCTCGGTCCAATTCACTTTCCTGGGCTCATTTCTAGAGGTTAGTTTTGTCAAAGGGGCAACAATGGTACCATATCCTTTGACGAAACGTCTGTAATACCCGGTGAGGCCAAGGAAGGCTCTCACCTCTGTCTGGGTCTTGGGGGGTTCCCAAGCCAGAATGGTATCAATCTTTGCCTGGCCGCTCCCCACCTGGTGTCCCAAGTACACTACTGATCCCTGCCCTATCTGGCACTTACTGGCCTTGATAGTGAGGCCTGCCTTTTGCAGGGCCTTCAACACTTCACAGCAGGCGCTCCTCCCAAGTGGAGCTGAACACAGCAATGTCATCTAGGTATGCGGCGCTGAATTGCTCCAGCCCGGCCAGTACCTGGTTGACCAGTCTTGGAATGTGGCAGAGGCATTTTTCAACTCAAAGGGCATGACTCGGAACTGGAAGTGCCCCTCTGGCATTGAAAATGCTGACCTCTCCTTGGCCCCTTCAGTTAAGGCAATCTGCCAGTACCCCGAAGTCAGATCAAAGGTGCTGAGGTACTGGGCAGCTCCCAACCGATCCACGAGCTCATCAGCTCTGGGGATGGGGTGTGCTTCAGTTTTGGTGACCGCATTGAGCCCGCGGTAGTCCACGCAAAACCAGAGTTCTGGAGGGCCACCGGGAGTAGCAGCTTTCTTAGGCACTAAGATCACTGGGCTAGCCCAGGGGCTGCTGGAGGGCTCAATTACCCCTAGTGTCAACATCTTTGAAACTTCTTCCTTGATGCTGGCTCTGACCTTGTCAGCCACCCTGTAAAATGTTTGCTTCACAGGCAGACTATCTCCAGTGTCCACATCGTGGACGCACCAGTTGGTGACTCCTGGGGTCAGGGAGAACAGGGAGGGGAACTGACCCAAGACCTGGCGACAGTCCCTCTGCTGCTCTGGGGTCAGGGTGGGCGAGAGGACCACACCATCCACTGACCCGTCCTGCTCCTTGGCTGCCAGGAGGTCAGGGAGAGTATGATTATACTCTTCCCCTCCAGTATCTGTAGCCATGAGCATAGTCACTTCAGATCTTTCAAAGTGGGGCTTGAGGCGGTTTACGTGCAACACTCTCAAGGGCTGCCTGGGAGTCTTCATGTTAACCAGGTAGGTAACTTCGCTCTTGCGCTCTACCACCTCATATGGCCCAGTCCACTTGTCACAGAGCGCGCAAGGCTCCACCGGCGCCATTACCCACACTTTCTGACCAGGGTAGAACTCAACCAGAGTGGTATTCTGGTCGTACCATCTTTTCATTTCCCCTGGCTAGCCTCCAGGTTCTCTTGAGCGAGCTTCCTGAAGCGCTTTGTCTGGTTGCGGATGACCAGCACATAGCTAAACACATCCTGGGGGATTTTCCCACGGGATTTCTCCCACCCCTCTTTCAGCAGAGTGAGAGGTCCTCTAACAGGGTGGCCATACAGTAATTCAAAGGGGCTTAACCCTAAGGATTTCTGAGGCATCTCCCTGTAGGCAAACAACAGGCATGGTAACAAGACGTCCCACTTCCGTCTCATGGGTTCTTCTAGGCCCATAATCATACCTTTTAGGGTGCGGTTGAACCTTTCAACCAACCCATTTCCTTGAGGGTGGGAAGGAGTGGTGAACTTGTAGGTCACCCCACACTCCTCCCACAGATACTTCATGTACCTAGAGATGAAGTTGGTACCCCGGTCGGAGACCACCTCTCTGGGGAACCCCACTCAGGAAAAGATCGCCATTAAGGCACGGCCCACCACAGGGGCTGTGACTGTCCTGAGAAGGACTGCTTCCGGGTAACGGGTGGCATGGTCCACCAGGTCCAGGATAAACCTGTTGCCTAAGGCTGTCTTGGGGTCCAGGGGCCCCACGATGTCGATGCCCACCCGCTCAAAAGGGGTGCTCACCACAGGAAAGGGTTGGAGGGGTGCCAGGCACTTCCCTCCACTCTTGCCACTGGCCTGACATGTTTGGCAAGACCTACAAAAGGCACCAACGTGCTTCTTCATCTGGGGCCAGTAAAAGTGGGTGACAAGCCTGTGATAGGTCTTGTCTTGCCCCAGATGTCCCGCGAGAGGCACGTCATGAGCCAGACCCATTAGGAAGTTCCTGAAGCCCTCGGGTTTCACCAGCACACGGGCTGCACCGGGCTCAGCGAACTTAGGCTCACAATAAAGTAAGTCATCTTCCCAGTAAACAAAATGCTCTTTGGACCCTAGACCTGCTGCCTGATCTGCAGCCTGCTGCCGCAAACCAATGAGGGAAGGGCATTCCTTCTGCGCTTGGCAGAACTCCTCCCTGGAGGGACCACCCTCTTGCTGCCAATGGGTCAGCTCAGGTAATTCCCCCAGTTCACCCACCTGCTCCCCTGTAGGTTCCAGGGCATCCCCCTCAGGTTCTGCTTCCTCCTGGACCGTGGGAACAGCGGGGGCTGGTTTCCCACGCCCTCTGCCTCTTCCTCTCCTGGTAGGTCCCTGGGCCATTTTTCCAGGCTCCAGTTCTGCTGATTCACCCTTACTTGCTGCCATTGCACGTGTGGTCACACAGATCCACGCAGGCAAGCCCAACATCTCCAAATGAGTTCTGTGCTCTACATCCTTCCATGGAGAACTCTCCAGGTCGTTACCTAATAGACAGTC
The DNA here is from genome assembly GCF_964263255.1 of Lissotriton vulgaris. NCBI lineage: Eukaryota > Metazoa > Chordata > Amphibia > Caudata > Salamandridae > Lissotriton > Lissotriton vulgaris. The sequence goes on from NW_028244611.1 coordinate 5,575, forward strand.
TACAGGCAAGGCATCACTGACAACAACTTCCAAAAGACCAAAGACTCCCCCCCATTCAAAAGGAACACGTGCTAACTTGCAGAGGCGCACTGAACTGTCAGTCGCCACCACAGGACGGAGTACATTGGGAATGATCTGCTCTTCAGACACCCACTGACACCTCACTGATGTCACGCTGGCCCCTGTGTCTCTCAGAGCCTCTATCTCCTTTCCATTGATAGTCACCTTCTGCCCGTATTTTTTAGTGTTAAGGGGCAGCAAGGTTTCCTGGACCAACTCTTGGTCTCCTAAAGAGACAAGGGTCATCACTGCTAACGCCTCTTCCCCACTTGAAATCAAATCCCCTCCCAAAGCTACACTGGCTAACCCTGGGGCTGGAGCACCAGTGGGTGCTGGGGGTTTGTTGGGACATTTAGGGGTAATGTGCCCCACTTCTCTACATGCATAGCAGGTAGGCTGAGTTCTGTTGTCCTGTCTGCCATTGGGGGCCTAGGACTTCTTAGGCTTTGGGGAGTTGGGACTCTTTCTCCTGGGAACTATTTTGGGGCCCTTTAGAGAACTCCTTACGGTTACCCTTGTCCTCCCCTCCTTTCTGCTGGGGACCCTGTCCACCCTTGGTTGGGGTACTTACCACCCCCTTGTAAACCCTGGTGCTGGTCCAGCGGTCCGCCTCCTTAGCAAGCTCACTGGGATCAGTTAATTTGCTGTCTAAAAGATGCTGTACAAAAGGGGGTGGTGATGGATGGAGCATCTGAATCAATCAAACACTCACACCCAGTCAAAAGATCTGGGTTTAATCCATCACCGTTCTTTAGCCCACTCTGCCACCCCAGTTTAGACATGGCCATATGCAAATCAGTCTGATCCTGTGCCTCATGGGAACAGTCCAGCCCGAACTGCCAAGCCATGTCTACCCTGGACCGGAAACAAGCTTCCGAGGACAGGTTTCTGGCATTCCAGCCGTCTTCAGCCCGGCTTGCTTGAATCCAGTGGCAAAGTGAGCAAGGGACTCACGTCTGAGCATACCCTGCCACACTTATGGCGGCCAAAAGCAGTACAAAAGGGGGTGGTGATGGATGGAGCATCTGAATCAATCAAACACTCACACCCAGTCAAAATATCTGGGTTTAATCCATCACCGTTCTTTAGCCCACTCTGCCACCCCAGTTCAGACAAGGCCATATGCAAATCAGTCTGACCCTGTGCCTCATGGGAACAGTCCAGCCCGAACTGCCAAGCCATGTCTACCCTGGACCGGAAACAAGCTTCCGAGGACCGGTTTCTGGCATTCCAGCCGTCTTCAGCCCGGCTTGCTTGAATCCAGTGGCAAAGTGAGCAAGGGACTCACGTCTAAGCATACCCTGCCACATTTATGGTGGCCAAAAGCGGTACAAAAGGGGGTGGTGATGGATGGAGCATCTAAATCAATCAAACACTCACATCCAGTCAAAAGATCTGAGTTTAATCCATCACCGTTCTTTAGCCCACTCTGCCACCCCAGTTCAGACATGGCCATATGCAAATCAGTCTGACTCTGTGCCTCATGGGAACAGTGCAGCCCGAACTGCCAAGCCATGTCTACCCTGGACCGGAAACAAGTTTCCGAGGACCGGTTTCTGGCATTCCAGCCGTCTTCAGCCCGGCTTGCTTGAATTCAGTGGCAAAGTGAGCAAGGGACTCACGTCTGAGCATAACCTGCCACACTTATGGCGGCCAAAAGCGGCACAAAAGGGGGTGGTGATGGATGGAGCATCTAAATCAATCAAACACTCACATCCAGTCAAAAGATCTGAGTTTAGTCCATCACCGTTCTTTAGCCCACTCTGCCACCCCAGTTCAGACATGGCCATATGCAAATCAGTCTGACTCTGTGCCTCATGGGAACAGTGCAGCCCGAACTGCCAAGCCATGTCTACCCTGGACCGGAAACAAGTTTCCGAGGACCGGTTTCTGGCATTCCAGCCGTCTTCAGCCCGGTTTGCTTGAATTCAGTGGCAAAGTGAGCAAGAGACTCACGTCTGAGCATAACCTGCCACACTTATGGCGGCCAAAAGCGGCACAAAAGGGGGTGGTGATGGATGGAGCATCTGAATCAATCAAACACTCACACCCAGTCAAAAGATCTGGGTTTAATCCATCACCATTCTTTAGCCCACTCTGCCACCCCAGTTCAGACATGGCCATATGCAAATCAGTCTGACCTGTGCCTCATGGGAACAGTCCAGCCCGAACTGCCAAGCCATGTCTACCCTGGGCCGGAAACAAGCTTCCGAGGACCGGTTTCTGGCATTCCAGCCGTCTTCAGCCCGGCTTGCTTGAATAAACTGGCAAAGTGAGCAAGGGACTCACGTCTGAGCATACCCTGCCACACTTATGGCGGCCAAAAGCGGTACAAAAGGGGGTGGTGATGGATGGAGCATCTGAATCAATCAAACACTCACACCCAGTCAAAAGATCTGGGTTTAATCCATCACCGTTTTTTAGCCCACTCTGCCACCCCAGTTCAGACATGGCCATATGCAAATCAGTCTGACCCTGTGCCTCATGGGCACAGTCCAGCCCGAACTGCCAATCCATGTCTACCCTGGACCGGAAACAAGCTTCCGAGGACCGGTTTCTGGCATTCCAGCCGTCTTCAGCCCGGCTTGCTTGAATCCAGTGGCAAAGTGAGCAAGGGACTCACGTCTGAGCATACCCTGCCTCACTTATGGCGGCCAAAAGCGGTACAAAAGGGGGTAGTGATGGATGGAGCATCTGAATCAATCAAACACTCACACCAAGTCAAAAGATCTGGGTTTAATCCATCACCGTTCTTTAGCCCACTCTGCCACCCCAGTTCAGACATGGCCATATGCAAATCAGTCTGACCCTGTGACTCATGGGAACAGTCCAGCCCGAACTGCCAAGCCATGTCTACCCTGGACTGGAAACAAGCTTCCAAGGACCGGTTTCTGGCTTTCCAGCCGTCTTCAGCCTGGCTTGCTTGAATCCAGTGGCAAAGGGAGCAAGGGACTCACGTCTGAGCATACCCTGCCACACTTATGGCGGCCAAAAGCGGTACAAAAGGGGGTGGTGATGGATGGAGCATCTGAATCAATCAAACACTCACACCCAGTCAAAAGATCTGGGTTTAATCCATCACCGTTCTTTAGCCCACTCTGCCACCCCAGTTCAGACATGGTCATATGCAAATCAGTCTGACCCTGTGCCTCATGGGAACAGTTCAGCCCGAACTGCCAAGCCATGTCTACCCTGGACCGGAAACAAGCTTCCGAGGACCGGTTTCTGGCATTCCAGCCGTCTTCAGCCCAGCTTGCTTGAATCCAGTGGCAAAGTGAGCAAGGGACTCACGTCTGAGCATACCCTGCCTCACTTATGGCGGCCAAAAGCGGTACAAAAGGGGGTAGTGATGGATGGAGCATCTGAATCAATCAAACACTCACACCCAGTCAAAAGATCTGGGTTTAATCCATCACCGTTCTTTAGCCCACTCTGCCACCCCAGTTCAGACATGGCCATATGCAAATCAGTCTGACCCTGTGACTCATGGGAACAGTCCAGCCCGAACTGCCAAACCATGTCTACCCTGGACCGGAAACAAGCTTCCGAGGACCGGTTTCTGGCTTTCCAGCCATCTTCAGCCTGGCTTGCTTGAATCCAGTGGCAAAGTGAGCAAGGGACTCACGTCTGAGCATACCCTGCCACACTTATGGCCGCCAAAAGCGGTACAAAAGGGGGTGGTGATGGATGGAGCATCTGAATCAATCAAACACTCACACCGAGTCAAAAGATCTGGGTTTAATCCATCACCGTTCTTTAGCCCACTCTGCCACCCCAGTTCAGACATAGCCATATCCAAATCAGTCTGACCCTGTGCCTCATGGGAACAGTCCAGCTCGAACTGCCAAGCCATGTCTACCCTGGACCGGAAACAAGCTTCTGAGGACCGGTTTCTGGCATTCCAGCCATCTTCATCCCGGCTTGCTTGAATCCAGTGGCAAAGTGAGCAAGGGACTCACGTCTGAGCATACCCTGCCACACTTATGGCGGCCAAAAGCGGTACAAAAGGGGGTGGTGATGGATGGAGCATCTGAATCAATCAAACACTCACACCCAGTCAAAAGATCTGGGTTTAATCCATCACCGTTCTTTAGCCCACTCTGCCATCCCAGTTCAGACATGGCCATATGCAAATCAGTCTGACCCTGTGCCTCATGGGAACAGTCCAGCCCGAACTGCCAAGCCTTGTCTACCCTGGACTGGAAACAAGCTTCCGAGGACCGGTTTCTGGCATTCCAGCCGTCTTCAGCCCGGCTTGCTTGAATCCAGTGGCAAAGTGAGCAAGGGACTCACGTCTGAGCATACCCTGCCACACTTATGGTGGCCAAAAGCGGTACAAAAGGGGGTGGTGATGGATGGAGCATCTGAATCAATCAAACACTCACACCCTGTCAAAAGATCTGGGTTTAATCCATCACCGTTCTTTAGCCCACTCTGCCACCCTCTGCAGCTCTGGAACACATAGACTACTCAAGTGCTCCCAACTAATGAAGTGACACAAACCCCCATAATCAGTTTCTTTGCTGCCCTTTATCCAACCTTCCAGTGCACGCATGTACAAACTCACACATTCCACCCAGGTACTAGAATCAAGTTGTTTGAAGTTCCTAAACTTCTGGCGGTACTGTTTTGGAGTAAGTCCATACCTGAGGCATAAGGCCTCCTTCATAGCGGGGTAGGTTAAGGTACCTGCTGCTTCTAAGGGTGCCAAGACATCCCTCCCAGAGGCCTTAAAATGCTTCCACAAACCTGCCCCCCAACTCTTCTCAGACACTTCATTCATCTTCAAGGCAAGCTCATAGGATCTGAACCATGCATAGATACCCTCACCCCTCTGATAATTCTGCACCAAATCTTTGGGTATGTACACCTTACCCGCCTGCACTTGCTGTGCGCTGCCACCATTGGAACTGGGCTCCACTTGTTTAGATCTGAGATCCAGTTACCTTAGACTCAACTCATGAGCCCACTGGAGTTTCTTTTCCTCCAAAGCGAGAGCGTTCCTGCTCTCTTCTGCCCTTTTCTCAGTGTCAAGGCGTAACTTCCTTTCCTCTGATTGGGCCTTGAGCTTAAATAGCTCTAACTCATGAGCCCTCTTCCTCTGATTCTCCTCCAGCTCCTCCTGAGAAAAACCCCTACTGGAATGGTTGCTGCCAGCCCTAGAAGCTGACCTATTAACAGTAAATCCTGGGATTCAAAAACATGCTCCTGTGCATCCCTCTCTCCAGTAGGATCCTCTGGATCAGCTTGTTTGGCCTCCCACCAGACCCTTAAAGCTTTCTGTAGCTCCTCCTTGTTTGAGATGCCCCTCATGGGACATCCAAGCTTTTTGCAGAATTGTTTCAAGAGCTCCTTTTTATATGTGAGCAAATCCTGAATCTCAAACTCCAATTCTACCTCTTCGCCTACTTCCTTCAGAGACATGATGCTTTCCAAAAAAAATAGGATTAAAAAAAACAGGTGCAGTATGTGGCTGCGCTAAACTAGACTAGTGGTGTACACACAATCACTGCAGGTCAAGTGCAAATACTAGTTCAAAATCCTCACCGCTGTCCAACAATGTTAGAACTGGGGGTCTCTAGTTGACAGAGGTAAGTACCTTTGACAAAATAGGGACCCCTACTTCTAGTCAGGGTAGAGAGATAGACACAGTAGATAACCCCTGCTCACCCCCTAGGTAGCTTGGCACTAGCAGACAGGCTTATCCCCAAGGCAATGTGTATAATATTTGCACTTAACACACACAATGACTCTAAAGCACACCACAAACTGAGACAAGACAGGTAGATACATCAAGAATATATATCTTTATCTAGGTTAGGCAGTTTAGCAAAAAGCAATGCAGTACATAATCTCTTTATATTCTTGAAGGTTGCATTATTTTCTAGGAAGTCTTTATAACATTAACTCTTAGTCTCACGAGGTTCAAACAGCAATTGTAGCAGGCTGTAACACTTTTAAAAGTGGCTCAATGTTGTTCTTAGTGCTGTTCTACTGAAGCGCCTCCGTGGTCACACAAAAGAAGTCTCTCCTCAAGGAGAGAGACCCTCACGCAATCCCCGGCGATCCCGCTAGCTCTCAGCCTGCTCTCGAGAATCCAACGAGCGGCTTGGAGCTGAGTTGCCTGCAAGCGTGCACGGCGGTGACTAGCGCAACACGCGGGTCACTCTGCAAGGACAGGGCGTTCTTTGCACTCGAACGCGGCTCTTCTTCCTGCCCAGATCGCCTTCGGTTATGAAGCGGGAAGAGTCACTCACTTTGGCTCCCCTCACCTTCCAGCTTCGGCTCCTGGCGCAGTCCAATCCGTGCGCGGCTCCTCAGGCGAGCCCCTCCTGACGTCACGGCTCTTTTTCTCGGCCAACCAATACCAGCGTGGCGTTTACTGAGGGGGCTCGTCGCTCTGAGCCAATCAGGGCTCCGCTCCTTTGGTTTCTCCTTCGGCGGCCCCGGCCAGGCACGGCAAGATTCCCAGGTTGTTTCTGGCCCCGGGCAGCGGCGGTGAAAAGCGGCACAGTGATTTCCAAGTGGCCAGAGGCGGGCAGAGTGCTTGTGACACCACCAACGCTCTTTAAAGGATAAGTCACAAGGGGAGGCACAACGATCCTCCGTTCTTCTGCCCTGAGGTGCCGATGAGCACACCGATCCTCTGGCACAGCCAATAGTTAACAACTCATGCACCAAGGAGCGACTGGAGCACGGTCTCCACAGCGTCTTGTTGTTTCTGGGGAACCTTTTGACCCTGGGTTCCAGGACAGGAGGCCAGCTCTACTCAGGCCCTTGGAGATTCTTTGGCAGACACAGCACACAGCAAAGTCTTGAGGTCAAGCAGGCAGGGGTCACAGCACACAGCAAAGTCCCCTTCTTCTCTCCTTCAGTTGAGCAGCAAAACAGGTCAGCCCCAGAGCACACAGCAAGGGCAGTCTTCCTAGTTTCTTCAGTGGTTCTTCTTCTGGCAGAGGTTCCTCTTGATTGTAGAATCTGTAAATCTGTTGTCAGGGGTCTTTCTCTTATACCCCTAAAAGTCGTTGAAGTCTTTGTGCAAGTGGGCCCTGAGCCTCGGTCTAAACCAGTTCTGGGTGTTGCTGGAGTACTTTGGTTTCCTGGCTTCTTCCTTCCTTTCAGAGTGAGGGGCAGAGTCGTCAGCCACCCAGCAGGAGGTGGAGCCGGCATTGTGGCAGGCAGGCACAGCCCTATTCACTCCCAGGTGCTATCTCCTCCCACCACTCTAGTTGCAGATGCAGTCATTCAACCAAGGGCTGACTCAGACAACCTCCTGGGGGCTCCCCAGCCCCTGTCATCCTCAAACCAGACAGTCAATCCACAAGCAGGCCCAGACACACAGAAAGGTTAGACAAGAGAACAGCCACTTTCTAAAAGTACTGTTCTCAAACACAGAATTTAAAAACAATTTTTCCTAAAAGATGTGTTATTAAATTCTGAGTTCAGGGATATCAATCACTTATGTCCTATCTTGTTCCTGTGGGAAGATAGGCTGGTGTCCATTGGGACCAGCCTCCCCCATATTAGTCTATGGAGCAAGGAAACCTTGCAGCAGTGATCACACAAAATGGCTGCTGTTCACTACCAGAGCATGTTACCTGCACTAGTACATGCTCTACCTTTCATATACACTGCACCCTGCCCAAGGGGGTACCTTGAGCCTTCCATAGGGGTGACCAATGTGTACACAAAGGGACGGGTTAGGCCTAGCCAGTGGGGACACTGACCAGGAGGACATGGCAGTTCACTGACTGCACACAGGCACTGCGATGGCAGGCCTGAGACACTATTTTAGGGCTACTCATGTGGGTGGCACAATCAGTGCTGTAGGCCCACTAGTAGCATCTGTCATCACCAGCCCTGGCACACCCAGTGCACTTTACTAGGGACTTCGTGGTGATACAAATATGCCAATCAGGTACATCCAATCAATATGATAATTTCCATAGGGAGCACTTACACCCTGGCACTGATCAGCAGTGGCAGAGTGTCCAAAGCATCTAAACCAGCAAAAACGAAATCCAGCACAGCATCAAAAATACAGGAGGCAGAGGCAAAAAGATAGGGGAAAACCACGCCAAGGGTGTCAGGTCTAGCATTTCCCTTCACAATGCTGACTCCACCTCTTGTGGGGCGTCTGATGTTTCTGCCCTGCACTGTGAAAGGAAAGAAGGAGTCTTGTAAGCAGTGTGCTCCAGAACTGGTTTGGACTAGGCAAAGGCCCCTCTGCCCTCAGAGGACAAAAGATTTTGGGGTATAAATATTGTGACCCTGATCCAAAGAAATTAGATCACTTTTGGACTACAAGAAGAAACCTTTGCTGAGGAGAGGAACCTGAAGAAACTGAGGAGAGAGTATCCCTAAGCTGAAGTGCTGCCTGGGGGATTGACCTGCAGTGGTTGCCTGTCTGCCAAACAAAGGAGAAAGAACTTTGTGTGCTTTATTTTCAACTTGTAAAGGATCTCCAAGGGCTTGGAACAGAGCTTGCCTCCTGCTGAAGTCTCAGGGACAACAGACCTAAACCCCCAGCCATCCAGAGTTCCTTGGGAAGTGCCTGCTGCTGTTTTGGGCCTTCTGAGGGACTGCGTGTCGCAAGGAGCTGGATGCGCGACTCAAGAGGAAGAAGCGTGTTGTAGCCGCTGCCGTCGTATCTCTGAACAAGGGTGTCGCCGCTGTAGCTGACGCATTGCACCGCATCAAGAGAAGTGTCTTGCACCGAGGAAGAAGCATGTCACAGCCGCTGCCATGGCATATCTGAACAAGGATGTCACCGCTGTAGCAGACGCATTGCACCACATCGAGAGAAGTGTCTTGCAATGAGAAAGAAGCGTGTTGCAGTCGCTGCTGCTGCTGCCGCATCGTGGATGTCGCTGCTGTACCTGTGGCATTGCACCGCATCAAGAAAAGCGCCTCGCATCCACAGAGAAGCGTGCAGCCACTGGAGCTGCTGCCATCGCATCTTGGATGTCGCCACTGTAGTTGTCGCATTGCGGGGAAGCCTCTCAAAATGTCGGAGAAGAGTGTCGCAGCCGAGGCTGTTGTCGTCGCATCACTGAACAAGGGTATCGCCGCTGCAGTTGGTGCATCAAACCTAGTCTTCCTGCATCATCAGAGAAGCGTTCCACATCTGGAAGATCTTCACGTCTTTATTTCTTTGCACCAGAACTTTGTGGCATTTCCATCGCTGCAACATTGCTTGTTGTGGAAGCATACTGCATTGAAAGGTACATTGACTTAAAGTGTCGCATCTTAACTGAACTGAACTAAGCTAAAACTACCATTTTAAGTATAGTTTTATGGATTTTTTTCGTTTATGGTCTTGTTTTAAGTCTATGTAAAGAATATTTATTTTTTATATAAAACCTGTGTGTAGTCCATTTGTAGTGTTGTCACTGGGTTACTGTATGTGGTCACACATGCTTTACACACTGCCTTTGAGATAAGCCTGTCTGCTCGTGCCAAGCTACCAAGGGGGTGAGCAGGGGTTATTTTAGGAGTGCACCCCCTTACCCTGACTAGAGGGAAGAGTCCCTATTTGCAACAAGTACCTACCTGTGCCAACTAGAGACCCAAATCTAACAGCCACTAAGTGTCAGATAGGGCAGAGCAAGGTTGTATACTTTGGCCACCTTGTGGGTGCAGGGCCAAGTTCAACCATTACAGAGCAAAATCTAGACCATAATGGAATGGGGTACTCCAACTTCCCAGACTCAGGTCAGAGCTTTTTTGGGCCTGACTTGGTATCACAGGAGATTTGTAAAAGGATAAGGATCTATAGTGACTCCCTTGAAGGATCTCACCTCAATGAAAATGCCCAAGAAGGTTCAGTGGACAGTTAGGTGTCAGAAGGCATTTGATGATCTCAAGCAGGCCATGTGCACTGCTTCCATTCTGCAGACTCATGACTACTCCAAGCAATGTATTATCCAAACAGATGCATCTGAGTTCCCCCAACTCTGTTGTCACAACTTAATGCAGAGGCTCAGGATCAACTATTAGCTTTCATCAGCAGAAGGTTGACCCCCCAGAGAGAAATGTTGATTAGCTGTAGAGAGGGAAGCATTTGCTGTGGTCTGGGCCCTGAAGAAGCTGAGGCCATACCTGTTTGGCACTTACGGTATCCAAGATGGCCACGAGGCAGGAACGCTGTAATTGGGCTCCAGGGCTCGGGGATCACTAACCTAGTGTACATCTTTCCCAACCCAACATATCTGCCTCAGCCACTAGCCCAATTCACCCAAGACTCTCCAGTACCGATCAGAAATCAATACATGCGAGCAGAAGCACTCTGTGATCTTCCCTCGCCCGAGACTCCTAGAAAGTCAAGAAGTCCTCCATGGGTGCTCAATGTAATGGAGCCTTCAAGCCGACCCTCCTTTAGCCAGCCATACTTCACTAGAGTCCTGTCAGAAGTCCATAGCTGAGCTGCGTTGAAGGAACAACCCGCCGCAAACCAACAGCTCAGTCTGTCATCCCGTGTACATGCCGCTCAGCTGATGCGATGGACTGACCCTAAGATGGCCGCCCTCGAGTGACTACAGCCTCTCCTGTAACTGCCTTCAGCCCCAGATGCGCACCGGAGCACCTGACGGTGAGTGTGAATTACCTCCTCTTGGTACTAGAGCAGAGGAGGCTTAATTTTGCAGATAAAAATGCGCCCTTTGGACCGGCTGGGTGAGCAGAGCCCAATCGATACTGCCTGCCCCTAAGATGCCCGCCCGCGAGTGACTGTAGCCTCTCCTTCCACTGCCTGCAGCCCCGATGCTCACGGAACACTTGTCGGCGAGTGTGAACCGCCTCCGCTTGATAATAGAGCAGAGGAGGCTCAATTCTGTAAAAAAGGCGCGCCCTCTGAATCGAGTGGGAGAGCAGTTCTCAATCGATACTGCCTGCCCCAAAAATGGCTACCCTCGAGTGACTGCAACCTCTCCTCTCACTGCCTGCAACCCCCGATGCTCACTGGAACATTTGTCGGCGAGTGTGAGCTGCCTCCTCTTGGTAATTAAGTAGAGGAGGCTCAAATCTACAAAAAAGACTCGCCCTATGGACCAGTGGGGAGAGCAGTTCTCCTACAATACTGCCTGCCCCTAAGATGGCCGACGCCAGAGTACTGCTCGCAGGCAATTGCATTGACTTTCGCCCCATACCTATGTGCTGTGGCACTTAGCGCAATCCAGCTACAAGACACGACGGCCCCAGGCCCACAATCAGTGTAAAGCCCATCCACTCAGACTGTGGGTCACTCCATCACTTAAAGGATCAAGCCTGCCTGGCCCCACGCCAGAATTCAATTACCATAGGAGATTTTGTAGTCTAGTTATGACACAGACTTGTCCCCAACAAACCATCACCGGGGATGCTGAACGTACTAACACTTAAGCACCAACAATTTGGTTGACATCAGTAATAGGAATGACAAAGAAGTCCCTCCTCCTCTGCCAGTCTGCTTGACCCTTTAATGGCGGCTGCTGGGATTCGGTGAATTGCCCGAGAACCGATACGTTCTGCCTCCTACACAGACAGCATTGATCTGCACTCCCCCCATAATAAAGGTACCGATCCACTCAAACCTCCAGCTATAATGCCCCTCTTCCCATCTCCCCCCAAAACACCTGCTACGCCGCGTCCATGGGGTGAGTACCCCGGCAGCTCAGTCCAACACACTACCGTCCCTCCTCTGCAAAACAGGGCAACACGGACCCACTGACACCAATCCCCTCCTTCACGCGCCACGGCTCCCCCTTAATCTAGCCTCATGGTTCCTATCTCAGCAAGGTCCTTCGCACGCTACTCGACCTCCCAGAGTGTCCAGCTTCCCCCAGGCGACTCTCCCTGATCAAGGCAAATCCCACACCATAGCTGAAGTACGGCCCTTTAGTCAAAGAAGCACAATAATGTCTCAGAGCACTAAAATTTACACCAACCCCTCTATTTCGACTCACATGAAACCGCAAGGCAAGAACTCCTTCGCAATTTTCTTCCCCCGAACCTCTCCCCAAAAGCAAAAAGAAACTTTAAACATAGACTAATCAGACAATACCGAGATACTTTATTCGCTGAAACTCATCATTGCCCCTCCAAAGTGCAGATAAAGATGGATCTCATCTTTCACACAGATAACCCGGATAACTGGAACACCCCACTAAGAACACAACTCCTCATCTCCAAAATGACGACCACCTCACACAGCTGCAAACTGTCGACCTCTCTCCCTAATCACTCAACTAGGAATGGGAACACTTCAGTGACCATTTACTCAAATGGCACAATCTTGATACAGGGAAACAATGAGAACTTAAAGGCCTTTGACTCCCTCTTCCCTACACTCCGAACCGCCTATCACCACAAACTCCGAACTTCCCTGGTCCAACTACCTTCCCCAGACAACCTGTCCCTCCAGATGGAGCAAACATTCATTCCCATCCCCCTCACACTTCCCTCCCGAGCCTCAACTTACTCCAGCGCCCCTGCAAAGCGCGTCCCCTTACCCTATGACGATCATAAAATCCAAGGCCCCCCCCTCAGCCGCACCGGTAGGAACACGCAAACCCTACACCGTGGGCTCTGGCCTCCGATCTTTATTTCACCCCTGTGGAATTCATATCCCCCGCTCACTATGCCACCCCAGCAGAAACCATGAGACTGAATTCCCGTTATGACCCTTGGCACCCCTCAGCAGGGGCTGAAAATAGAGGCAGCAAAACAACTCAAACAGCAACAGACACAAACAGCAAAAAACAACTTAACTCAGTCCAGCCCCCTACACCTCAAGAAGGCCCTAACCCAGTTGTCATCTCCCCGGATCCGGAAAACATGGCACACCGTCTGACCCTCTTAGAAAGTCAGCTAGAAATAATATTACTGGGCCGAAATGAAATCCTATCCAACCTCGATAAATCCCAAAAACCCCAGCAACTCCAAACTAGGTTTCCTACTCTGACCAACCTTAACCTTACAAAACACCTGATAGGGGCTTCAACCACCCACACAACCCAGTTACAGAGTCCCACTAGATCTGACTTAGAGACCTTGCTTCTGATTCACCCAAAAACCATAGCCCCGGCTTCCCAGAAACAAAGTCTCCCAAGAAAGTAGGATGAGACCCTGACTCGCAGACTCACTAGAACCATAGCTGCAACCCATGAAGAGACCCAGACACGTAGACTTACCAGACCCATAGCTGGAATGTCTGAAGAAGAAGCAGCAGCTCTAGCCTCCACATACAACTCACCTCCCACAACCTTCCCAACTCTAAAATTCAAGTAATCACGGGCGTCAGACGAGACTACCCCCCACAAACTCCCCCAGACCCCCGTCCGCCCTATCCTCCATACCTAGGGCCCCTCCGGGAAACAATCTCAGCAAATCAGGGTTCTCCACCAACTGCATGCTAATCAATTGCAGATCAGCCACTAAACACGCAACAGAATTAGCAGAAGCCTTCCTCTCTCAAGGCATAGACATTGCGTTTATCATGGAGACTTGGCTAAATGAGATCTCCCCACCATGCTTAGATATGCTCGTGCCTCCTGGTTTTACTATAAATAAACAAAGATAGGAAAGATCAACGTGGCGGAGGTGCAGCTAACATTCACCACAACTACATTGACCTCATGGAAATGGAATCATGTAAATACAACTCCTTCTAATGCCTTACTGTCAACATCAAAATTAAGGACAACAATCCAATAATCTGTCACCTTCTCTACCACCCTCTAGGTAACACTCCCACATTCGGGGAACATTTCTCCAACCTGATTTCACATTGTGCACTCGGAGACGCCAACAACCTAATCCTGGGTGATCTGACCTATGATGGAACAAATCGAGCAACACGCTTATTCAAACCCTAAGCAATCTTCTCTGTGACAATATTCTATTCCAACATTGTACAGAGGTAACTCACAACAAAGGAGCAACCCTGGATGCCATCATCGCTCAGCAAGATGCAATCACGATTGACTACATTCTTCCTGTGGACTGGTCGGAAAACCACAGGATCCTATTCCACATCAACCAAAAAGTGCTATTCCGGCCTCCCACACAAGACCCACCCAAATGGTCTAGAAATCTCACCAAGATTCCTCTGGAAGTCATGGAAGAGAGGCTAAGTACGCTATTCCCCAGCGGCATTGATCTTCTCTCTACAACAGATCTCACCTCGCTCTACAATACGAACATCGGTGGCCTGCTGGATCAACTAGCTCACTTGAAGAAAAAAAAAAGAGCAGAGGCATTCCTTCCAGATCATGGTTTGACTCAGACATTAACGAAGAAAGGAGACAATTAAGAGCCTCTGAAAGACTCTGGAGGAATAATCCTACTAATATCCATCGCGATCAGCTCAGATCAGTCCGGAAGAAGTACAACAACCACATCAAGAACAAAAAATCCACGTTCTTCTGCTCCGGACTGGACAATGCAAAGAACAGACCCAAGGAGCTCTTCAATATCATCAGACAACAAATATCCAAACCAACGACTTCCGCTGTTCAGGCATCCAAAGATCTTTGCGATAACTTCGCCAACTTCTTCAATGATAAGATCTCCAAGATTAAGCTCTCTCTGGTCCATAACAGCCCCCCCTTCTCAATAGCAGCATGGCTGGATCACATGGCACCGCTCTCTCACCCCACACCAAGCCCTGGTTACTCTTCCACCCCATTCCTGAAGCCGAGATAATCAACTTGATCTCCAACTCCAAGACCTCCGTGCACGTCTTAGACCCTTTACCTACGCAAATGATCAAAAAACTGAAATGCTCCCTAGCCCCACTCTGGTGCAAGATTATAAACAGTTCCCTAAAAAGTGGAATCGTCCCCGACTGCCTCAAAGTGGGTCAAGTCACCCCACTGCTGAAAAATCCAGGCCTATATACATCAGATCTGAACAACTTCAGACCCGTCTCCAACCTTCCTCTTCAATCCAAAATCTTAGAAAGATGTGTACTACAACAACTAACGAAATACATGGACAGTATCAACTTTCTTGACTCTCATAAAACCGGCTTCACAAGAAGCTGCAACACAGAAACCGCGATCCTCAACATCATCGACAACATCCACAAATCTCTGGACTCAGATTAATTCTGCCTCCTCATTCACCTGGGACTATCAGCTGCATTCAATACGGTAGATCACAAACTTCTCATCAAGGCTCTGCAAGAAAGGGTGGGGCTTGATGAGATAGTCCTCAAATGGTTCTCCTCCATCCTACACAACCGCTCCCAGAGAACCAAAATCTATAACTTTGAATCGGACCTGAACCCAGTCAACAGGGGAGTTTTCAAGGGTCAGTGCTCTCCCCTCAACTATTCAACATCTGCATGCAACCCCTCACCACCCTACTCAAAAAAGCCAACATACCCTTCCATCTGTATGCGGATGATACGCAGATCTACTTGGGAATCTCAACTGCGAAGGACATTCAAATGCTCAACGGCATACTGTAGAAAGTTCAACTCTGGTTGACAAGCAATCACCTAAAATTGAATCTTGACAACACTGAATTACTCCTCATATCAAACAAAGCAGAGAACCCCCAAATGGAAGATTGGCTAAAAACTATTGATGCTCTCAATGGAAATATCACCCTGGCGGATTCTGTTAAATCACTAGGCATCATGCTAGACCCGAAACTGGACATGACCAAACATCTTAAGAACTCAGCTAAGAGCGCCTTCTTGAACCTGAAGTTATTGAACAAAAATAAACCTTTCATCCCACCCAAAGATCTCAAACAAGCCACTCAATCATTGGTGCTGTCAAGACTAGACTGCGGTAATGAAGCCCTCACAGGAATTCCAAAAGCACATCTTGCTCCCCTTAAAACTACTCTCAACGCGGCTGCCAGAATGGTCACTGGACTCAAGAAATACGAGCACATCTCACCGGCATTCAGAGAACTCTAATGGCTCCCAGTCGAAATGCGGGCTAATTTCAGAAAAGCTTGCCTTACTCACAAGGCCCTACACACAGGCAAACCCGAATAACTGGCGACCAAACTCAAAAAAACAGGACAGAACAGGAACCTCGGAAGCTCAAACACCCTTCTACTCATTCCACTGAAAGCTCGTAAACAAAAAATAGCGGCCAGATCATTTGCAGGAAACGCGCACAAAATATGGAACTCTTGGGCATATTAGCAAGGGCCTTATCACCGCTTTAGCAGGACTTTTGCCTGCTTAAGCGGCGATAATTTCTTCGCTCTATTAGCAAGCTGTCACTAATAGCAGTTAACGACAGTTTGTAGGCTATAGCGGGCGGTTTGGGGTCCGCTTTGCATGTCAGCGATATTTATCGCTAATGACATACAAAGTGGGCGTACCCAACCTGTTAGCGACTGAAAGCAGTCCCTAACATCGCTATCGCCTATTATCAACCCAGGCACAGTGATGAAAAAATTTGCACTAAGCGCAAATATCGCCAAAAACCTACGCCTGCTTAGACCACTCCCTAACCTGAATATCCAATGGGAATTGGATATTCAGGTTAAGACCCTATTGGTGTTAATGCCTGAATATCGCTGGATTTCCAGTGATATTCACGCATTGAGCCGCTATCGCCGGATATTTTATTGCGTTTGAGATAAACATTGCTAATAGCACGTTATCTCTGCAATAAAATCCGGCGATGCGCGGCTATAAAAAAAATATCGCTAAGCTTATTTAGCTATAAATATCGCTAGTTGTTGGTAATATGCCCCTCTATTCCTCCCCACATCAGAACTAATCCCTCCTTTACGAATTTCAAAAGCCAGTTGAAAATCCTGTTCCTCGATCGATCCCTTGTGAACCGTTAGGAGATGTTGGAGCGCTAAAATCGACTCCTCACTCTGCCTTGACTTTATGCCAGCTAGCCCTCTATCCTGTTCTCTGGCACTGTGACTTCTCAGTTTTTGTATTTCTGGATTGTCCGCATCATTGTATTTGTGTTTAACATGCCCTGTAAAGTGCTCCGATACCCACCGGTCAGGTCAGCGCTATAAAAAACTCCTCAAATAAAATAAATAAATAAAACGTCATTGTTCAGGCAGACCATAAGCCCCTCTTATGGCTAAAATAGATGAAGGGTGAAAACCCCAAACTTTTGTGGTGGTCCATTTCCCTACAGGAGATGGTCTATACAGTGGAACAAAGAACTGGGAGTAACCATTCCAATGCAAATGGACTCTACAGATATTTCCACTTAGAAAATGTAGACTCAACTGTGCAAGGTTTGTCTCATCTCTTTACGTTTGGGTGGGTTGTGTAGGAAAGTAGTATGTGCTTCTTATGGTTACTCCCACTTTTTGCTGGATGTAATACTATTTTTAACTAGCCTGACTGGGATCCTGCTAATCAGGACCCCAGTCTATCTGCTTTCCACCTAAACTGTTATGCTATGTACTTAGGTACACTCCAGATTGGATACTGGTGTACCATTGTCAGTGCCTAGCATATGGTACACATGTACCCATGGTGTAGGTACCCCAGAGGACACCCATGGGATGAAGCATGTATTATGCCACTCATGAGAGGCCATGCAAAATGGAACTACAGGCTTGCCATTGCAGCCTGTGTAAGTTGATGCATGCACCACTTACTTAAGATATAGATTTACTATATCTAAGGGTCACTGCACTTAAAACCTATAAGTCACCCCACTAGCAGGCCTTTACAATCCTGAGGGCAGGGTTCTTGGTTCTAAGTGAGAGGGTGCCCCTGCATGAGCAGGACACCCCTGCAGCCTTTGGTGTCCATTTTTCCGGGTCGTCCGTGAAGCAGCCATAGACTAGTATAGAGGGGCATTATGCGACCGCGTGATGACCAACTCTAAAACGGCTGAAACAAACCCTGTTGTGTTTGGTGTCAAACATGTTGGGATCATACCCCACACCGGTAACCTGTGTGGGAAGTATGATTCCTCAACTCAGAAGCGACCTTCGTGGGGCCCCTGGTATTACGGTACCAGCCTTCTAGCTCTGGACAGCACAAATGGTTTCTGCCGATTAGAGACACATTTCAGCCCTCCTGCTGCTGAGCCAAGCTAGAGCAGGGGAAGGTAGAAGATTAGGCATTCTGTCACAGGGAGGTGTGGCCACCTCCCAGACAAGATTTAGTGCATTAGGGCTGGGTGGGTGCGCTTGTCAGTGACTGAAGTCTGCATCATAGACACATTTAGTGTCCCTGTGCATAGTCCAGTTCAAACCAGCCATGGGGGCTGTTGACTCCTGCTCTGGCGTGAAACTGGACATAGGACATGGGAGTAACCTCCCCCTGTCCAAACCCTCCCCTGGGAGGGTCCCCTGGATCTTTCCAGCCCTCTCCCTTGGGTACTTCAGGACTTACCTGGCTATAGGATCTTAGATTCATCGTGGACAAGATTCAGAACTGGAACCACTGCACTTCGACTGTCTGGGGACTCTGGACTTCGCTGGACTTAGTTTGGGCCTGACTTCGTCTCCCTCTCAGTCTGCTGCATTGTCTGTGCCTGTGCACCATACAGGATCCATGTAGGACCTTTGAAGCATCTAAGACATCTGAAGATAATCTCCCTTGGAATGGAGTCACTCCCCTACATTCATAGGCACTGCAACACTGCTGAATGGTCTGCTGATCCCAAGCTCCTATGAACTCTGAAAGGTTCAGCAAAACAGGAGGATGGTTTCTATTTCCTGCAAGGTCCGAGCTGCCCTGTCACAAAGTTTGAGGTCAGAATCCCGCGTGGGGGCTGCAATACCCGAACCCCGATGCACCGCGTACTTTTGCAAGTGCATGTGCTTGTTGTCAATCCTGCGACAAATGCATCATTCTCCTAGTAGCCCAAACATATGGCAATGTTTCTTACAAAGATCTTTAACCACCTCACACCAAGTGCTCCATGGCCTGTTGTTTTCTGAAGTTACCTGAGGGCCTCTCACGACTTCTCTGCCTCTGGGTCCATTTGAGGGTCATCTCTAATTTACTTGGGCTCCCCTGGTTGCTTGGGGTCTGCCCTGACTCTCCTGTGTGTGGTGAGTCTCCTCGACCTTGCTGATCCGAACTGAACACTTCCTTGACTTCCTGCGTGGGTTGCTTTTGTCAAGGCTTGATGGTACTCTCGGCAGGCACCGACCCCTCAGCACTCGACATCCTTCACGGGACAGCTTGCATCCAGCTCCTAGTTGTCCTCAACATCACCTGGCCCAGCAGCTGCAGAGTCAAGGTCCCTGTTAACTATCCTGAAGCACCCAAAATCGGTGGCCATTCGTCTACCGAGCCCCTGGTCACTCTCAAGTGACCAAGACTCTGCCTCGTCTGCTTTCAGGTACTCTTTGACAAGAATCCATGTTTGGTTTCCAACGGACACTTCCTCCTCTTCCAGCAGCGGCTCTTCTTCGAAGTCCTCCATTGGGTTTGATGGTGGTTTCCGATGCCACTTTACACCTATACACTGGCTACCCTGGGTTAGGTAACTTGGGTACTTTGGTATCCACGGATGGGGTGGGTCTCCAAACTTCTTTCTTCCACAGGATTTCTTCTAAGTCCACTGGGAAGGGTCCTTAATCTTTAAAATTCCAAATACAACTTGCACTCAGACTTGTATGAAGCACGCAGTCATGTTCTCACCCTGCACACGCATTCCGTGGGGTCCCTATGTACTCACCTTGGGTGGTTCCTTTGGGTCCCAGCAAATCTATGTCCTCTTGACATTGTCCTGACTCGAGTTGTGGTTCTTATACCACTTTGTTAGCATATGGTTTGGTCCCTCCCCCTGGTCCCCACTCTATATTAGTGCTATTTACTGAGATTCCTTTGCTATACTATTGAGTGCTTTGTATCTATCTCCATGTGGAAGATACTAGACTGTACTAGATACTATTCTATAATAAATACATATTTTTATAAACACCTTGTGTGGTTCTCTTTCATTTAATCTATACTATAAGACTGCATTCTGGTAAAATAAGCTGCTTTACCAACCTTCAAGACTAGGCTGCTCTCCACAGCTACCACTTGGTTGTCTGAGACCTCTTAAATCACCATAAGGGTTGTATGGACTGGTGCAAGGTGCCCACTTACATTAGTGGACAGTATGTACCAGGCCAGCCTCTCACAAGAATGCCTTGTTTTTCCCGCTCCCAGCAAACTGCTGACTGAAGAGAATAAGAGAACAACACACAGCTTTCTGTTCAGACAGATTTGCATATCTTTTTGACACCTCTGTGAACAGACGGTGTGACGTCTCAGGCGAAGGTATATTATTGGTGGGTGCTAAGCCAGCTCCCTGGTTCACTTACACCTTCAGGCAGATAGGGCCTTATTTATGAGGTATTGCGTCACTTACACGCAGCTGGTGTGTCACTTTCTGTGACGCATCAGCAGTGTAAAATATGTACCATGTTAAGTCATAATTACAAAGTGACGCATCTAGGTAGGTGCGTCACTTTGTAAACCCCTGCGCCACATTATACCTGTGCCAGGTATAATGTATGCAGGGAGGGCGTTTCGACGCAAGAAAGGGTCGTAGAAGTGACACTGTGAAATCTATGAGATTTCACTGCGCCAATTCTAGGATGCAAATCCGTCAATATCTTACGCCTGCCTCATGTCAGGCATAAGACTGACACAGGCACATTTCACATGGGACTTGCCCATGTGCAATGGCCCATTTCTGGATTTGCTTCACTTTTGTGACACACTCCAGCAATGCGTCATTTTACACCTAGAGATACGTCAGAAATACTGACGTATCCGTAACCTTTTAGCCTGGATCCATGGAATGACAGACCCTTTGGGGCTCAGGAAGGTCACCAGTTGTGTTCTTTTTCAGCAGACATGGCACCTCGCTTATTTTGTTAACTGCCACTTTTACTTTTCACAATAGAGGTTTCCCAAGTGCCAAGAAGCAATGGTGTATGTCGTTTTAGAAATAATATATAATAATAAATCATGACTCCCTGACAGTTGACTGTAGAGAAAGATGTCTTGAATGTCTAGAACCAAAAGGTTGCTTCAAAGACAAGTGGTGCTGGTTTTCAGGAATTTGAAGAAGCCTCTGGCTAACATCAAAGAGAAAGCTTACACAAGCCACTGTGAAAGAACATAGATAGCTTGATGGAAGAGATAGGTGAGAGATAAAATTCGATTTGATTATAGTTCTAGTGGTATAAGGTATCTTTTGTTAGCATGATGTACCTATATAAATGCTTATCGACCCTGCATGTTATGATTCTAAAAGGTTAAGTCTAGTTAAGTAAAGGTTTCCATTTCTCTCATACTCTACCATATGAGACGAGACGAAAACCACACAGACGCCATTTTTGCTTTGTCAGCGTCAGGCCTGAGCATGGTCACGTGCTATCCTCCAGTAGTCAGAAGGCCCTGTCAGTGGTGTTATAGAGAGCAGCTGAATGCACACTATTCTTTCCATATCCTGAGACCTAAGGTCGCATCTGGCTTCAGAGGGGATAAGCTCATTCCTGAAGGCATTGTGCCTACGCTCCCAAGCACCAGGACGAAAGGGAGTCACCCCTCCTGACCCCCCAATAAAAGCAGAAGCAGAGTTTCAAACTAATCCTGTGTACCATATATGGTCTTTCCGTAGAGCCTTAGAGCCAAGTAGTACTTTTCCATGTACGGTGACTTCACTTGTGGATCTGAAGGTGTATATGCAATGTATTGACTGTAAGCTGGCAGTCTTCTCCGCGCACCTGATGGGTGGGGATGAGAGAGGCTCCTCTATAGAGTATTTTGTGTAATAAACAATTGACTTTTTCTTCACTGCCAACTGACTGATTATTTGATAACTTAATATTGGGGCTATTGGTCGGTATAGCCCTTTATGTTATTTTTTATGGTACGTCAGTTGGCCACCCTGGTGGGACTCTGCATTTGGGGTCGTCCTCCCGTAGCCGGGGAAAGAAGGACAAAGAAAGGGGAGCTCTGGTCGAGGGGGTGGGCTGACTAAAGATTCAGGCTTACTCCGCTCTTGTGATCAGAGAGCCCCAGCTGCTAGTGAGTCCTACGGGCGTAACCCAGGAGCTGACCGTTTGGTCTTCAGGAGTTGGCAGTGGAGATCACGCAATCATACCTGTGTGCAACAGGGGAGTGTATTGAATTTGGTGTTTTTGGATCACGCTGTTGAGCGGCGTTTTGGAAGCAGTCAACTGTATTGGATTTGGTGGTCGGTGTACCACGGAGAACTTTGGAGGTCTGACGGGGTGGCATTGTGGCTACACGGGCAGATGCTCCATGGACTTGTTTGGTGAATATTAGAGGTTTTGATCGGATGCCTTGGTGTGGCACTTGTGGTGCGCACCCAGCCGGACTGCTCTCGGAAAAGCCCGCGGTTGTACCCGGGTAGCCTTTAGGACATATCTGGAGCAACGCTAAGGCAGCGGGCTTATTCATAATAGTCCTGAGGGTGAACCGGGAAGATCGGGGGATGGTCTGTAGGTCGGTCTGTGGTTAATTCCTGTCTGATGGCCTTTTGGTAGTTTCTGGACTGCCTGATCTTGGTATCTGTTGGTCTGGGGATTTGAATCAACGAGTTCTCCAGGAATGGGAGTCGACAGGCTCCGTTCCTTGGTTTTGGAAAAGGACATGTCATTTTTGAATTTGTATGTTTTTGTTTGTTTTGTGCTGTGTGTATTCTGTAGTGAAAAGTTAAGAATGTATGAACATGGCCATGTTTGAAAGGTTGTTTTCTTGAATGTAATTGAATTGCCAGTGCATAAAGATGTTGTGTTTTAGTAAATTGTGTTCCGGGTGTTGTTGCCGCCGGAAAAGCGTGCGATTGGATGAAAGTCAGCCTGGCCCGCCCGAGGGTAGTCCGAGTTTTGATATGTATGTTAAACATGGCATTTCACAATATCCGGTGGATTCTGACATCACTTATATCCTTACCATGGTTCCCCCGACGGGCAAGTATTTATCAGTGATTGATTTAAAAAATGCATTTATACTATCAAAGATACATGGAGTACTCTTAGAGATTATGAGCCGGTTATGCAGCAGTACGCTTTGGAAAGTATGGCCAACCATTTGATTTCCCTATGGGAACAGTGTTTCCCAGACGGGAGAGCCCCTCAGGTTTTGTATGACATTCTAGATCGAGCACATAAGTTTGAGTTAGGACAGGAAGATGTGTACAGAAATGTTGAGGTTCTAATGAGATATAGAGAACGTTTGCATTTGAAATGCCCAATTTGGGATTCTCAGCATCCTATCGGGAAGTCCATCCTATTTATCATCCTGAGTTACCAAGTTAAGAGATACCAATGATCAAGTAACTAGAGCACGTGTGGAGGCGCGATTTCAGTAGCAATGGGTTTATACTCTTTGGAAAAGGAGTGAGGTCCTTTCTCTGAAAACACAACTTCCTAATCCCCGAAAGAATCCCACTGCCTATTGCAAAGAGCTCATTGAGGCTGCTTCTTCGGCCAGAATAACTCTGGCTGATATAGAGTTATTTTTCGGTTTACTGGTTGCTGTGGATGTGTGGCACCAGGTGCATGACCAGAATCATGCCACTGAATTAGAGGGGACCTGGGAGGAATTTAAGGATTGGGATCCGGACCGGAAACCTGCGATAAACCTAAACTGGAGATTCTGGTATTACCAGGTCGGATCATTGCGTACATGCATACTTTGATTCCGCCCCGAAAAGTAGACTGGGATAAATTAACCGCTTGCAAACAGAAGAAGGAGGAGAGTGTTTCCGATTTCTTTACTCGGTTCGAGGGTTTTTTTATCGATTTTAGTGGACAAGACTTGTCAGTGGAAGGTGGTAAACGACAGTTTGTTAATCGTTTTGTGACTAATCTGTTACCCGAAATTTCTGCACGGCTGCAGGCTGCGGAGAGTACTTGGACCACTTCTACCCCTTCTGTCATACTAAGCATGGCTCAGTATTATGAGCACAGGGAAACGAGAGTAAGGACAAGTCAGAAAAGAAAGCAAAGGATCTCAAGAATTGAGTGTTGTTGCAGCAAGTAATCAGGGGATGAGGCAGAGATGGAGGCGCAGAGGGTTCGTCCCGAGGGGGGTGGGAGCAGGACGAGGTGGAGGTCCAGCTGTTGCTTTGGGACTGAACAAATGTGCTTATTGTCAACAGGAAGGGCATTGGCGAGCTCAGTGTCCTTTGTTACTAGCCCAGAATGGAGCAGTAAGGGGAGGAGGAAGAGGTTGAGGTGGAGTGGATCAGAGTGATATGAGAAGAGATAGCACACGGTGAGTCAGGAAGAGATTCTTTTGATAATCAGAGAGGAAGGCAGTATCATATTGAGGATTGCGTGACTGACGGGACAGATGGGTATGTTTATACATAGGACAGCCACGGACAGAGTGGGGCCAGGTGTCCATACCCGTTGATCAGCGAGGGCCTTATGTCAGGGGGCGATTAATGGTGACTTCCGAAAGCTTTCTAGTGGACACGGGAGCAATGAATAGCTCTATTGCTCGTTCACTGGTCCCAGGGTCTGCTCTCTCCGGGCAAAATAACGTTTCAGTAGGATTCTCTGGAATCCCGGTGGTGAGCCCCATCTCTAAACCTATCCCGATTACTATAGGTCCAGCGGCAGTGGATTCTCCGTTCTTGCTGACATCACATTGTGGAGAAAATCTACTGGGACTGGATTTGTTAAAAAAATTGCATGCAAAGATTCATTGTTCCCCTGATGGTGTGTATGTGACTATACAATTGCCAGGCAAGCATACTCGACAGTGTTTTGCTAAAAACGAATCCCTCCCTCAAGAGTTCGCTGTTATCCCATCAACATTGTGGGCGACTGGAGATACCGATGTTGGCCTTTTAAAGATTTTGCCTGTCTCTATCACTTTGAAGCCTAATACTCGCTTACCATATATTCCTCAGTATAAGATCAAGCCGGCTGGTGAGAAAGCTCTATTAGCTATTATACAGGACTTAATTGACAAAGTTGTAGTGGAAGAAACGGTCTCTAATATATGCAATATCCCCATATAACCGATCTTGAAAAAGGCTCCTGCTGAAAGCGACCCTGATTATGCTGATACATATCGCTTTGTAATTGATCTGCGGGAGATTAACAAAATAGTGGTACCACAATATCCGGTGGATTCTGACATCACTTATATCCTTACCATGGTTCCCCCGACGGGCAAGTATTTATCAGTGATTGATTTAAAAAATGCTTTATTTAGCAGTCCAATCCACCCTGAGAGCCGTCATATTATTGTCTTCTCTTTATCTGGGCGCAGTTTTAGATTTGGCTGCACTCCCCAGTGGTACACTGAGAGTCCTAGTATCTATAGTCAGGCTTTGAAAGCAGTATTGGATGAATTAACTTTGCCCCCAGGGAATGTGCTTCTCCAGTACGTGGATGATTTGTTGGTGGCCTCAGACACTGAGGAAGGTTGTAAGGAAGCCGCAGTTAAGTTATTGTCTCATTTGGCAGTTAACGGTAATAAGGTATCTCTCTCCAAATGTCAATATTGTCGACAGGAGGTGACCTACCTTGGTCATCTACTGTCGAAAGAGGGGAGAAGACTAACTCCTGATCTTTTGGCTGCTATTTCTAACATGTCTGTACCTTGTACTCAGCGCGATGTTCGTGCATTTCTCGACATAACCTCTTACTGTCGCCAATGGATTCCCAATTTGTCTCTTCTTACTAAACCTCTCTTGTATTTAACCACTAAAGATGTGTGTGAACCTCTACCTTGGACCGATGAATGTCAGAAAGCTTTTGATTCTTTAAAGTCTGCACTCTGTTCTCTGCACCTGTCTTAGCAACTCCTGACTACCGAAAGCCTTTTGTGCTTTATGTACACGAGGTGGAGAGTTGCTCGCTTTCTGTGTTAACACAAGGATTTGGTGGTAAGCAAAGTCCTTGTGCTTATTTTTCTGCGGTGTTGGACAACGTCGCCAGAGCCCTTCCGAGCTGTTTAAGGGCTACTGCTGCGGTGGCCATTCAACAGTCTGAAGGACTCGTTTTGAATACCGACCTCACAGTGATGGTACCGCACGCTGTGGATGTATATTGAACAAAACAAAGACCCAGCACCTTACGAGTGCATTTCTTACTGGATATGAATTGACTTTGTTTGCCCCTCATATTAAAATCAAAAGGTGTGCCACTCTGAATCCAGCCACGTTACTACCCCTCCCTTTGGATGAGCCAAACAATGGCATACATGATTGTATATTTCGAAATGAAGAAGAGACAATGGGACGGGTAGACCTCACAGACACTCCTCTATCAGATTCCCAAAGGGGACTTGTATGTGGATGGCTCTTGTTTAAAATTACCAGATGGCACAACGACAGCTGCGTATGTGATTACCATTCTCCGCACTATAGTCGAGGCTTCTCCAGTACCTTACCAGTCAGCACAGGCAGCTGAGTTAGTGGCATTGCTGCGAGCTTGTGAGTTGAGCAAAATATTGAGAGTTAACATTTATACTGATAGCCAATACACCTTCGGCGTTGCTCATAGTTTTGGCAGGTTTTGGGCGGAGAGGGGTTTCCTCACTTCTCATGGTGAACGGATACACCATGGCCCACTGATTCTCTGATTACTAACTGCACTTACATTACCAGAGAAGGTGGCTGTAGTCAAATGTAGCGCGTACAAGGCAGTGGCAGATGCAGTGGGAGAAGGGAATGCCTTTGCTGACCAAATAGCGAAAGAAACTGCTAGATCTAAAATATCTCCGATGTATGTGAGCTCTGCCAGATGGGTCGAGGAGACAGAAATGTTTGATAATTCTATGGAAAGTGTCCGAGAGATACAGAGGGAAGCTACTCCTGCTGAACTGGCTGGTTGGGAGAAGGAAGTAGGAAGATTAGATGACAATGGTTGTTGGGTTGACTTGAGTGAAAGACAGAGATGGTTGCTCCCCAATGCACTAGTCAATGCTGTAGTAACAATGGCCCATGGTACAGCACACATTGGGGCAAAAGGCATTTGTGCATTGTTGGACCCTGTGTGCAATAATCCTAATATTCTGAAGACTGCTGCCCACCTTGTTCAGTATTGCATGGTCTGCCTGCGACACAATCCTGGAGGCAGGGAACCTGTTCTTAGTGGAAATTTTGCACCCCATCTTTGCCATTTGAAGTGCTCCAAATGGATTATATCCAGCTGGAACGTGTGAACAATCTGAAGTATGTCCTGGTTGTGGAATGTGCTTTCAGTAAGTGGGTGGAAGCCTACCCGACCAAGGGAAACACTGCTCTAGCGACTGCCAAGGCTTTGATTAAGGAATATTTTCCCCGCTATGGATTACCAAGGGTGATCTGGACAGATAACGGGGGACACTTTAATGCAGAACTTATCTGACATGTTTGCAATGGGTTACAAATTAAACAAAAATTCCATGCTGCCCGACACCCCCAATCATCAGGGTTGGTAGAAAAGTCTAATGGAATCTTGAAATTGAAATTAGCAAAAATCCAAGAGGGCTCCGGGCTGAAATGGCCCGATGCCCTGCCCTTAGCTCTGATGTCCTTGCGCATTACTCCACACTCACGATCAGGCTTGTCACCATACAAGGTCATCTTCGGACGACCAGCTAATGTTTGGGGCGTTCCAAGACCTATAACATTTCGAGTAATTGATTATCCTATGATGATGGATTATTTGTATGCTTTGATTAAAGATCTCCGTTCCATTCATCAACAGGTATCGGCAGTATTGCAGCCCCTGCCGGAGGGTCCCGGACATCGTTCGAAATTATCGGCGAAAATCCAGCCTGGACCCTAGGTGGTCGAACCCCTACCAAGTTCTTATGGCAACGCGGACGGCGGTGAAGGTTGATGGCAAGCGGCATTGGATTCACGTTTCACACGTGAAACACCTGCCTCTCCCGCTTCCTTTTGATCAACAAAATAAGGAAGGAGTTCTGACCCAGGAGAGCGAGCAAGCCCCTCATTTTGCTCCTTTTTCCGACACCCAGGATTGTTGGAGAAGAGCAAGGAAAAGGAGCGTTGGGCACAGAAGGGGTTTTGTCATCTGCACCAGTAATTGCCCCGGATTCTGTTGCCTCCACAGTTGCACGAGAGGTTCATGATACTCCAATTGCTGCAAATGTATCCCCTTCTGTTTTGTTTACTGACCAGGAAATACCTGGCAATGATCGATACAACCTGCGGCCCGGAAAACGACACAGTACCCCAGGTGAAGATGGTAGGAGATAGGGAGAGACTTGAGCAATAGGGTTTGCTAGAACCTATCTGGGGTACTGAGCGAGACACTGGACTGAACACGTTGAGAGCCTGGAACATTGGATTGCTCTGTTCAGAAAGAAAGACTAAAA
This sequence comes from Lissotriton vulgaris, assembly GCF_964263255.1. Classification (NCBI taxonomy): domain Eukaryota; kingdom Metazoa; phylum Chordata; class Amphibia; order Caudata; family Salamandridae; genus Lissotriton; species Lissotriton vulgaris. The sequence goes on from NW_028244611.1 coordinate 33,896, forward strand.
CGTAGAAAGAAAAGGGGCCCAGGATTGTGGTTTACTTCCAGAATTGTGTGGAACATAACTCTGGCGTGATGATTTGCCTTGTGGTTTTTTTTATGAACAATAGGAGCCTGCCTGGGAGGCTCTAGACGGACACAGGAAAGAAGCACCCTCTGGCAGGTTGGACTCCATCGCCCTAGTTTAGTTTTGGACTTTTTAGTTAGTATGTACCCTTTTGGTCATTTTGTTCCTGAAGAGGAACGTCCCCTTGCACCTCGTTATTTGCCTATATATGTCCCTGTGTTTTCTTCTTGGACCATGCATGTAAAAGAAGCTTCCGTAGTCACAGTTGCATTTTATTGATTATATTAATGAGTGTAGTTATGTATTTAGAATTTCGTCATCCTATGCACATTGTATTGGGAACAACTACCGCGCCTCCTGAACACTTCTTTTTTACCCTAGCCCCGCATAAAGAAAGGCATTGTCAGACATATGTTAAAAATGTATTCGTTGAAATGCTGCACCAGACGCATAGTTCTACTAATACGACAAATTGTTGGGTTTGCGGTCTTCTACCCTCTGTGATGCACAGGCATGATATATTCATTTCATTACCTTTATCATATTTGGGAAGTTGTGAGGCCTGGTTTAAGTTGCTATCGATGATGTACATGCATTATACCGTAGATACTGCTCGTTATTCCGAGAGGGATTACGAGATGATCTTGGCCTATATAGAAGTACATCAAGGTTTTGACTCACAGGGGAATGATGGGGAGGGGTCATTAGACCCAAATGCCTGTATGAACCAATATATTGAATATGAGAATGTTACTTGGTTGCGAAACGAAATACTTGATTTTGTAGAGTTTAATTTTACCCAGTATTTTCAACAATTTCAAGACAGGAATGTTACTGATGACAAAGCCATCCATTCCCAGTACCCATATTGAATAGTACTTCAGCATTTTGTGTCCAGGGAGCAGGACACATTTCAGTAGGAGACAGTCGGTGTAATTATACTTATCGGTTGCGCACCTTTAGCAGTCCACCATTATTAACACCTCCAAATTTATATTTTGTATGTGGTGAAAATGCTTACAACTGGCTTCCCCTGGGTTGGACAGGCTGCTGTTATTTGTCTCTTCTGTATCCACCAGTCAATATAGCCCCCCTTAACTATCATAAGGATCATCGATTAGATGAGCAGGGTCTGTCAGCAGTTCGAAACAAAAGAGAGATCAACACTACTGAAATAGATCAAACTGATACCCCTGAGCAGCACTTTCTTGATATCGCAAAGGGAATATTTCCTATCTGGGGCCCCATCATAATAGTGAGGCGTCTGTCTAGGGTAGTCGAGAGGGTAATCAATACCACTGCAGGAATATTGACCAACTTAACCGTGGAGCTTCAAGCTACGAGACTCGTCTCGCTTCAGAACAGGAGGGTTTTAGATGTTATTTTGGCAGATCGAGGAGGAGCATGCCGCTTGATCAGCAGTTCCTGCTGTGTATATATATCCTTGACTCCGCCCTCTCTGTTCATTTGGCCATCCAAAAGTTACATTGTTTGACTTCTGAAGTACATGCAGATACTGGTACTTGGTCCTTATCTGGGTGGTTCTGGGGTCTGTTGTCCACTTGGGGATGGACGATGTATGATGTATGCATTGTGGGCCTGCTTGCTGTTCTTTCTGTGCTGCAAAAATTACGTCCGCTGTAACAAGTTCTCCTCCCACTATTGCAAAGACTCAAATGGTCCAGCAGGAAATAAGGGATAATATGCAAATTGATAAGAGCCTCTTTGAGGACTAGCATCTTTTAGTTAGCTATATCATGCGAAAAGGGTGGTTCTGAGAGATAAAATTCGATTTGTCTATAGTTCTAAAGGTATAAGGTATCTTTTGTGAGCATGATGTACCTATATAAATGCTTATCGACCCTGCCTGTTATGATTCTAAAAGGTTAAGTCTAGTTAAGTAAAGGTTTTAATTTCTCTCGTACTCTACCATATCAGACGAGCCAAAAACCACACAGACGCCATCTTTGCTTTGTCGCGTCAGGCCTGAGCGTGGTCACGTGCTATCCTCCAGTAGTCAGAAGGCCCTGTTAGTTGAGTTATAGAGAGCAGCTGAATGCACCCTATTCTTTCGCTATCCTGAGACCCAAGGTCGCATCTGGCTTCAGAGGGGATAAGCGCATACCTGAATCCGTCCTGCCTACGCTCCCAGGCACCAGGACGAAAGGGAGTCACCCCTCCTGACCCGCCCCCAATAATAGCAGAAGCAGAGTTTCAAACTAATCCTGTGTACCATATAAGGTCTTTCCTTAGAACCTTAGAGCCAAGTAGTACTTTTCCATGTACGGTGACTTCACGTGTGGATCTGAAGGTATATATGCAATGTATTGACTGTAAGCTGGCAGTCTTCTCCGTGCACCTGATGGGTGGGGATGAGAGAGGCTCCTCTATAGAGTATTTTGTGAAATAAACGATTGACTTTTTCTTCACTTCCGACTGACTGATTATTTGCTAACTTAATCTTGGGGCTATTGGTCGGTATAGCCCTTTATGTTATTTTTTATGGTACATCAGAAGATGCACTTACCTATTAGCCGAAATATGGGCAGGAAGATGGACTGGAAGCGATGGAAAACTGGTCAATGGAAGTTAAATTCAAGAACTAAACTTCCAACCCCTTGGTATACTCACTTACTGCGGAAAACCAGCGATTTCCAGGGCAATCTAGACAGATGGAGTATTTAAAGAACAGGTTAGAAGGCCAAAGATGCCTTGCAACATTCCATTGTGTTAAATGAGTCTCCAATTAAGCTAGTTTGGCACCTTATTCTACCATACTGTTGCCAGGGCAACGCCGCCTCCCAGCAGCGGGCACGCCCACTCGCGTTGACCACGCCCACTTGCACTATATGAGCGCGCGCTGACCAAGAACGCGTGTTCATAGAACTCCACTCCTGAGGCGGAAAGCCGGGAGTTAGCACGCATTTTAAAACTGTCTAATTTGTTTTTATCTTGCTAATTTCCCCCCTGATTCAACTCCAATACTCGCAGCAGACCGCCCAGCCGATCCAGGGCTGACACGGCATACTGTTGCCAGGGCAACGCCGCCTCCCAGCAGCGGACACGCCCACTCGCGCTGACCACACCCACTTCCCATGTCATCCTCTGCACTATAAACATGTGCTGCAACCGGAAGCGCAGCGGACGAGCGCAGCGGGCGCGACGAATGCGCGCCGAAGGCGCGCATAAGGCAAGCTCGTCTGCGCTCGTCCGCGCCGAGGACGGGCCAACGGCCACCCCCCCAGCGACTCCTGCACCACGACCACCTACTGATACGGTGAGATTAACCTACTCCACCGACGAACTACTAAAACTTAGGCACTTGGTGGTCCAACCACATACACCCCCGCATCTAAGCTACTCCAATCACACCCTAGGCCCATTCTCATGTCCTACTTGCAACAAATGTACCGCGAAACCTTCAACAAACGACCCACCATTAATTCAAGCAGCGTTAATAAACGCCAGATCCCTCCCCAAACACAAAATAGAAATCGCCGATTTAATCGACGCGCACAAACTGGATCTTTTGTTCGTCACCGAGACATGGGGCGATGACGCCTCAGGACCCGACTTTACAGAAGCCACTCCAATCAACTACAATGTTTGTAGATTAGATAGACCAATAAAAAGAGGTGGCGGCATTGCCATAATTTACAAAAACCTCTTCAAACTCACAACTAAACCATTTGCATGCCCAGAATACGAGTCTCTCATCTTTACTCTAGGCCTATCGGCAAAATCATCCTTCAAGGGAATGCTGATTTATCGCCCTCCAGGGTCAAGAGCTAAGTTTCTAGCTAACATAGGCAGTATAATTGAAGCAGTCGCTGACGCCCCTCACTTTACGCTACTAGGTGACTTCAATTTTCACCTTGAGACTTTGAATAACCACGATACTACGCAGCTTCTTGCGGACCTCTCAGCTGCAGGCCTAATGCAACTTATTAACTCCCCTACGCATCAGGCAGGTCACACATTAGACGGTATATTTACTAACAAACCTCTTGTAAATGTCACCCAAATAATTCCACTCATCTGGACGGACCATTCAGCTATTTGCTTCACAGTGCAAACAAACCCCACTAAACCGAGCTTCACTGCACCAGCTCGTTCAACATACAGAGACTGGAAAAATGTCAATATAACCCAATTAGCAGAGATGATGCAGGATAATCATATCCCCAATGAGCATGACCCTACTAAAGCATCCTCTAACTACTTGACAAACCTAGTTATGGCCTGCAACAAGCTAGCCCCGCTCAAATCATCACACCGGAACAGAAAAATACCTTCAGCCCCATGGTTCACTGAGGCCCTACGCATGCAGAAACAATACTGCAGGAACCTCGAAAGACAATGGCGTCGCAACTACAGTCCTGCACTCAAAACAAACTATAAAAATGCCCTCTCCATTTACAAAAGATTGATAACCACTGAGAAAAGTCATTACTTTACCACTCAAATCAATCAGGCAAAGAACTCGGCAGGAGAACTATTCAGGGTAGTTACCACTCTATCCAACCCCCCTACGCTGCCCCTAGAAGGCTCTCAGTCACTGGCAGATGCCTTGGCCAGCTTCTTCGAGGAAAAAGTCAGCTCCATCTTCCAGACTTTCTCTCATTCTGCCCCCATACCATCCTCGAGTCCACTCCTTACGGGCACTCAGCCAACCTTATTAACTTTCAACTCCGTTGACCAGGATCACATTCAACGTCTGTTAGCCAGCACTAAATCCGGTTCCCCCCTCGATCCATGTCCCCCTTCCATTCTGAACCTCATCCCGGAAGCAATTTCCTCCCCGTTGTCTACCATATGCAATGCTATGTTCGCAACAGGTATATATCCCTCAGTCTGGAAAGAGGCGATCATAAAGCCATTGCTGAAAAAACCAACGCTAGACCCTCTCATCCCAGCAAGCTATAGACCCATCGCCTGTCTCCCATTTCCAGCAAAGATTTTCGAAAAGTCCATGAACATTCAGCTATCAAAATTCATCAACGACAACATCTTGCTCGATGACACCCAGTTCGGTTTTAGACAGGGACACGGGACAGAGACAGCACTATTGAAAGACGCAGACGAAATCAGAACAACCATGGACAAGGGAGGGACGGCCGTCTTGATACTCCTAGATCTCTCCGCTGCATTCGACACGGTCGATCATGTCACTCTGATCGACCGTGTCGCAGCTCTGGGAATAGGAGGAACAGCTAAAGATCTGATTGCCTCATTCCTCGCCAATCGCCCCCAAACTGTCAAAATGGGTAATTTCACCTCCCAGACCTTCTCACTCCCCTGCGGCGTTCCACAGGGCTCCTCGCTAAGTCCGACGCTTTTTAATATCTATGTATCGGACTTAGCGAGGGTGATAAAATCCTATGGTATTGCCCTTACCACGTACGCCGATGACACGCAACTAGTACTATCGGTGTACAATAACGGAGCAAGCGTTGCAGCCAATTTTCAGGAGGGAATGAAGGGATAAGCTCCTGGATGTCATCAAACTGCCTCAAACTTAACTCCGACAAAACGGAGGTGATGACATTCGGGAGCTTGAGACCAACATGGTCCCCACAATGGTGGCCACCGGAGTTGGGATCCCCCCCCCCCAACCAGTGGTTAAGGTCCGCAACCTGGGAGTCACCTTTGATAATAAACTGACTTTCCACCATCACGCCAATGCCGTCGTATCATCTGCCTTCTACACCCTCAAAAAAATCAAGAAACTCCTTCCTTACCTACCACAGTCAGCCGGCAAAACACTTATTAGCACCTTAGTGTTTTCAAGAACGGATTATTGCAACTCTCTGCTTCTGAATGCTCAGGAAGGGGTTCTCAACAAACTCCAGACCGTGCAAAACGCGGCGGCCAGAACCTTACTTTCTATTCCCAAATTCACATCTATCTCCCATTACATTAAAGAGCTCCATTGGCTCCCAATCAGGAGCCGAATAAAATTCAAGGCTCTCTGTATAGCCTATAAGACCCTTAATAACTCAGGGCCAAAGTTCTTAAAAGAAGCTCTTCGACCATTGGAGCAACACAGGACCCTTCGATCCTCCACAGCCTTCATGCTGTACGTCCCTCGGACAAAAAAGGCCACTTGGGGAGACAGGTGCTTCACTACAGCCCCAGCTAAATTGTGGAACACCCTCCCACTCCATATCAAAACCGCTCCTACGCTCCTTAAATTCCGAAAAAGCCTCAAGACATGGCTCTTCTCTTCCTCCTAACTCCCCCGTCATAGTTTAGGGAGTTCTGTGATCACCAGCGCCGAGACACCTGTATGGGTATTTGTGCGCTTTAAAAATAGCAAAAAAATAAATAAATAAATAAATAAATCACGTTTCTTGTTTTTCCCCTTTTCGTTTTCCCAATTGTTATCAGGGTTAGGCAAAGTCTGTGCTGTTTTACTTGTTTGCTCTGTTTGTCCAACCTTCATTTTGGGAATACTGACTCTTTTGGAGTCCTGGGGCTCCACGTCTGTATCCTGGTCATTACAGGGCTCAATAGAGCGGAATTCGCTATGGAGTTCAGAGGAAAAGTTCAATACTACATTTCTGGTTGGTTACTTATCTGTTTACTCATTAGCTAATTATCAATGTATCTATAATCAATATTCATATTTCTGCTGAGCTTAGTAACTTCCTCTCTGAGGCTAATTGTCTATCTACTATCGGCCAACGAGATTCACACGTATGCTGAGCCTGCAACTTGCTGGCTGATCCAGTGAGGCTGACAAGTGCCATTCTCTCTCTCTCTGTCTCTTCACACCCCCTCCTCCCTCCTCGTACTCTCTGATTGATGTGGGTGGCCCTGCCCATCCAACGAGAGAGAGCAGGAGGAGAGGGATTCTTGACGGCATGACAAATGTTCACTCAGTTTGACAATTTACCGGGCTGCATATCAGGGCTAGGGATCCCATTGAGACTCTTTTACAGGTTATGTTAAAAAACACCATAAAAAATATCCAAGAGGATCTTCACACGGTGACACAAAAAACAGACCTCCTTTTTCACATGCCTGAATCAAGTAACACCAATGAATGGGCCTTCCTCTACTACCACTACATCCACCTCCATAGCAGAAACGTGCTCTATAACTATTAAATTGGTCTCAGGAATAAACAACTCACCTGTACTTTGTACTATTCTTATTCTACCACCAGACAAATATGCTGTAGATCCATTTTTGGTGCAGTATTTGTTGGCACAATGCTATTTCTTCTTCTCATCCTCAGCAGTTTATTACTGATGCAGCCAAAGTAGCTTTTGTTTTGTTTTATCTCACAAAAGAAAGCCTTAATTTGTCCCACGCCTCTTATTAGGTTAATCAAATGGCTACAGTAACCACCATTATTGATGTTACCTGAAAGGTTGAAGCCCAACAAAAATCTGGACACGTAGTGGGTTGAGTCGTTGAGTTTGGTACTCCACCATTCTACCAAGACTGAACCGCCTTCCTCAGGTGAAGAGCTCATGCAGGTGGTAGAAGCCAAGAGACTGGTATCCAAAGAAGAGAAAGAACGACAATAGAAGGCTGACCTTTGCCTTTATTGTCGACCACCAGGTACTTTTGTATGAAAATGTTCCAAGAAGTCTGACTAAAGGAATATTCTTTCATAGCTAACGACCTCGACTGAAACAATCTACTAATTCCATGTCTGTCATGCATACAGAACAAACAGAAGGGAGCACATTATATTTTGGAAAAACAGTTCATTCATGAAAAGGCCATGATAAGCCTAAAGTAATTTGTTAGTAATGTTGAAAAGGTAGTTTCTAGATAACTGTGCTCTCTTGTTATGTGCTGATCTATAGTACTCCCACTCTACATGGTTTGACCTATCACAGTTGTCCAATATTACAACCATTACTTTGGCAACACTACCCTTCTAGTGTGACTGACTATCTGTGACAACCCTTTCCAAGAGCTACTGGGCAAGCAAGCCTTACTGGGCCCAACCATGGTGGTCAAAACCTTTTACCTCAAATATTCCAAGACCTAGTCTGCTATAGGCTTTGAACGAAAGGGCCAAGTACCCTTTCAGCACACGAGTCTCACTCGTAACGTGGGTCTATCAGTCCAAGGCTTCCCTTGGAGGAAGTAGGTGTTGGGCAAACAGTGGTTCACAACTCAAATACATCCAGCAACTCCCGTAAATGATTGTCTAGCAGTAATTCTCTACTAACACTTACTTCAATATGGCACAACACAAACAATATACACAGGCTTCATAATACAAGCACATTAACGGTACTCTGATCAGCACTCGAGTCCCACTTCCCCTTCTAAAGATTGTGGTTATTCCTCATTTACTTGTGGCATGATCCAAGCTAGGCCCTTTAATGAGTTCAAGTCTTAGAAGTTCTGTGAAGGCTTTAAATGTCCTGTGTTTAGACAGTTAGATGAAGTTCCTCACATGACTTGGTAGTAAGTCTTACCCAATCTTGCTGGAAGGGTGGTTTGGAGCCCCCGGGCATGTGTCTGTTGCCCAAATATGAGAACATGTCATGATACTGCAGTTGAGGCAGCAGATGTCCACAGTGCTCCTCCGGTCATGCGGGAAGTCTTGCTCTGCGTCCGCTGGCAGATCATCAGTGCTTCCAGATTCAGGGAGCTTCATAGGTCACAAACTACTTCTTCTTCATGGTTACATGCTGGTTCAGAGTGACGGTCATCCTCACATGTGTGGGTCAAACCAGCTTACACAGGGCGATGACCCCTTCTATGTTATGGTGCTACCCTGGACGAGGGCCCTCTACTTGATATTACGCTGGACTAGAGTGACAGCCTTTACTCTTCACCGTGGTCCCAATGTGGCATAAGGGGGTTGTGAACATCACAAACATGGCTACAGTGCTCTGGGTGATGGCGCTGCACATGGCAACTGCCCTTTTTCTGACACAACATGCCTCTAAGGGTGATGACCCATGTGCTTCTCCATTGTCCCTACCTGGCAAAGGGAGCACAAATTTCACCCACAGGTAGACTGCTCCATGTGTTCAAAGGTGCACATGGGAAAGCAGCCTGATCAGTATAGCAGTCCCAATTGACCCAAATCTCATAATCCATTCCCGGGATCCACTCTGCAGGATCCCCACTGCACCTAAGTCCCTCCAGACGATATCCTCTTTATAGGTTCCCTTGGAATTGGTTCAGGTCAAAGGTGAGTATTCTTGATCTTCCTGGGTGATGTTCCCACACCTAGCATGGGAAAATGGCAGACCCTTAGTCTTCAGTCCTGGCCACAACAGGAGGATCATGTTCTGACCTTTTCCACGCTACTATACAACTTCAGTTTGACAATTTGGGAGTCCCAAGTTCCCCTTTTTACAATTTGTTTCCGGACACAAATGTGATTTAGTGTCTCTGTCTTTGGTGTTCATGTTCTGGTGTTGCCCACTTTGAAGTGCTGATTCATCTGTCTTGCTTTTCCTCTAGAAAATATTCTATCCCAGCAGGCTCGTCTCCCACTATGATAGCCCCAAACACAGGCCATGGTAGTGACAAGAGGATCACACCTGGATGTCAGCCTCAGTTATATATGCATCAAATGGCCACAAAGGCCCCAACCCAAGTCTTTATTATTTATAATCCCTTCACTGGTTGCCCATTTTGCAGAGATCTCTGTTTAAACTAGGGTGCCTTGTTTATCGGGCCCTTGATCACTCTGCACCGGCTTTCATCAGTTCTTTGATTTCCCGTCACACCCCTGCCCGCACTCTCCGTTCTTCATCTTCTGCCCTCCTCACTGTTCCCCGCTTTCACAAATCTCGCACTGGTGGAACCCGTTTTTCTGTCCTTGCTCCCCGGTTCTGGAACTCTCTTCCTCTTTCTATGCGTTCGATCCCTATTTTTTCTCATTTCCGTAAAGCGCTGAAAACTTTTCTGTTTGCCCTGGCCTACCCCTGCTAAACCTCCTGGCCCTGTCTGTTCGGTTCTTTAGAGCTCCCAGCGCCAGGAAGCCGTTTGGCCATCGTGCGCTCTACAAATATTTTTCATTCATTCATTCATTCATTATTATCACTTGAATTTCCTTCCGTAGATGTTTCCGGGCCTCTTTGACCAGTGACCTCTTTCAGAATCAAAGCACACATGCACTGGCTCATGTAAATACCAATGCAATACATTCAAACATGCACGCACTGTCTCCATGTAATGTGGGACACTGGCTTATGTACTCACTAGTGCAATGCACTCAAACATGCACCACTGCCTCCCCACATCTATTCTGATGTAAACCAGTACTAAGCACACAACAGTGAAGCTTTCTGAGTGGGCCAGTAGGCCCTTCTCCCATGACACAGGTCAGAAGGCCTGGCCATATTATTTGACTACTAACTATAAAAATGTTATGCTTCCACTTCCATACACATGCTACTCTGCTCCTGGTAAGGATGTTAGTGAGGCCTCCACCACTATGAGGGCAGCATGTGGTGTGCCCTCCCGGTCTAACCAGACTGCAATACATGAGACAGGTCTAGGTCATGGTGCACACTCATGATATCTGTTCGTTCATGACAAAAAATGTGTTACCAATATCCTGATATCACAGTAGCTGAGGCCTTTAGGGCAGAGGTTCACGTCGACTACCATGCAAGGAACTTTTCTGTTACAACACGTTTCAGTATTTTCCTTAATATGGCTGGAACTGATGCACCCCTAGACGTCCATTATCACTTTTGATCTAGAGGTCACAATTCACAGATCACAGCAGTTTTGTTGCTGAAGATTCAACAGCAAATTTGCCACGTATTGTCTTGATAAAGTCCTTTTGGAAAAAACACGTGTTGTCTAATTCTGTGGTGACTGTTAAAGAACATAAGGCAATCAAGTTTGATTAAAAGCTATCAAGAAACATAAAAAATCCTTGAGCAAACTACTTTTGGCTCATCCTGGCCTATTCAGTGTATGCTGTGCTCCGTTCTGTCTGTTTTATAGTATAGAACGGTTGTTTCTGTTAACCTCTAAAGTTCCCATGATCATTGGTCTCGGTTAATGATAAAGAGCCTGACATTAGAAAATGTGCTCAACTTTATCTGACCATAGGAAAAAAAAGAAAAACCATGGAAAATGCTTCTTAAAATAAATGTGATAAATAAATCATGTAGCTTTACATTGTAGGGGAAGATGCCTTTGAATGTGTGAAATAAACATGGGGCTTTAATAAGTAATAGGCTCTCATATCTAATGTGCTTAAATAACTAGGCATAGAAATGTCTTTCGACTCCTGCTTGACATTTAAATAAAAAATACCTTTAAGACTGTTGAACTAATCAACTGACTTCAAAATTGATCATCATTGAAAAATGTGCTGCTCTAACAAAAATGTATTTCTTGCTTGCTCACACCATATTTTTTCATAATTTCTGTAAACAATGTACTTCACTATATTTTATAATGAATAAAGCCTAGTAATGTTAAACTTACTGAAGATATTGTTTTGCATGGTAGAAATCTTTCATTGCTTTAGACTAGCCTTTTGTCCACACAATGAGATACTGACAACAGCTAACAGGATAAGGCCTGCAAAGGTTCTCATGAGATCCTTCCCTCATGCATCTAGTGCAAGACAATTTGAAAAACTTTTAGATAAACTGCTCACTGGTGTGAATGTTTACCATGGGAAATACACAGACTATCAGAAGTTCTATTTCCACTAGAGGAAGCTGTGCTGAATGTTGCAAATATTTTATGTTTTCATATATATGTGTTCCTAGTTAGTGAGGTATTAGCCATTCTTCCTTTCCATGCCACCTTAACCTCGATGCTTTATGCATTATTATCCTTCATTCCTGCCTAGATTGCAGTAAGCTACTGCTGACGGTGATTTCCTTAAATCTGACCTTTTTGCTAGGAGACTTTCTCCTTATGTTTCTCAAAGCTACTTCTGTGATTAAATTGGCTTTGATTATTTAATTGTATTGTATTGTGGCATACTTGTATAGCGCAACCTGTCACCACCAAGGGCATCCTGGCGCTTTGACCCGTACTCAATGAAAACAGTAGCTCAGCCTATCCTGGGAAAAAGATGAGTTTTTAGAGCCTTTCTAAAAGATAAGAGATCTCCAAGGCTTCTCAAGGATTTAACAGGTTGCTACTGCAAATTGTTTGGGAACTCGACTGAGTGGGGAGTTCATTGACTAATTAGAAGCTCCAGAATCTTGTTCTTTTGCAAAGGAACTCATTACGGGTTCTTATTTAGGTTAGATCTCTCAGACTAAGACTGGGATTATTTCCTTTATGGAACACTCTGTTAATTTGATTCTGTTTCTAATGAAAATCTTTACTCAATATTTCTGTAATTTGACTAATCTGAATAAAAACAACAAAAAGAAGAGCCCTCTGATTCCTTGGTGTACTCACTCCTCGGTTAAACCAATGAGTTTCAGGGTTATCTAGGCCGTGTGTTTACTTAAGTACAATGTAAGCACATAGAGCTTCATTGAAACCATCCATTATGTTGTATAGTTTTTATAATCGTCCAGCTCAGTGCTGTAAGATTCCCTCACATTTTTTGTTTTTTTCTCTTTTTAAGTTACCCTGAGTTAGTGAAGTTAGGAAGGACACTTCTTGTTTTGCTTAATTTTGAAAATACTGGCTCTCCAGTCGCGTTGTGGTTTCACACCCTTATCCAGGTTGGTGCATGGCTTAAAACAGCACAACACTCCAAGGACCTTGGTCAGAAAATCTCAATGGTAAATTGTTGGCTTGGTTACTTCTATATATTTACTCAGGGGATAATTGTATATTTATCTGTAAGTAAGATCCTCATCTTTGGTGAATCTGGTGGTATTGTTGCGGCTGCAAAGAAACAGACAAGCGGCACCTCTGAGTCCCTCTCTGTCTATGCCTCTATTTCGTCCTTTCCCCTGACCCTCTCCAAGTGTGAGCCTTCTACCCATTGACAGAAAAGGAGCAGAGGGGGTGGGATTTCCAACAACATCATAGCCATTCACTCAAGATTGACACTAACCTCTGAATGTCCCCAACAGTACACAAGCTCAGTTCCCGCCAACGACGGCAGCTGCTTCCTTTAGAACTTGTCTCCTATGGCTGCTGGTTGATAGAACAGAGAAGGCTGGGGTCTTCCTGGAAGAAAATAAGTGGAACAGTTGCAAACAGCCATTTCTCCCATCAGTTGTGGCTAATCTTCTCTCCTGTGTCCGGTAAGATCAGAAAATGCTTTCGACGAAGGTACCTAGTGCAAATTCTGAAAAATCTCAGTTACAAGTCGTAAAAGAACATTTTACTCTGGAACTGGACTAGAATTGTGATATGCCCTCCTTTTTGAACCAGTGGTTGGACATACAGTACTAAACGAAGAGAATCGGGGTCAAAAATAGAAATGTACTTTTTTCAAAATGCTAGAGACCAACACTAGGATCTTTCCAAAGGAATTTATACCCTTCAAATTAAGGCAGTTTAGTCCACTGAGAGCTTTTTGGTGTTTACTTTAAGGCTACACGGCTCTGCTCAAAACACGTTTGACCTTAAACAACCAGACTGGGAAAAAGATTTAAAAGCTAGAATTTTTTGACCAAGAAGAACCACCAACATTCACTTGGTCACAGTCCATTGGAGATGAATCACGTATTTTTACCCATTAACAGTCAATCGTAAATTGTGAGCAAATGTGGACTAGATCTTGGGCTACACCCTATAACCCAGCAGTGTATATTTACTTTAGTATTGTTTGCAAATAGTACTGTTTTTACCACCACATTTGAGACGATTTTTTTTATTAGTGTGGAATTTTTCTCATTTAGCATCTCTATTTTGTCTTCTCTGACTTGTAAATTCTTTAGGGCCAGATGTATTATTATTTCATTTGCAAAAAGTGGTTGCAAATTAAGCAACAACATTTTCTGAATGAAATTGTATTTTAACAAACCAACCCGTTTAATAATTGCCGAGTTCCAAAAATAAAGAAATTGCGGCAGAACAGGGGGATTAATATTCATTGGGCAGGTCACAATTTTTGACTATCTGTGACTGCCTGCAGTCACGGGGATAGTATGCTGCAAGGGACAGCAAATCACTATACTTGTGATTTCATTACAAAACAGCAAACGTTTCTAGTAAATTATAAATAGCCCTTTTACAGTTGCAAACCCAGTGATTCCGCAAATAGTAGGGTTTGCGAATACAAAATGGATTAATACACCTGGCCCCGTTCTCTTCGCTGTATTGTTGTGCTGGCTGTTTGTTGCATATGTACCGCATACAATTTGCTGTGGGAAGCCTTGATGCTTGCCCCAAGCTACCAAAGGCAATGCAGAGACTTTTCAAAGACATCTTCAGGGTTACATTGTTCAGAGCCCTAAGGAGCAAAGTCACAGCTCACATCAATACTGTGCTCTCTTGCTTTGCACAAAGCTTAAACATCGGATTTTCTGCAGGGAACTCCTGGGTCCCAAGATGGAATTTATGGCCATATGAGGAGACCCCTTTGGCATAGGGTGTAATCCACTGGCCTATAGGATATACCTGCTGCACATCATGACATCAACTGACTTACGGGGGCATCTGGTGCACTTCATACTGTTGACTGATCCATGGGGGAACCCAAGGGGTGCCAGTGACGTTGACTGGCCTTTGGAGAGGAAATATGGGTAACATGATGGTTTAACAGGGCTTTGAGAAGACACCTCAGTACTTGATGGGGCTGGTGTTGGGGGATGGGGCACATATGGCATACGTAATGGGATTGACAGGTCAGTGGGTGGACTGGTGCCATACATGGCTTTGGATGAATGACTCAGTGTACAGACATCTGCAACACATGCTAGCACTAACCAGCCTATTAGGGCAACTGGGACACATTATGGCATTGACTGATCTGGTGGGAGAAACCTGAGGGCCATCATGACACTGATTAGCCTTTTGGTCGATTGCTCTGGTATATCATGGCAGTTCATGTCCATGGGTAAACAGCATGAGCACATTGTATTGTTTTGAATTGTACTGTTTTTGTATTTACATAGCGCTTACTACCACTGATGAGATGTCAAAGCACTGTTTGGTGAGGAGCACACTACTCTGGAGCCCAAAGAGGATCAGTGGTGGATTGGTATAGGGAAACATGAGGTAATTTGAGTGATGGACATGGAAGTCTGTTGATTGAATAGGATAATGGAGGGATGGAAGAGTCTAGAAAGTGTTATTTGAGAGATAACAGTACTAAGATGAAGTTTGGGATAATTAAAAGGAGAGATAGAGGTGGGAAGAATCTCTAGAAATTGATTAGGGAGATTATAGTATTAAAATGAGGTGTTGAATGAGTCAAACGAAGGACACGTGAGGGAAGAATTTAGAAAGGGTTGTTTGGGAGGTTGTATTGGTAGAAGGAGGTTTGGGATGAGTCAAAGAGTGGAGGATAAATTAAGATAGGTATAACGTTAGACAGAGAAGTGCATTAGAAAGAGTCAAAGGTTTTGTTTTTTCTTTTTTTCTACAGTAGGAGTAAATTAATAAATACATAGATACATAAGTACATAGAGAGTATATAAATATACAAGGAAGATAATATATTGAGATTGAAAGTTGTATTTTATAAACACAAACTTTCAAGTGTAGCTGCACTTTAAGCTAATTTATTTGTGTATTTTGTATAACTTTTTTTCAAATTAAATTTTTTCTCAATATTCCTTTAGTGAAGCATTTGTAGATAAAGAATGTATGGTGATATTTATATTTTGTGATAGATAAATAAAACAGCGACCCATAAGCATCCATTTAAATAATGTTTGAAAACTATGCAGTGACCTATATACATGTTAAGCATAGAATATTATATATAATATTGAACCATAAATAATATGTACATTTGTTAAATAGACCCAAGAATACCTGTATATTTTGAAAACCATTATTATTATTCATATATTTTACAAAGAAATACTCATAATTAGATACATACATATAATAAAGTTATAAATGTTTATATACAAAGGGATATGCTGCACATTAGTAATTTAGTATGGTGGTTATGTAGGAATCAGCCAATGCTTAAATAGTCTTCTGAAGATAAGATAGTTATCCGTGGATCTTTTTTTTAGGGGAAAGGATTTCCGTATTCTTGCTGCTTGACCAGAGGAAGATGTACAACCTGTGGATTTTTCTTGTATAGTGGGATTTTGAGGCAAGGTGCCAATCTGGAACGTTGGTTATTATGAATGTATTTGGTGATTTTATTGCTGATAAAAAGTCATCCAGTTTCATATATTGCTTTATAGGTGATACAAAGTAGCTGGAAGATGGATCATCTGGCACACAGGCCCTCAAGGCAGGGGAGAGGTGTGGTGCAGCTGCTAGGGCAGCTGACTCCGGTGCGCAGGGCTCACGGTTCAATCCCCAGCACCACAGGCAGATCAGCTAAGCATCATGTGACTCTGGGCAATAGCTCACTTAATCTTCCCCAGTGGCCCCAGCACCTTGAGGCCCTTACGGGTGATTAGTTTGCCCTTTACAAATAGCGGGTTATTTTATGTGGGCTTGTAGCTTTATATGTAGGAGTGGTCTGGCCGCAGAATTTTGAATCTGCTGTAGTCTTTTCATAGTTGATAACGATCATCTGTGGTAGAGGCAATTGGCAGAATCCAGTTTTGACTGTATGAGAGAGATGGAAGAATGGACCTTGTCTGGAAATCCCAGGTGAGGAAAGATGCATCACAGAGTTTTCATAATAATGAAGTTTGATCTTGCTAATTTGTCCACTTGGGCATTCATTGATAACTTGGAGTCCATAGAAATTCCCAGATGTCCTACTTACTTAGGACTTAGGTACTTTAGGACGCAGCCCCAAATCATCGGGCCAGGTGGAAAGAGGGTCATCATTTTTCCAATTGGCACATGTGAGTATTTCAGCTTTGGAAGCATTTAATTTCAGATGGCTCCATGTCATCCACTTATCAGCAGCTCTGAGGCAACTGAAGATTTTGTAATTTCCAATGTCTTTGGGGTTTTCCAGTTTAAGGAGTATTTATGTGTCATCAGCATAGTTATAGCATTTGAGCGGAAATTCATTGATCATTGCCAGTAATGACTTCATGTAAATGTTGAAAATCATGGATGAGATGATAACGCCTTGAGGAACCCCTACCTGCTTTTGTGAAGTACAGTTTGGATGACAAAGGGGGAGTATAGATGACATTTGTTCTGTTTTGAAGGTAGAATGTTATCCAGTCGCGAGCAATCCCCTCTATACCGGCTTTGTAGAGTATTTGCATTAGAGTTTCTTGGTAAACTGTGTTGAAGTCAGCTGAGAGGTCCAGGACAAGTAGTGCATCAACGCCATTACTGTGTTTCTTAAGATCTTCCCATATGGCAATGGGGGCAGATTATGTGCCTCTCCCTTGCAGAATTGTATTTGGTAGTCTGGAACTATGGAGTTGTCTTCAATGAACTGTGACATCTGGGAGAATTAAGCTCAGTTTGCCCAGGAAAGCCCCATTTGTAATTGGTCTCTAGCTGTTGGGGTCATGTGGGTCCCTGCTTGTTCTCTTTAATAATAGGCATATGTTTACCTTTTTAGGTCTTCAGGAAAGATTCTGGTAGTTAAAGAATTATTGATGATTCTTCTTACTGTTTGGGCAGTGGGGGTAGTTAAAAGAATGTTTTACAAGATTTGTGATAGACAGGCCTGCCTGCTTCAACCAGATCCATAAATCACTTTGTGATAATTGTTGGAAGGAATGCAGAGGCTGCGTTAGCCTACTATTGGAAGGGATTTTTGGAATGGATGGGGGCTGGTGTTTTTCCTATGTTTTTTAATAGGAGTCCAACATGTTTGCTTTGGGTGTGTAATGATTTGCCAATTTGTCAGTGTATTTTTGAGTAATGGGGTGAGTTCTTTCTGCGCATAAAATTCTTTATCTGCACAATTAGCATTTTGACTTCTGTGTCAAAAGTACTTTTTTTTTAGCTTTTTTGATTGTTGGCTTGTATATTCTGTTAAGTTTCTTAGGAGAAGTTAGTCTTGATTGCTGTTTGTTTTTCATTCTTCTAATTTGTTGTTTTATCTCTTTATCTCTTTATTGGCCAGATACATCAACACACCATTTTGCTTTTTACTCATTGCAAATCATTGCTATTAGCAATTAGAAAATCACAATACGGCATGCATGAAAGTACGTTGAACACTTTCTGCGATTCCTAGGGGATCTCAAATGACCGAACTCATGAATATTAATGAGGTAGGTCGCAATTTGCGACCCACTTGAATCCCAAAAATCACAAGGATGGTGGCCTGCTGGGGTCAGCAGACCACCATTTCCATGATTGCTTTTAAAAAAAAGCAATCCTTTTTTTTGTAAAGCAGACAGTTTTCCTTTAACCCCTTCGCTGCAGGGGTTAATCCCCCGCTGTGCTGGGGGGCAGGGGGGCGCGCACAGCACCCCCATGCTCATGACGAGCTGAGCTCGTCATGAGCTACGGCACTACAATGCTCATGACGAGCTCAGCTCGTCACAGGTGTATTGCTCCCGTGGATCGCTCAGCACAGCCGGGGAATTCTCCCCGCACCAGAGCATTCCACGGGCCATGACGAGCTGAGCTCGTCATGAGCACCGGAGCGCCGTGGCTCATGACGAGCTCAGCTCGTCATGAGCATCCAAGGAGTTAAGGAAGATGGGCAACATTACAAAAATAAAAATGAAAAGTTTTCCTTTCATTTTTAAAGAGCAGGCAGTGGTCCATGGCGAATGGGTTAAAACCTACTTGAAGTAGGTTGTAAAATACGAATGTTTGTGACCGGATTTCGGTCACAAAACATTCACATATACCGATGCGATTCAGTATTAGGAAAGGACACCGTCAACTCGCCCCTTCCTAATAGCGAATCTCAAACCCATTTTGCAAATCAGTAAGGGTAACAACCTTTACAACGCAACCATTATAGCACACTACACTTACAATGCAGTCATTACATCGCAACATCCTTTACAACGCATGTCACTACAACGCAGGCATTACAACGCATACCATTACAACGCATGACACTACATCGCATGTCACTACAATACAGGCATTACAACAAATACCATTACAACGCATAATACCCCTACACTATCCAACACTTACCCTACAGTTGCACCCCCTGGAGTTAGAATAGTTATTTTAACCCCTACACTATCCAACACTTACCCTATTGTTGCACCCCCTGGAGTTAGAATAGTAATTTGTACCCCTATACTACCCAATACTTACCTTAAATGCAATGTAATGGTATGTGTTGTAATGGTGTGCGTTGTAAAGGTATAATGCGATGTAATGGAATGCGTTGTAAAGGTAGTTTCTAAAAATGCAATGTAGTGTCAAGCGCTGTAATGAAATGCGTTGTAAGTGATGTTGCGATGTAAAAACTGTGTTGTAAAGGCATGCGTTGTAAATGTACACGTTGTAACGTCATACATTCTTCAGTAGCAGGTTACCAAAACGCAAAATAAGGGTTGCTGCATCTAAAAAGCATTTGTTTGCGAATCGGCCCGTTTGCAAAGACAAAAATGCTTGATGCATGTGCCACCATGTTCTGTATTTCTTCAAGGTGCTTGTTTTCTTTTGTTCTGTTGTGTTGTTCTTAATATATGAAAAGCCTCCTGTGTCCACTCATAAAGTCTTTGAGCATAATTTATTGTGTCTAGATCTGTCTTGGATGTTAGTTGTGTTTCCAAGCAGTCAAAACTCAGTGTGGCACAAGGTAGATAGGTGGGTGGGTGCATGTACGGTGGTCTTAGGTGAGTTGCTTTGTGGTGTCTTAAATTGGAAATCTAGCAAATGGTGGCCTGACCATGTGACTGGAGTAATCCTTTGAAAGGTAACTACTTCTGGATTTTCAAAAATGAAATCTAGGATGTTGCCAGCGATGTGTATGGGTTTTGGGGTGATCTATTGGGGTTGTCAAACCAAATTTTTAGGTCACCAAGAAAGCATAGATTGGAGTATAGTGTTATAAGGTTTGAAACTATGTCTAGACATGTTCTGGGAATGTTGCACTGCTATGTGGCGGTCTGTAAAGAAGGAGGGCATTACAGGAGGAAGTTGGTGTATGGTTGCATCTGGTGATGAGAGTCTCACAACCTTGTATGGAAACATTGTCAGTTTGGGTGAGATTTATTCTTTGCTTGAATATAACAGCTAGTCCACCTCCCCTTTTGCCTATATGATTTTCTATGATAATGTGATAGCCTGGAGGAATGGCTTCATGCAATACTGGGGCCATGTCTTCTCCCAACCATGATTCAGTTGTGAATAGTAAGTCAGGCTGTGTGCCAGTGAGTAGGTTGCAGATGTGGTGCTTTTTTTAGAGAGTGAGCAAGCATTTATTAGTAGGAAGTTTTGAGATTGTGTTTTGGTGGTGGTGTGACATTGTTTTGTAGAAGAGTGAGCAGTATTTCTCAAACTTGCAGCAGGTGTGTCATTAGTGCTGCTATTACCTATATGAATATTGGAATAGTGCTGTTTTTCTATATCGGATTCCTCATCCAGCAGGCTTAGAAGGCATTTTGATGGGTCTGCTTGTGTAGGTGGTGGATATGGTGGTTGAGAGTAATTTGGTGAGCTGTCTTGTTTTTGTAAGGCACCCTTGTTTTGTAATAGACATGGAGATGCGAAGTTGTGAAGAATGGCATGTTGTTTATGTTGTTTGCGTCTATGTAGGGTGAAAGGTGTATGGGTTAGGGGTGGTGGTGGTGGTGGATTATGTGGGTCAAATTTAAAGTCTCTAAATTGTGCAATGGATGAGAGGCAGTTGAAAAAGATTTGTTGTGTTAGCGTTTTTTGTTTTGTGTTGGTGAAGAAAGAAAATTTTGGGGAAAAGATGGTTTGAGATGTGTATTCTGTGTGTAATCAGGAGGGTGGGAGTGGTTGTATGTTTCTAAATTTTGATGGAATGTAGTATGAAATTGGGTACTTGTGCTGGTGTATGTGTTGTTGTTTTGTTTTGAGGGGTAGTGAGAAGAGATATTGATGTAGTGTTTTTCTAAGAAGGATTTCTATGTAAAGTACTGTTGGTGAGTGGAGGTTGAATGGCCAAGGATATATATGTGGATAGTTAGAATACATGTCAATATTTGTCAGTTTCCCAATTTGGAGGGGCAATCTTTTTAACTCTTCGCAAACATAGACGTGGAGGCATGCTATGTACCATTTTTCTTCTATATATGTATTTTAATACTGTATTCCAGGCTCAGGATGAAGAGCAGCAGAGTTTCCGTTTGACAGAGGCTAATCACATGGCATTCCAAGAGAGTACGAGTTCATGGCACAGCACACCTAGTTGTCATCTTCTTGCTTCATGAGAATATTCATGCATGTGAGGTTCCAACATGGGGTTTCAAATGTAAAAATAGGATGAGCAATGGTGCTATGATGACTAAACCGACAGGGTGGTGTTCAATTCTGAGCATTTTTTTGGAGAGCATCTTGACAACCACTAATATAGCTACCCGGATGATGAATTCAATGGGTGAGATTTGAATCATAATCACTTCTACAACCCTCATCTTAACCACTTGAACAATCATCAATGTTAACCAGAAAACAGCACGCACATATCCTAGAACGATCAAAAAGGCAATCATAGCCTCTTCCTCCATGAGCATCTGAAAGTAAAGTAATGATGGTAATGAACGTTTACTCCGCATCTTTTTTTCCGCGGACTTTCAGCCCGCATACCATTACTCCGTGAGGTCATTGACCCCGCATACCAACACTCCGCATTTCTTCACAACGCGTGTGCATTTACCACGCATGCCTTTACAACGAATTACGTTGTAAAGGCATGTATGGTAAATGCACAAGCGTTGTGAAAAAAACCCAGACTTCATGAAGATGAAACCAGGAGGAGAACCACGACAAGAGAGAGGTAAGGGGGTTTGGGTTCTTGGGGGGGGAGTCGTGCTAGGGTAGTGATAGTGTAGTGTAGTGTTTGTGTAGTGTAGTGTAGTGTTGTGGTGGTTGTGTAGTGTAGGGTCGTGCTGGGGGTAGTGTTATAGGGTTTAGGGTAGTGTTGTAGTGTTTGTGTAGTGTAGAGTCATGCAGGGGGTAGTGTTTTAGGGTTTAGGGTGGTGTTGTAGTGTTTGTGTAGTGTAGGGTCATGCTGGGGTAGTGTTTTAGGGTTTAGGGTAGTGTTGTAGTGTTTGTGTAGTGTAGGGTCATGCAGGGGGTAGTGTTTTAGGGTAGTGTTGTAGTGTTTGTCTAGTGTAGGGTCATGCAGGGGGTAGTGATTTAGGGTTTAGGGTAGTGTTGTAGTGTTTGTGTAGTGTAGGGTCATGCTGGGTTTAGGGTAGTGTTGTAGTGTAGGGTCATGCTGGGGGTAGTGTTATAGGGTTTAGGGTAGTGTTGTAGTGTAGGGTTATGCAGGGGGTAGTGTTTTAGGGTTTAGGGTAGTGTTTTAGTGTTTGTGTAGTGTAGGGTCATACTGGGGGTAGTGTTTTAGGGTTTAGGGTGGTGTTGTAGTGTTTGTGTAGTGTAGGGTCATGCTGGGGGTAGTGTTTTAGGGTTTAAGGTAGTGTTGTAGTGTGTGTGTAGTGTAGGGTAGTTTTTTAGGGTTTAGGGTAGTGTTTGTATAGTTTAGGGTAGTGATGTGGTGTTTGTGTAGTGTAAGTCGTGTAGGGGTAGTGCATTAAGGTAGTGTTGTAGTGTTTCTGTAGGGTACTCACACTTACCTTTAAAACTTTTACAATGAGTATACCTTTAACATGCATGCCTTTGCGTTGTAATGGCATGCGTGGTAAAGGCATAGTCGTTGTAAAAGTTTTCGTTGTGATAATTTGCGAGGTGTTTGTCTTTGCGAAATGATAATTGCGGACTAATGGTATGCGGGGTATTTGTTTGCGGAAATATGTCACATATTCAGTAATGATATATCTGTCGCCCACTGTTGAAAATAGGTCCTTCTCGATAGTACCACACCTTCCAAAGAAGCTGTCCACGAGTTCTTGATTTAACTCATAGCCCCCCAGGAAGCTGAAACTTTGGCAAACTACAGTTCATTTACATTTACATGGAGCTGTGAGTAAGAACTTTTCTATCTACAGCTTATAATGTATAGACTTCTCTCATAAAATCCTCTTTAAAAAAGCTTCATCGTATTTCATACTGGTTCAGGATTTAATGTATAATTTTTGTGTTAGTATGAAGAAGGACCATTAGCCCGGCTAGTGTCCGTACTGCTGTTCTCCATTTTATTAAATTCATATGTCACTGGGCTTCTGGTTGGCTCCAAGTTAGTTGTGTTATATCCCCCTTCATGTTGATGGAGTTACCTGACAGTAAAGTAGCCATATGTTCTCAAAAGACCCACAAGCTATGGAATTTCTTTCATCAGACTCTGCGAACCACGCATAATCATATGATTTTGAGCAAGATGCCAAAAATGTAGTTGTTCTCAGTATCTTTTTCTGGCTGACCCCAGTCTTACCGGGTCTGCCATTGCTTTTAACGTGATGATAACCCGGAGCGGAGGATGTTCGCATTATATAAATGTTTTCCATTCCATTTAGTCAGTTTGGGCGAGACGAGTTCTTCGATGTGATTCTGGTCTTGGAGTTGGTTTTTTTCCACCATTTGAGGGGTTCTTCTATCTGTTGGGAAATCTCTCCATGATTATGTTTGTAGGATGTAGACTATTCGGTGTGTGAGTGCCTGTGAAGGCATCTTCTCACCTGTAACTGTTTATTGGATTTCGTAAGTCCCAAATTCACCTTGACTTGCTCAGTGACAGACCTGTTGATTGCTGGAGTAGAGGATAGGTTTTATTGAACCCCACTATCCTTAAATATGTCCACATAAGCATTGATTTTTCTAAAATTCCATGGGCCTTATTTATGAAGGCCTTGCGCCACCGGTGCGTCACTTTTTCCCATGTTAAAAGTGACGCACCGGTGGCGCAAGGCCTTCATAAATAAGGCCCCATGAGTGTAAGTCTACTGCTTAGCATTTGATTAGATACGTGTACACTTATGGCAAACCTTTATTGCCAAGCCAATGACATCATCATGCGCGGCCTTTGTGTACTAAACCTGTGAGTTGGCCATCAACGGGTTCATCCACATGATGAACCTTTGCACTCTTTCTCCCCTGAGTGCCTCTAACGTAACTGTTTTTTTTCCTTAATTGATTCTCGCTCCCATATAGAATATTTAAAGGTTTCTTCATGTTTTCAGCGCATATTACTTTTAATACGGCCTTATGTAGTAGTTACATATTGGCAATGGAGAAAATTCGGGAAAAAATAGAACTGTGACCTAAGCTATGGAGGTTAGGCCTTCACTGGGATATTTTCACCTCCAAAATGCATAGACTATCTTTTTCAAAAAGAAGTGTTTTGGGGTCCCCATAAACAGGAGGGAATATTCTACATTATTGCCATCAGTGAAGATACTACAGTGCAGAAGTTATTGTATCTGCCAAAAAAGAACCTAACCTGATACTTCGCAGGAAGCAGTAAACAGGTGGGTGACACCTGTTTCTTAAGTTTGAGTTACAGCTTCAAACATGAGTCTATGGGGCACGTAAATCAAACGCATGACCGTTTTCTTGTTATGATATGACACCCCATGCATTCACAATACACATTTTTGGAGCACAAAAAGGCACTGTTTGAAAGGATCGCATTCATATGCATACATCGAATAGCAGAAACAAAGAAACATTAACCAGACAACTTACAGTTCAGAAAACTACTCAAGACCGTGTTGTTCTCTCAGGCATACGAGTACATTATCTGTCATTTTGTCGCTGTCTCCTCTCCTGCTCTCAGCGCCATGAAACCTCTTCACATAATATAAGTAACAAGAACAAACATAAACCCGAAATAAACTGAAAAATGAAGCGTTTAGCTCAGTAAATAACACCAGAAACCAAAATAAATGATACAGCAAAAAAAATAACTGGGAAGTAATTAAAAAAAAGTGTCACTTTTGTTTCTCTGATTCACTGCAAGAAATACTCTGTTCAGACTTCAATAAAGTACTTTTTAATCTGGAGGATCTGTCCAGACAGCAGTCATATTACCGAGCTGCGGACAAAATTACATTGACCCTAAACAAACATCTTGTGTCTCTATAATCTTTATTAGTGAGGAATGTAATAAACTAAAAACAGAATTATGTGCTGACATACTCCAGAACAAATGGCAAGATAGCAGAAATGTTGCCCAGACGCAAGCACCCTGGTGTGCATACCTGGCACCGTTGGCAGGGGCCTTGCTCAGACATTAATTCAGGGGCTTTTGGGAAGTATTGCTTGAGTTTTTTCCAGGCTTCTTCAAAAATAATCTCCCTTTCTACTTCTGATATGCACAGTCTGCCATGCTGGTTGATGCTCATGGGTTACACCCTGACACAATTTGACCTATGGGGGATCCCAGAAAGCTCATAAAACTGACTGGCATCTGGGGGATACTTGGTACTTGTAATGCATTGACTGGTTTCACGGGGGCTCCTGGATACATCATGCCCTTGCATGCCTACGAGGGATGACTGGTCACATCATTACAGTAATTGGATTAAAGTGGATGCCATGGATATAGCATGGCTATGCAGGCCTATGGGGATGGCTCCTATGGTCAATCACTACATTAAATGACCAGTGGGGACACTTAGAGCATATCATGAAATTATAAGGCATTATTTTGCCACATCATGGCATTGACTAGTCGGTAAAGGACTCTTGGGAATATCATGAAATTGACTTTCTAGTAAGAGTGCTCCTGGATCACTCATGGCATTGGATGCCTATAGAGAGGACACTCAAGACACATGATGGTGTTCAGTGGGATAAGGCAGAGATTTTTGGGGCATATTGTGTCATTAAAAGGTCTATGAGGGAGATGCTTTCGCTACATCATGGCTTTCTCTGGCATAGTTCGAGACTCCTGGAGTTTATCATGGAAACTAGCTGGTCTATGCAGAGACATCTATAGCACATCTTTGCTTTTCGAGCAGTAACGGACCCCTCCCCCCAGCGCCTTGAGACCCTTCCGGGTGAGTAGCGCGCTATACAAATGCCATGATTGATTGATTGATTGATGGCACAATATGACGTTGCTTGACATATTACTGGAGGCCTTGGCCCATCATTGAATTGGCAGCCTTTGTGAACACTGGTGAAACAACCTGGCACTGAGTTGCCTAGTGGGGCAGGGCATATCATAGATTGACTGGACAATGCCAGGTTGTCTAAGTCACATTAGGGCGTTGACTGGTCTATGAGGGACTCCAGAGGCAATTCTGGGTTAGACTGCTTTATATGGCATGACATGAACACATCATAGCATTTTCTGTATGTGTATGTATCTTTTGGGACGTTCAGTCATTGACTCATATGCCAAGCACGTTAAGATATTGGTTTGCCCATGGAGAGGGTGTCTAGAGCACACATTGGCACTTAGTGGCCTATGGGTGGAACATCTAGATCGCGTCTTGATGCTCATGGAGGCATCGGGGAAACTACTGTTTCATATGATGGCATTGACTCGTTTTGGATGGGGCTGACTGTGGTTCTTCATGGCATTGTCTGGTTTATGGGTTAACATATGGTGGGCATCATACCATTTAATAGCGTCTGGTTGATGCCTTGAGTGCATAATGGCACTATAATGGAGGTGTGTCCAGGGCACATTATTGCATGGACTGACTTACCAGGCTTCCAGCAGTACATTACGGCATTTGCTAACCAGAGGAATGTCATGATATGTGTTTTTCCCTGGGGCTTTGCCTGGAGAACTTAATGGCATTGATGGCCCTAGCAGGAAATGCCACAGGAATCCCATCTGACGCTACATGTGCAATAAGTGCTAACTTCGACCTTCTTAACAAACACCAATCAGGCTTCCGAGCAGGCCACAGCACGGAAACAGCTATGACACACATAATTGATGATGCACTACAAATACTTGATCAGAACGGTACATTCCTACTCATCCTACTAGACCTCTCCTCAGCCTTTGATATGGTCAAACACGAGAACTTGATAGATCTGCTGAATCACAGAATGGGGCTATCAGGGTCAGTGTTTAACTGGTTTACCTCTTTTCTTTAAAACCGGACTCAAAAATTCAAGGTCAACAACACCCTGTTTAAACCCGTTCCAGTAACGTTGGGAGTCCCGCAAGTGTCCTCGCTATCACCGACATTGTTTAATTTATTCATGGAACCACTCACCGAACTGTTGCAAGCGTCTAACATGCAATATCACATGTATGCAGACAATACCCAACTATACCCCTGAAGACATTAAATTGCCTAACACAACGCTTGGGAACACCCAGACATGGTTGGCAGAGAACCATCTCAAATTGAACCTCTAAAAACTGAATTCCTCCTAATAGCCCCACCCGCCAATGTCCCCATCATGCATGAGTGGCTCAAACATCTTACTGCATTCAACGTTCAACCAACCTTGGTGGACTCAGCGAAATCATTATGTAAAACCCTTGACTGCAATCTCAATATGCAGAAACACATTAGCAATGCTACAAAGGAAGCAAACTTCCAGATAAATACACTGAGGAAGCTGAAACCCTTCCTGCCCGCCAATAACTTCAAGATGGCAGTTCAAGCCCTTGTTATCCCTCGGGTGGATTATGGAAGTGTCTCTCTCTGTGGCCTTCCTAAAGCGACAACAGCACCCTTAAGAGCCTCCATTAATGCTGCAGTGATACTCATCACTGGCTCGAAAAGAAGGTCCCACATCTCCCCAGCCTTAAAATCCTTGAACTGGCTACCATTTGAAGCCAGAATTCACCTGAAAATTGCGTGCATGGCGCATAAGGCCATACATCACAATGCACCCAGATATCTCACACAGAAACTGACAATCTCTGGTGGTATAAGATCCACAAGAAGTGCAGAAAATCTACTACTGAAGCCACAAAGATTTAACAAGAAAAACACATATAAACGATCCTTCTCAGGGATGGCACCTAGGATTTGGAAGGTACTACCTGCAGACACCAGACTTAATTCCTCAACTGCATCTTTCAAAAAGGAAGTAAAATCGATCCTCAGGGCAAAGTTCACATGAACATAGACTAATGAAATTCTGAAGATCATTCTTACCCTCACCAGTATTCCTTCTATGACTAGGGTCCACTAGACAACCTAGGCATTATAGTTGCCATTGCCTTGACTCATCAGGACTTTACTCTCTGGCACCTTCTTTGCTTTCGTTGCTCAAGATGTTATGTATACCTGATCTAACTGCTTTATTTGTTGTATAAGTTTCCCTTTTTGTTGTATAAGTAACCTCAATGTCTGTAAAGCACTCTGATATCTGCAAGGCTCTTGTTCGTGCTCTATAAAACTTTCAAAATAAAATAAATAAATAAACTCTGTGTTAGCAGTGGCACTTCAAAGATGGTTGTCCAGGGCAGGGACTTCAAACTAGGGTCTCTGGATGAGGCGATCATTTGTTACCCCATCAGCTTGGTTGGTCAGCAATTAGAAAAACGCACATGCATTTCTCTCTGACTGTGTGATTAATGCATTGATGACTGACTTACATACTAACTGATGGCACTTATAGCGTACTGACATATACTGTGTGCAGGTTATGTCAGATCGCGTTTGAAGTAATCCACTTTGGAAATGAAGCATCAGTCACTGAGTGAAGCCCTGAAGGGCAGATTAACAATAACTGGCGCATCCCTTCAGATCAGCAGGGATGTGCCAGTTATTTTGCGTGACGTTAGGAACCACTTGCGCCACCATGGATGCGTCACATTTACAATGAGGCGCACCGTGGCGCAAGGAGAGACAGATGCGTGACGTAAATCTGAAAAGTTGTTGATCACACTAGATGCGTCCCGTTGTAAATCTGTCGCATGGTGGCGCATTGTTTATGCCACCACTGCGTCACAGAAGTGACGCAACGGTGCTGTAAAAATGTCGCAAGGGGCTTGTAAATTTGCCCCTATGTGTCTATTGTATACACAGCAAATCACGTGGCCCGTGGCTCTGGTGATTACGAACCCACTATTACATGTTTTAAATATGTCCCTAAAAGAAGGATTGCTACATAAAACCTGTAAATATGCAACCACTATCCCACTCTTAAAACAAAGTGAAAATCTAAAATTGTTAAAGACTACCGTCTTATTTCCTTGCGCCCAGAGATGTTCTAATGCATGGGCAAAGTGGGCTCTGGCCCATTGCCCCAGTCTTTTAAGGGGGCCTCCCTGGCAGAGCCAACTCTGTTCTGCAGAGGATCTTTCTCTGCTGACCTTAAATAATTTGTTTAAATAGATTGTTTTAAATACATTTTCCTTTAATTAATTTTAATGTGGGTGGTGTGAGAGTCTATTACAGACATTTTGCAGAGAAATGTTCTGTTTATGTTTTATGCAACATCCATGAAAACAGTTTATTTTTAGATCAAAACAGGACCTCACATATGAGAAATTGGAGGATGGAGCAGAGATTATTTGCAGTAAGATTAGTAAACTGCTGCTGTGTTACAATATTGCCACTATCACTGAATATTAGATGTGAACACATTTAGAATTTGTGACTGTGCACTGTCATTGACCTGGCTAAAGACGGCATGAAAGATCTGAAATTGGATAATACATTCAAAGCTGTTCCTAACGTGGGCCCCCAAAGTATGTTTGGCCCAGGGCCCCCAAATTCCTTAAGATGTCACTGCTTGCGCCAATGCTCAACTAAAGTTATGGAAGCGCACGTGGCACAGGAAGAACACTGCGAACATCTCCAAGCAGCAGGCCCCAGCCACAAGTACTTCTTTTCTGATGTTTCTGCGCGGTTTCTGTTTGGAAATTCGGGCAGACATAGAAATCCCGTGGGTACCTCCCACATTTTTAGAAGTCCAGGCAGCAGCTGCAAAATGTCCAGAATAGAAAGATTCGGAAAGTCTGAAGTGGTAATGTGTCACACAAATTACCAGGGTATTATCTATCACACAGCGACAACAACACCTCACCCCTCCTGGTTCTTGAAAGGCATTGATTTCTTCCTAAATATGGCAAAAAAGCTACATGGATATAAAGTGGGCTTCATAAAAATGTAACGTAAAATAAAATAACAAAACCCTCAACAACTATCCTGTCTTCTTGTAGGCTAGACAGCTTTGCTCTTACGCAGGCGCTGTATCTATTTTGACTGTCGTATGGCGACTTGCACGTGTGTTGCCCTTGCAGGAAACAAGGGTGAATCTGAATCCATAGGATTGGTTCTTTCATTGTCTAAGAGTACAATACTTGGGGAAGACACAAAGAAAAGCCACTAAGGCAGAGAGACCGCCGTTTGTCCAAGCTGTCTTTTTTACATGGATGGATGTGTTCTAGGAGTGTCACAGCTGACAGCCCTGAACCCTTTTACGAGCCATAAACTTCACTTGGAAATAAATATGGACTCTCGTAAATCTCACGAAAAAGATTTGAAAGCCATCTTTAGTAAGAAAATGGGAGCTGTTGGAAAACCCGCCTCTCGCCCATAGACCACGTGATTGCTGTGTTCGCTGTTGTCGCCGACAGAAGCAGTGCAGTCTGGCGATTGCAGACCCTGTTCGGGCAGCCGGGGCAGGTGGTCTCCTCCAGCTCTGATGCATAATGCCACGTCGAGATAGACCACCATATTCGCACAATCAGTGCATTTTCTGTTTTTCAGATGCAGGCAGTATATCGTCTCTAGCTTTACCCTTGCATTGTATTTTTCAGATTTCATTTCGGCGAACCTACTTCCAAGAATCAGCAGGGGAGCACTTTGAATGGTTTTGTTTTCACTTTACACATATGTATAGTTTCTTATGACATATGTACAACTTGAGACCCAGGAAGATAGTATTAGTGGGGATATCCCATGCCATACGTCCTTCCACACCTTGAACACCCCTCTCCCCCCCCCAAATGATACTTTACAAGTGGATGGTGTTCACTGCGTAACTTTATTAGTTGTCCAATAACACCATCTGTATTTGTTGATAAACCTTCAACTTTCTCCATTTTTATTCAATAAAATCAAAACATCCATAAGTAAACTTAATAAGGCACTTTATACATATGCGCCATCGGTTAACATGTATTTACACTTCTGCATCTCTTGAGGCGCGTTGTACCAGCAGGACACAACACAACCCCTTTTCACTATTTCCGTTTGAGGTAACACTCCGTCGTCTACTCTTTAGACGCGGCCAACAGAGCACTGCTTCGCTCTCCCCATCTAATTTCCTCCAAGCACCGGCTACTAGGGTAGGGCGGAGAGTCCAGGACCACCTGCAGGACGGCCCCCTCTCCCGCCAGCCTAGAGCCCCAATAACTGCCTCCCTGCTGCAGTATCATCCAGTTTCTGCCCAACAAAAGAGTCCCTGGCCTTTTTCTCTTGTCCGGGACCCCGCCAATTCTACCATTTCTTAGGGATGGGTGGGTGGGCAAACCGCTCCAGTAACCCCCAGAGGCAAGGAGACAAAGAGGGCTCCTCCCTCGGGACTCATACTTTTATCGCCTTCGGGGTGGGACTACACATACGGAACAAACCCCTCTAACATGTGTTACCACGTACAACACAATATCTAACGATGTGACAAAAATAATAGGAAAACATTGGGGAATTTTAAACACCGGAAACATGAGATGGGAAAAACCCCTATTTTCCTACAAAAGAGCTAGAAGCATCAGAGATGCAGTGGTTAACACAAGACCAAGAGAAATGAGAAATGACGATGGAAAATGAATCAGTCCTCAATGCCTGGGGATTACCAAAGGTAACTGGCCACTACAAGTGTGGCAATTGCAGTGCTTGCCCCTTCACTAAAAATACCAAAACCTTACAACTGGAGCCCAACAAGGTATGGACGATCAGAGGGCACACTAACTGCAATAGTGAAAATGTGGTATACCTACTAACTTGCCCCTGCAACCTACGCTATGTAGGAATGACCTGCAGAAAAATAAAAACACGCCTAGGAGAGCACAGAAGCACCATTAGGTGCAAAAAATCCAATACTAGGCTGACCGAACATTATCTTTCAGTGGGACATAGTCCAGATGAGATCCAATGGACAATCATCGAGCAAGTGAGATCAGGTATAAACCTGAGCCAACGCCTTTTTGAAAAGGAGCAGCGATGGGTCTACAGACTGGCAACTCATATGACCGGTTTGAATGACAATATCCCATGGCACTCTGTAATGGGTTAATTTTCCCACTTTTCCTTGTTTTTTGAGACACACTGTAAATTATTCCTTACGTTTTGAGGCACACTAATAACATCAGGATTTAGGTGTTGTCCCAGGCACCTATTATATTTCCCTGATCATTGCCACACTAGAATACCTTTTCAATTTCCTCATTTAGCCATGTGGGTCCGTTGTTATAAAGAAAAAGAAAATACTGTCCCAAAAAACAAGCATCGTTTCAAAAAAACTCCTATATTCCAAAAACAGCTCTAATCCCCCTTTTTCACATTCATTTTGCACTCGCTTTCAGCTAAACGGTTGCCTTGACAACCACTCTAAGCAGAAGCTACAGAAAGCGTCATCTGTCTCCCGCCCCCGAACCGCGCTCCCATTGGCCCGCGGTAAACCTCTGACCATAGCCACGCCCTACCAGGAAGTAGCAATCTGCTTACTTCTGTACGGCGTCTCCATTCCGGGTTACTCCACGGGGCAGGACAGAGAGGAAACCAAGTAGGTTTGAAAGACAGACGAGCAGAAGCCGCAAGTAAGTGGTGTATGAAACTAAGCACGACGCTGTCGTGCTTTTCTGCCCGAAACGCCTCTAACACGAGGCACGATCCTAACGGAGTGTTTTTTACTTATTACATGGTTCCAGGCGACGGACACTTGCCGTCTTGGAACTCCCGCTGCCCATGAAGCAATACTCTAACGCTTCACGTGTAAGCAACGCTAGTACTAATTGCATAGTACAATCTATACAAACGCATGCGGCACCTCTAAAGCACTGCCGTATATTGGACGCTCACCTATAGGTATGCCTCGGCATGTTGTGTGTCTGCTGCGTGAATGGTTGTGATCGCTCTCCCCCTGCCTCCCCTCCCCCACAGTATGTTTACCACCAGCATACGATACAGATCGTTTAGCACAGAACCAGTTGATGAACAAAACAGTCTAGCCCAACACGTCACAAATGCGGTAAATACTGCCTGGGCACAACTGTCGTTTATCAAAGACAGACCACTGGTACGACCTGAACCTTAGGTTTTTTTACCACTACAGCTCTGGTGAATCCACTAAGCTCACCTATTCACTAAGTGTGTACCTTTGTATTGTCTTACCCGGTACAACCCAACCCTTTATATGTTTTTTCTTCACAGGTTTTTTTCCTGATCCAGGATAAAACACCACTTTTTTCACAAGACCATAATTTGTGGTCTTCAAATTGGACGAGGGCTGGACGCGCCTTAGCGTGTGCGGACCACCCCGTTCAAAAACACGGTCCTGAAGAAAACCAATAGAATCTTTTTGAAATGGTTGAAACATGTAGACCTAAATTTTAAACCACACATAGCACACTACGCTATTTTTAGATATACCACACGTTTTGAGACACCACAGCCTTCCTAAGTAGGCACTGGTGCCACACGATAATTTTTAATAGGGACAAATCACTCAAGAATAAAGTCTTTGCAGTGAGCAGCTTTGTCCCTTTTTAACACACTTTTCACAATTCTTTTTCTCACATATAAAAAAAACAAAAGAACCCGCTCCACTGTAACCAGGTGTCGCAGCACACCCCATAGGCATTCGGCTTATGGGGTGGGACCCCGATGATGAAGCATGTCACCAACTAGGTTGGTGAGTGAGGGGTCTTCTCAAAAAGACAATTATTGTCCGGTTAAAGGTTGGGACACTTATTGCTAACCTAAGCCTTATGCTTTAGATACAGAGGAAATCCCTGAACTGTATACATTGCATCTAGGGGGTACTCCTCCATTGTTGTTAAACTCTTTACTAGGGAACCAGGAGTTCCCACTGCACATAGCCTGTGTAATTTCCCTTACTCTCTCCTTTGATTTGCACTACACATACGCCACCTAAGCGTCTCACATTACCCCGAGACCCTCCCAGTGACGGCTTCCCGGGAATCGAAACCCCTAGTGACGGCTACCCGGGAATCGAAACCCATACTTCAGGCTAGGAATCCCCACTAATGGCCCCCCTCCCCTAGTCACGGGGGGTGCCTCTCATAGTGGGGATATCCCATGGCATTCATCCTTCCACACCTTGAACACCCCTCCCCCCAAATGATACTTTACAAGTGGATGGTGTTCACTGCGTAGCTTTATTAGTTGTCCAATAACACCATCTGTATTTGTTGATAAACCTTCAACGCACTACTAGAACCCAACCAAGCTGGGTTTAGAGCTCACAACAGCACGGAACTAGTCATGTTATCAGTGCTAGATGACCTACGTCTTAAAACAGATAATAAAGATCCCTGTGCCCTGGTGCTTCTCGACCTCTCCGCGGCATTTGATACGGTCAATCATGACCTTCTTCTGTCGTGGTTGGGGGAGTTTGGCATCAAGGGCACGGCCCACGCCTGGCTGACCTCGTTCCTAGGTGGACGGGTCCAGAGAGTACAACTGGACGAAATGGTGTCAGAGGCTGCTAAAATCACATGCGGTGTCCCGCAGGGCTCCGCATTGTCCCCCTTGATGTTTAATGCCTATCTGCAGCCCTTCATTGCATCTCTGAATCAGATGGACTGTAATATATATAATTATGCTGACGACATCCAGATCATCATCCAGATAGGCGATTCCCCTTTGGCTGATCAAAAATTGAAGAATATTCTAAAATTTACCGTCAACTGGATGACGGCAAACTTTTTAAAGATCAACCCGGATAAGACGGAGGTCCTTCCTATCACCACTTCATCCAGCCCCTGGTGCGACCTCCTTTGGCCTTCGGAGTTGGGTACCCCCCCAATACCGGCAACAGCAGTGAAAAGCCTGGGCATAATCATAGACACAAATCTTACGATGTCAGCCCAGGTCTCGATGGTGGTGGGCACCTGTGTAGGCCTCCTGAGACAACTGCGCAAGCTAGCTCCTATTCTAAAGGCAGATACTCTCAGAAGAGCAGTGTCAGCCTTAATTCTAGCCCGACTGGATTATGGTAATGCCATGTACTTCGGCATCACGAAAAAACTCTCCAGGAGACTGCAGATCGTCATGAATGACGCGGCCAGACTTATTTACAATAAACCGAGAAGGACACCGGCCACCCCCCTCCTCCGGGAGCTACACTGGTTGCCAGTGAATCAACGAGCTAAGTTCAAGGGCCTATGCATCACGCAGAAAGCCTTATATGGGCAAGCCCCGAAATACATTAAAAAACGACTTGTCCCATATGCCCCTAACAGGAACCTATGCTCAGCTAACGCCGCCCTATTGATCTGCCCTATTGGTGGTCGGACATTCTCCCACACAATGCCCAAAGCTTGGAACGAACTGCCTGAAAATCTGCGCAAGGAAACCAGACTCCTGCCTTTCAGGAAAAAGCTAAAAACGGTGCTCTTTCAAGAGGCATGGGGTAATATCTAGTCTGCTTTCCCCCTGCCATTACTCACTCGCCTGTCAAGCGCTTAGAGACCCCAGGGTGATAAGGCGCTCTACAAGTCAAAAATACAAATACAAATACAAATACAAATACTTTCTCCATTTTTATTCAATAAAATCAAACCATCCATAAGTAAACTTAATAAGGCACTTTATACATATGCGCCATCGGTTAACATGTATTTACACTTCTGCATCTCTTGAGGCGCGTTGTACTAGCAGGACACAACACAACCCCTTTTCACTATTTCCGTTTGAGGTAACACTCCGTCGTCTACCCTTTAGACGCGGCCAACAGAGCACTGCTTCGCTCTCCCCATCTAATTTCCTCCAAGCACCGGCTACTAGGGTAGGGCCGGAGAGTCCAGGACCACCAGCAGGACGGCCCCCTCTCCCGCCAGCCTAGAGCCCCAATAACTGCCTCCCTGCTGCAGTATCATCCAGTTTCTGCCCAACAAAAGAGTCCCTGGCCTTTTTCTCTTGTCCGGGACCCCGCCACAGGGCAGGAAGCCAACTGGCGCTCCTGCCCTCCCCCCGACCGCTGCTGTACACTATGGACCTGCAAGTCCTTCAAGGTACAATGCAATGGCCCCCAGAACTGTGTGCACAAAAATTTCCAAACCTGCCCTGGACAAATGCACCCCTTCTGTACGATGCCAATCCACATTCAACTGCTGCAGCAGGCTATGCCTAATAAATTGTATCTGCGATCCTCGCAACAATTTTTCCACTTCACGATTCCTTTTTTTGACTGACGTATTCACTGCGTCCGCTGTTGTGTCCTTACCCCACTCTCTACGAGTGAGCACCTTTGACCAAAATATAGTACTGTGTGGTAAGACCCTCCTGACCCATGTGAATACTGAGAACAATGCCTCCTTAACTCCCCTCCTGCCCCCCGGAATCATGCTTTCAGCGCCTGAGTGAATCACCAGCACATCTGGGATGGGAATGCCCTTGTCGATGGCAATCTGCAAATGGACTTTCAAATTCTCCACACGCTGCCCTTCCATCCCCATCCAATTATGAATGAGCCCCTTGGCCCTTTGGGCCTTCTCCTCCCCGGATTCATTGAACCAATGCCCTGCTCTGTGTATATCCGAATCTCCGCACCACCACACTTGCGTCCACCGACCTGCCACCGCTTCATGCGAGACCAAAAGAAAGAAAACAAAATAAAAAGAGAAAGAGATGCACAATTACCAGACCGCCAAAGTCAAAAATCCCTACCTACACCATCTGCTGCCTTATATAACGCTCAAAAGACGATGAATTCCATCTGCCCACCTTCTTGATTGCTTCTGATGAGAGTCCCAAATTTGCTGCTGTAGTGGCTGCCCTAATACGAAATGAATGTAAAGTGAAATGAGTTGTCTCCTCACCCAATAATTCCAGTGCCCGCTTAAATAAGCATGTGAACTGAAATCTTGTCAAAGGTGTACCATCTGCATGTAAGAGCAGCCTATCATCTCCCCATCTGGGTCTCAACTGTAGGAACTGCCCCATCAGCACCACCGGGCAATAACATGCCCCCTGAACTGCCCTAAGCTGTAACCACACACCTCTTCCAAGTGGGTCTGTTTTTGACCTCCTCACTCTCACTTGCAGTAATTCGACTGCCAACACTACATCCCCAATGGAAATTCCACCTTGTCTGTCCAACTTAGAGCTTGGTACGAGCTCTGATATTCTGAATGCCCCAAAGAAGGCCAACGAATAAGCTAATTTCAGCAAATGCACCTCATAAGGCGACCTACACACCTGTGTCAGTACTCCCAAAATATTCATTAACCTCTTGGAGTCTATCGGTCTCCTGCTATCCTTCATCCTTGGAACCAGCCGTTCCCAACCTTTTATTGCCCTTCTAACCCTGAGGTCCTTAGTGGGATCAGGTACCCCTCTGATCCCCGCAAAGAAGGCAATCGCCGACAGCTGCCTGCGAACCATAGCTAACGATTTTCCTCCCTCTTTCTGGTGGACTATGAACAAAAGTACTCCCTGTGGCTGAAACTGTTCCGCTCCCCTTTCTCCCTGCAGAACTGTTTGGTATTCCTGCCATACCTTCTCATACATACTCTTAGTCTTGGGAGCAACGGAAGCCGCTATTAGATCTGAAGCGACGGGGCACCAAGCTTCCACAGGCTTTCCGGGAAGGCCGTCATCTGAACGTCCGCTTGTGGCCATCGCCGTCTGAATTCTGTCAACTTAAAACGAGACAGTGCATCAGCCACTGCATTCTCCACACCTGGCACATGTTTGGCAGTAAAGTACACATTACGCCTGAGACATCCCCGCACCAACTCTTTCAACAAACGGAGTACCCACTGACATTTTGCACTTTGGCTGTTCACTGTCAGAACTACCGACATACTGTCAGTCCAAAAAACAATTCTCTTGTTTTCCAGCAATGCGCCCCATATGTGTAGTGCCACAACAATAGGAAATAACTCCAGAAAAGTGATGTTACGGACCAAACCCGTCCTGACCCAATCAGCCGGCCAATGCTGCATACACCATCTTGATCCTAGCACTGTTCCGAAGCCGACACTGCCAGCTGCGTCAGTGTAAAGTTCCAGCTCACCATTTGCCTGTGCCGGTTGTTGCCATATCACTGAACCATTGAAGCACCTCAAAAATTCCCTCCAGGTAACCAAGTCATCCTTTACTTCCACAGACATCCTCGTGTGGTGATGTTTTGCCCTCAAACCTGACATCGCCCTGGCGATATTCTTTGAGAAGACCCTGCCCATGGGTATCACCCTTAATGCAAAGTTGAGTTGGCCTACCAACACCTGCAATTGGCGCAAGGTAACCTTGCGTGACCTCAAGCATTCCTCCAATGATGCCTGAAAAGCTCTTATCTTGTCTTGCGGAAGTCTGCATACCCCTTCGACGGTGTCTATTTCAATACCCAAGAAAGTTAACCGGGTCGTGGGGCCCTCCATCTTCTCCTCTGCCAAGGGCACCCCCAGAGCCATCGCAATGCGCTGGAATCCTACCAATGCTTCCTGACAGGCTAATGAGCCAGGTGGACCCATGAACAGAAAATCATCCAAATAATGCACCACCTCCTGCGTGCCTACAACATCCTGAACTGTCCATTCCAAAAAACGACTAAATGTTTCAAATACCGCACATGCCACGGAGCAACCCATAGGCATGCATAGGTCAACAAAGAAATTGCCATTCCACGTGAAGCCAAGCAACCTGGTGTCATCCGGGTGCACCGGCAAGAGGCGAAAGGCAGACTCAATATCTGATTTGGCCATCAGCGCACCCTTACCCAGCCTCTGGAGTTTTTGGATCACTGTGTCAAAGGTGGTGTAGCGCACTGTGCACAGATCTGGGTCCAACCCCTCATTGACCGACAAGCCTGGCGGACTGGATAAGTTATGTATAAGGCGGTATTTCCCCACTTCTTTCTTTGGTACTAGGCCCAGTGGTGAACAGACTAAGTCCTGCCTTGGCAATTGTTGAAAAGGGCCCGCGACCCTCCCCAGCGCTATCTCATTCTCAATTTTTTCCCAGGTCACCCCAGGATTTCTTAGCACCGAGAGTTGATTGCGCGGGGGAACTGCAGTGGGCCGTGCAGTAGACGGGATCCGAAAACCAAATTTAAACCCATGGTACAGAAATTGGGCTTCTGCCCCCCTCTCATATCTGGCAAGCAGGCGGGCCAATTCATGCAGTCTGATAGGGGTAGGCAAACTCTTATGAGGATTGGGCAGGGCGTCCCTTAGGCTATGTATTGGCAGGGGCGCGCTGCTCCTTGGGTTTTCCCACTTTTTTGAAACACTTAATCTCTGGGTGTCCAAGTATTCCGCAGAAGGAGCAGATGTGCTTGAACTTACACGAGGCTCCTCTATTGCAATCATTCTTGTTGAACTGCCAACAAGCTTGCTTCTTGTCCCCCAGACCCTTGTCTCCCCGAAAGGAATGGATGGACTTGCTGACTGGCGCGGCAGAATAAAACTCCCCATGCCAAATATTAATCTCCCTCTGATCCCATGCTACTTCCGGCCGCACTGCCTTCATCTGCCTGAATTTCGTGTCATACTGCAGCCAGGCCGTCCCTTGAAATTCTGATGCCGCGCCATGAATCAGTGATATGTAGCTTATCAACTGAGCTGCCAGAGCCGGAAACCGCTCCACCATAATCGCTGCATAAATAGCGAAACCAGTTACCCAGTTCTTTAAAGACCATTCCACCCACATCTTCTTCTGTTTAAGCTCCCCATCTTTGCCTGCTCTGCTTTTCCCCGGGACCACCCCCGCGTTGATCAAATCGAAGACATCCACAAATTCCCCCTTGTAAATCTTCTCTCTAGTCTCAGATGGCACATGCCAAGTTATACTTGCTGATGGTGACACTGCCAATGATGTTGAACCATATAGCACCGGGCTATGTGAAAGGGGGGTCTGAGTCGACACCATCGCCGCAGGAGAGCCTGCTGGTGTCACTGCCACTAGACCAGCACCTGAAGCACATGCACTAGCCACTGGACCTTGAGCTGTTGTAGCCACCATCACAGGTGATTGAAGCACACCTCCTGACTGGACCCACACCTGAGCCACTCCACCCCCTTGTTTTGCGACTACTGGCACTGAAGCCTGCGTGGTTTCTGGTGACACCTTGACTGTAGCGCTTGACACAGCCCCCACCCCCTCCTGCACAGCTGAACTTGCCGGGCTGCTAACCTCCACCGCCGGCATCATGGCTGGAGCCACGCTCTGGGTAATCTCCCCCACAATGTGCGTCCCGTTCCCCACCGGACCTGTCTGTGCAGTCACCTGCCTATTGTCCGTGCATATCAGAGGCTGGCCCACCGCCATCGCCTCACCTGCAATGTCCGTTCCTGACTCCGTGCCCCGCTTGGCCTTTTCCTGATGTGCATCCTTAAAACGACTAGGCATCCGCCGTATGCGTTTTGGCAAGGAGGGCTCTTGTTGAGGATTTGCTCCGGCATCCTGCGACAGAGTCTTCAGAGCCCAATCAATGCCACCTTTCTTTGCGACCTCCCATAATGCAGCCAAGGAACGAAAATCCTCTGCAGATGCCGGGGCCTCCCTGCCCCCCGTGTCCTTTTTGGCGGCATCCTGCCTACTAAGAAACAAAAGAGGAGAGTCAACGACTAACCAGGTCCTTCGTGCCCTTTCAACCGTCCTCTCCCAGTGCGCCTCCATCTCCATGCACCTACTATGGCACTAGAGATACTTACCGCCCTAGTGTCATATTACACCATGCACCATGCACCATGCTTACACATGCCAAGCCTCGAATGGTCGAGCACCGGAGATACTTACAGCTCCCGCGTCGCCTTATGCCATGCAACATGCACAAATAATTAGCAGGTGGCCCCCCCACGGGGTGTTCAGTATACTTACTGCCTGAGTACCCCGGGATCACCATGCCCCGCCCCAAGCCATCACATGCCTTGCCATGCCACTCCCAACACTCCACGAAACACGTGCCCAAGGTGCCCTGCAGCTGGTCACTCCTCGCATTGCAACAGGCCATGCCCCAGCACTTGAATGCCTAATGTATGTCTGGTGACCTATATCCTTATTTATTTTATTTATTTATTAATTTTTTTTTTTTTTTTATGTATATATATTTTTTTTTACTATTTATTTATTTATTTTATGTTCTTGTATAGCGCAAGAATCGACCCCTTACGAGGTATCTCCGCGCTTTGCTCGCAGGATGGAATAGCTGCTATAGAACAGAGAATGAGGTTGTAGACTGATGTTTGGAAATTTTTATTCTTCCTGGAATAAGACGGTTTTTAGTTTCTTCCTGAAAGAGGAGTGATGATGGGTTTGTCTGAGGTCAGTTGGAAGATTATTCCAGAGCTTGGGCCCTACCAGAGAAAAGGCTCTGCCCCCTTGTCTGGTTTTTTTGACAAGAGGGGTTTTAAGTAGCAGTTGGTTGCTTGACCGTAAGGCTCTGTCAGGTTTATAGAAAGGTAGCTTTTGGGACAGATAGTCAGGGCCTTTCCCGAACAAGCACTTGTGGACAATGCAACAGATCTTGAACTTGGTGCGTTGTCGTATTGGCAACCAATGCAGTTCACGCAGCAGGGGTTTGGAGGGGGTTCTGGGGGGGGCGTTCAGGACCAGTCTTGCTGCTGTGTTTTGGACTACTTGGAGGCGATTAATAGCACTCTCATTGGCTTGAATAAGGAGTCCGTTGCAGTAGTCAATTTTGCTTATCACCATAGTCTGCACTAGGGTCTTT
The DNA here is from genome assembly GCF_964263255.1 of Lissotriton vulgaris. Taxonomy (NCBI): domain Eukaryota; kingdom Metazoa; phylum Chordata; class Amphibia; order Caudata; family Salamandridae; genus Lissotriton; species Lissotriton vulgaris. The sequence continues at coordinate 75,743 of NW_028244611.1, forward strand.
CTATAGTTGTCAGAAAGGTAGGGGAAGACTCTTCTTAACAGACCGATGGTGTGAAAGCATGCCCCAGCGACTGCATTCACATGTTCCTTCAAGGTAAGATCCCGATCCAGCTTCACCCCCAGATTTTTTACTGTTAGTTTAGGGGTGGGTACTGGTCCCAAGTCAAGGGGCCACCAGTCGGGGGACCACAGTAAGGACGCTTTTCCAAAAAGCATTAGCTCCGTTTTTCCAACGTTGCATTGGAGGCGGTTGGCAGCCATCCAGTTGGAGATGGCCCTCATTCCTTCCGCAAAGTTGTCCCTAACGTTGGAGTTGAAGGAATGGAAAGGGTAAAGAAGCTGGGTGTCGTCTGCGTAAGACACCGGGGTGAATCCATATTTTCTCACAATCTCAGCAAGGGGGGCCACGTACACATTAAACAATGTGGGGCTTAGGCATGAGCCCTGTGGCACCCCCTTCGTGAGCATCCTGGAAGAGGAGCGATATGGTCCCAGGCTGACAGATTGTGAGCGCCCGGACAGGAAATTCTCTAGCCAGGAGAGGGCTTGACCTCCTATGCCCACTCCCTGTAAACGGCTCATGAGGATCTTATGGGACACAGTATCAAATGCGGCCGACAGGTCTAACAGCACCAGAATCATTGAGCCTCCTCTGTCCTGTGACATCTTGATGTTATCGGTCACGGTGAGGAGAGCAGATTCGGTGCTGTAGTTGGGCCTGAACCCAGATTGGGAGTGGTCCAGGCCCCCTGTCGCCTCAATGAACCTGGACAAGTGGATGTTAACATGCTTTTCGGCTATGATGTGACACAGAGCGCTCACAACCAGTCTTGTTATTTGCATTGCCTTTAATAATAATATTAATCATAATCCACCTTTGTAAAGCGCACCACCACCCTTAAGGGTCTATATGCGCTGGGGGCCCTTGGGAAGATTGAGCAATCTATTGTCCATAGCCACCCGATGCTGTGTTAATCTGCTAATTTGCCTTTCCTTTCATTTCCCATGTAACTGCCCCATTCTTCGACATGCTCGTTCTCTGCTTAATGTCCTCGCGTGGTGAATGCTGCATTTATTACTGCCAAAGGTACAGCTAACATTTCCTTGAGGCAAGGAGACAAAGAGGGCTCCTCCCTCGGGACTCATACTTTTATCGCCTTCGGGGTGGGACTACACATACGCCACCTAAGCGTCTCACATTACCCCGAGACCCTCCCAGTGACGGCTTCCCGGGAATCGAAACCCCTAGTGACGGCTACCCGGGAATCGAAACCCATACTTCAAGCTAGGAATCCCCACTAATGGCCCCCCTCCCCTAGGCGCGGGGGTGCCTCTCATTTTCCAGCAACCAAACATTTTGAAGTCTCGTCTAAAACAGCACATGTACGGTCGGTTGTTTGCAGGACAGTTTAGTTACGAACAAGGTCCACCCATTGCTTACTAATGTTTGGTTCCATTTGCACTCTCATTTCCTTGCTTGACATTTTTTATGATGTGTGGGCTTTCCTGCTGCCTCTTGTATTTATCCTCTCACTTGAGCATGGACCAAGTACTTGTGCCCTTCCTTTATCAAGCGCTACTTTTTTGTTTTTGTCCAATCACTCAACTAGAGTGCATGTCTTTCCAGCAGTCTGCTTTGTGCACTTGGCCTCCCTGTTGCTTTGTTTCCCTGCCTTATTGCTTTGCCCTCCCTTTTACTTTACTCCGACATGCCCTCCATATTGCTCTGACCATACCCACCATCTGCATCTGTAGAGCATATCTCGACGACCTGGGAGGGGGGGGGTGAGGACTCAAACCTGCAGCCTCACTTGCAGCATTTATCGTGCCGCCAACACTTGTGGTTTCATTCCAGGAGGGGCATATCAGAGGCCCAGCGAGCCAGCTGCTAGGGAAGCACATCTTGACAACCGAGGGTGAGGACTCCAACCCCAGCCTCATCTGCAGCACTGAGTGGCCATCAACGCTTGTGGTTTTGTGGCCGGAAGTGCATATCAGAGACATAGTGAGCTTGTTGCACGGGAAGCAGATCTTGGTAATACAATAACGTTGGTGGTAGCGTTTCTCAGTGAGAGAAAACGTCCGCACCTTCTGTCGGAGACTATTTCCTCTGGGCAGGTTGTGTGTAAAGTATCAAGGGAAGAGGTGCACTGCGAATCTGGTAAGACACCCACCACCCGGGGTGTTGCACAGAGCAACTTAATGCTCGTATCAATACTCAAAGGAAAACCAGGTTACACTAAGCACCCTCTATGAAGTCCAAAGTCAAGGAACAAACATTCTTTTTTTGTTTCCAAATACAAAATTGATATTATAGTTATTTTTCACCAGTTTCAAAAGACACATTAAAAAGTTTAGGCCGAGCCAAGCTGGAAAAAACTTTTTAATGTGTTTGAAATAAAGATCTTGAAAGAACTACACATGGTTTTGGATCCATGCTTTGAAGCTTCCCTATTACTTATGAACTGACTTTTGAAACTGGTGAAAAATAACTATAATATCAATTTTGTATTTGGAAACAAAAAAAGAATGTTTGTTCCTTGACTTTGGACTTCATAGAGGGTGCTTAGTGTAACCTGGTTTTCCTTTGAGTAGGGAAGCAGATCTTTGTAACCGAGGGAGAGGACTCCAACTCCTAGCCTCACTTGCAGCATTGGAGGGCCACCAACACTTGTGGTTCCGCACCAGGAGGTGCATATCAGAGGCCCAGCGAGCCCTCTGTGGAGGAAGCAGATCTCGTTGGCAAGGGGGGAGGACTCCAACCCCAGACTCACTTGTGGCATTGGGAGGTCGCTAACGCTTGAGGTTCCGCACCAGGAGGTGCATATCAGAGACCCAGCGAGCCCACCCTCTGACCGGAGTAGGCTGGGTTGGGCCCACCCTCTGACATTGGGTCCCCCAGGTGAGTGCCAGAGGCGTAGCTAGAGCTTGTTGCACCCGGGGCTATCTCTCAAATTGCCGCCCCGGGGTTGGGGGCAGAATGATTGGCTGTAATTATAGAAATTTAAATTTTTGGTGATCCAAGCAGTCAGGTGCTATATATGTCGGCCACTGTCGCAGAGGATGTATCCTGCACTCGCTACGGACCAGCCATTAAATTTGAACCCGTCCTTACGTGCATTGCTATTAGTTTCCCATCACATTGTTGGGTGGAAACTTGACTGATTTTTATTCCTGTTGGATTGACATTGCATGGTCGATACCAAGTCATGCTGAAGATCTTGATTGATTTCTGACTTCGAAAATTGCCTGTTGGATGCTCAGAATTTTGTCTTGTCTCTCCTGAGGATGACCATACTAATTGTTTTGGTTGAAACGCCGTCAACTCATCTTTGGCATACATCGAAGAGGAAGCATCTATTACCATTTCCGCTTTTGCGATTTTTCACTTCAGTTTTCTTAGTTTATTTTGCCTCAGCCATTGTTTTGTTGAGACTGTCAATTGTATTTTCTGTAATGTTGGTTGTGCAATTGTATGAGCTCCTGTTAGTCTACTGACTTATTGGTTTTTTATTACTGCTTTAGTAAATACATTTTTTTGCAATATCAACTGTATGTTGGTCCATGGGTATCAGTTTCATGTATTTGGTCTTTTCTTAAATGTTTGGTGTGCTTGAACCATTGTTATTATTATAAATGTAATGATAGAAAGGGCAATCACTTTTCCCAATGAAATTGGATCAATCGCCAACGAGTTCCTGAACAAACTCTGTGGTCACTGGGATTTTGAGATCATATAATCGAAAAGCTAGACCTCAACAATTGAAAATGTTGCAACACTGCGAGCAAATGAAGACATGCCCATGGAATGACAAAGACTGTAGATACCTAGAGGGAAGCACAAAACAAGAAAGCATGAGTAAAGAGACAGGATAACCAGAAGGAAAGAAGTAATCTAAATCCTCCTGAAGCAGAGTGAGTACTACTCATCTCCTCTTGCTTCAACATCCAACTCCAAGAGATGATCAGTGAGCCAGTGAGGATATCAAGTTAAACCTAAGTTGACATGCATGTTGCAGGGAAAGGAAACCATTTTGATATCTATCGGTAAATGAGCCACAATAAAGTTGAGATCCTCAATAGATTTCAGTCTCGATTTTCTTAAGGTTGATCAAGCACCCTATGCAGTTCAGAAAACGATGGACACACTCTATATTCACCAGAGACTTGCTTCTCGAAGAGCATGAACTAACCAGCCATTCAAATATTGATGAAAGGCTATTCCTTTGTTGGGGATGAAAATGGCCACTGTAGACTTGAAGTAAATTTAAGGTCAAAAGGAAGACCCATTAAATGAAAATGAATAGACTGAACAGTACATCGAATGAACCTGTGGTGAGAAAGCCAAATGGGGACATGGAGGTAGGCCTTTTCCAACCCCATGACAGCCAGAAATTCTCCAGGCTGGATGAGGGGAATAACTGACTGAAGAGTGTCAATCTTAAAGTGAATCATCTTCACAAACTGATCCACTTTCAGATTGGTGATGAGGTTCTGTGACGATTTGAACCCGTGTTTTCAACATTGTCGTAAATACATAATTTTGGTATCAGCGAACCGCAAATGATCCATTTAGCATATCCTGGTGTTTTCGCTATGCTACAAGCAAGAGTACCCCCGTTACAAACACATTTCTGATCTACCCATGGCATCCATCTTAGATCATGGCAGCCATTTTGTGTTTCTTGCCCTCACATAGACAATGGACACGCAATGACCTCTGATTACTTCATTTCGATTAAGGACACGTAGGCTTAGCCGGCGATTCACCTCTCTAGTGACACGTGCACCTTAGAACAGAACATGCTGTGGCTGCATGACTCGACAAAGGCTGCCTCCTCTGCCTGAGGCCAGTCCTGCTATACTGGTTCTCGTGTTCGTTGGCCTGATCATGATTAGGCGGCCGAAGCTGGTAGCCTTGCCCATTTACGACCCACAAACATCTCTTATCCTGCTTTTCTATCTTCTGCACCTGGCTCTGCTCCTTTCCTTCTGGGCCTTTATTAGGGGGAGGTAACGAAATTTACGATGAGGCGGTCCGGCTCTTGAATGAAATGTTGACATGGGATTGTGATGGAATAGTGGGAACCCCTCTTCGTAATGTTTGACATCAGATATTATCGACGATTCCTGTGCAACGCCAAATATTTATTGTTTAGGACACAAAGGTTTGGGAATGTACTAACATTGTGAAGAATTCGCCTGAAGGCTAATATTTCGTATATAAAGAGCAACCCTTCTTGTACAAATCGAACAGGCTCCTAGATACTGCCCGTGTGTAGTTTCTGTGACTTCTGTGTCCCTGCAGTAATAAACCTTTGGTCTTTGACGCCACCATCGAGAAGCCCGTGTTTCTGTTTATTTTGTGCACCGAGACAGGTAGAACTCCGGGGTCTTCGGGTGTTATCCCTGACACCTCTGGACGGAACCAAAAAAGTCCAGAACTCCAATTGGCGCCCACGTGGGGCGACGTCATTCGGTACCGGTCCAAAAGCCTGAAGAGTTCGAGAAGCTTCGTGTGAAGATTCCTGAGGGAGGCGCCCCACTTCATCGATCCCGGCATATCGCAAAAGTGGCCCGACGTTCTCTTCCACGAGGGTTCCCGTTCAGGACGGCTGCAGTGGTCCGTTGCCTTGACCGTCGCCCTGTCTTGGACCCGAGGTGCAGTCCTTAGTACGGCGGGACGTGACGGGTTTCTCCTTGGTGACGTCTTCAGTGCCTCAGTTAAGTATTTAGTGGTTGCTAGTTGGTTACTTCGTAAGGGTTGTTAAAATCCTTTTAGTTCTTGGTTTGGTTTGGTTTCATAAGATTATCACTGGTTGTTCTGGTAACGATAATCTATTGGTTTAGTTTGGGTATCGATACATTGGTTCGCTTTTGGTAGGCCTAAGTTCTTGGTTCGAGTGCACATTTTTGTTTGTGTTTGTTCGTTCTGTGTTCCGGATTACAAAATGGTAAGTCGGAAAAATTGTATGTTGTCGTGTTTTGGTTGCACCAGTGATTCCCGGTTGGAGGACTCATGTCTGGTTCCTCCGATTGGAACTCCTCTATATGATCTTTATTGTAAACACGGTGTGGGTCCTATATCTTATAATGAGGTGTGGGTCCGATATACGGAAAAGGACGGTGTCCTTCGTTGGCCACTGCATGGTAGTTTTGAACCTGAAGTCCTTGACAATTTAGAAGTGAAATTGTTTAAAAAGAAAGCCCGGCCGGCAATGTTTGATTCTTTCCGTTACTGGCGAAAAGAATCTAAACAGAGAGAAATTAAAAGGTTGAAGAAAGAACAGAAAGAGCAAGAGTTGACTTTAGAACAGGCGGCTAAGCAGCTGCAAGTCAACGAGTCTGAGAAGGCAATAGAGATAGCTACTAGAGAGCGTAATTTAGCGATAGACAAGTGCTACCCTGCCTTGCCATCGAGTACAACTAAGATAGTAGAGGACCCCGAAAACGATCCTCTGTTGTCTTACTTGTTACGGTCACCCCCACCGTATGCACAGGGTGCTACGGCTCCGCCTGTACCGAATGTTCAATTGCCGGTTGCTGGACAACCTGGTATTCCTGCTCCTGCCCCTCAGAATCAAGCTCCTGTACCTCCTGTGGTGAATGTGAATGTTCCTTCGGCACCCCCTCTTCCTGGGTTGCCGACTTCTTTGCCTATACCCGTATCGCTTACACCTACTGTTTCACAAGCTACCTTACCTGATACTCCTACTGTCCCTGTGCTATCTGTTCCAACTGCTACTGTGTTCTCTACATCTGCTAGTATTATGACTCCGCTTTCTGTTCGTCGAAGAATCACTGATTCTGTCTCTAACATTCTGTCTCCCTTCTATAAAACTTTAATTAAGACTCCTACTACTGACTCTTTACAGAGACGTAGTCAGCTCCCAAGTACTGAGGAACGGGGAATCTTAGATTCCACGGCTCTCAGATGGATTTCGAAGAGTAGAAGATATAGTAGTAGAGATGTATTAGAAACATTTATGCAGTGGAATGAACCAACACAACGATATGTGTTCGACGAGATGTGCTCTCTTTTACGAGAGGAGTTAGGAGAAGATGACTCTGACTCGAATTTAGAAGAATTGATTAAGGTCCAGAAAGAGTTTGCTGCAGGTATGATAGTAGGTCAAAATATAAAAGAAGCAATGGAACTAATTTTAAGTTATAGGAATGATCCATCACTCCGTTCACCAAGGGACTTAGAAAAGAGTAGTATGAAGCAGAATCGCCAATATCCAATGAGAGAGGTTCCACCAATTTGGCGGGACGCTGTACAAGCTGATGCTGTCAATGGTATTGCTGCCGCTCCGGCGCAATTCCAAAGAGTGTGGATACACATTCCGTGGAAGCGAGCCGAAGTGTTAGCAGTGAAACAGGCCTTGCCAGATCCACGTAAGAATCCTGCCGGATACTATAAGGAGTTAGCGCAGACAGTTGAGGCTTGTGTAATGAATTTAGCGGACATTGACATGTTATTTGGGAATGTAGTTCCGCAACCAATTTGGGCTAAAATTCGTAAGGAGAATCATCCAGTTGCTCTAGGTGGTGATTGGGCAGCTATCATTGCAGCAGATGGTCAGCAAATAGGTGGTTCCAAACCCGAACCTCTAATTGCTAATCTTCCAGGTAGGATAATTGACTTAATGAAGACTCTGATGCCAGCATTGCGCGTTAACTGGGACAAATTGTCCGCATGCAGGCAGAAGAAAGACGAAAGTGTCTCCGACTTTTTCACGAGATTCGAAGAGACTTTTGTAGATCACAGTGGTCAGGATATGAGTACAGAAGGAGGACAGAGATTGTTTGTCGATAAATTTGTACACAATCTGCTACCAGAGCTTTGCAATAAATTGAAAGATTCCGAGAGTGCGTGGGCTGTCTCTACAACTGCGCAAATACTTGCAACTGCACAGTATTATGAAAATAGGGATAAAGAGGAGAAAGAGAAATCAGATAAGAAAACGAAAGATTTAAAGACTAAGGTTCTTCTGCAACAGGCATATCCGCCTCGCATGAATCAGACCAATACACAGCAAGGGTCATATCAAAGGACAGATTATGGTTCTCAGAGACCGCAATACCAGTGGAATCAATGTGCGTATTGTAAGAAAGAGGGTCATTATAAGAATGAGTGTCCGGTCTTAGCGCAGAATAACGCTGCAGCAGCTCAGAGAGGTCGTGGTGGTTTTGTTCAAAATTCTAGAGGTCGAGGACGAGGTGCTATACCTCCACAGACGAACGATCGCCCTTCCAATCACTTTGATCAGCGAAATGGTCAGTCTGATCAACAGAATAGGTCGCAACAGTATCATGTTGAAGACTATTGTGAAAATGATGAGGGATTTCAGCAAAATGAGTACTAGGACAGCCATGGACAGAGAGAGGGAGTAGTATCAGTTCCAGTGGATCAGAGTGGGCCTTATGTCGCAGTAGCAACATCAGGTGTAGTCGAACCGTTTCTGTTGGATACTGGTGCCGCAAAAAGTTCTATCATTCATGCGAAACTCCCTGGCGCACCTTTGTCCGGCTTAACAAATGTTTCTGTAGGTTTTTCAGGCGCCCCTGTTTACAACCCTGTATCTGGTCCTTTGTCTATTTCTGTTGGACCGTGTCAATTGAAAGCACCCCTGATTTTGACGACAGGTTGTAATGAAAATCTGCTTGGTTTAGACTTGTTAAAACGCCTATATGTGACATTGTACTGTTCTCCGGAAGGAGTACAGCTTACGTTGGGTAAACAAATCACCTCTCCGATGTACTTGTCAATGGATGCACTCCCGCCAGAGCTGCGTTCTCTCCCTGATACTCTTTGGGCGACTGGTCCTAACGATGTAGGCCTTTTGGAAATACCACCATATGTAGTCACTTTGAAAGCAAATGTCAAATTTCCACGAATTCCTCAATACAGAATCTCTAGTGAAGGTGAACGTGCACTCTTATTGATTGTACAAGATTTGATTAAGAAAGGGGTGGTTGAAGAAACTAGAGGAAATGTCTGTAACAGTCCTGTATTACCGATTTTGAAACGTACTGATCCTTCGAAGCCTCCAGTATATAGGTTTGTTATCGATCTCAGAGAGGTTAATAAAATTTTGGTTCCGCAGTTTCCTGTGGTTCCAGACATTACTGCATTGTTAACGTTGATTCCTGCAACAGCCACATGGTTTTCAGTCATCGACTTGAAAAATGCTTTTTTCAGCATTCCGATAGCCGAGGAAAGCAGAGATATTTTCGGCTTCTCTCTAGGAGGTCGAAGCTTCAGGTTTAAACGTGCTCCACAAGGCTATTGTGAGAGTCTATCCATTTACAGTCAGGCATTAAAAACTCAGTTAGATTCTTTTGTACTTCCTCCAGGTTCTGCTCTAGTGCAGTATGTAGATGACCTTCTGGTGGCTGCCGATGACAAGGAAACTTGCAAAGCAGCTACAATTTCGTTATTGCATCATTTGTCTAATTTGAATCACAAGGTGTCACCTTCGAAAATGCAATACTGCTGCCAAGAAGTGACCTACCTAGGTCATCTCTTGTCAAAGGAGGGAAGGAAGTTGACCCCAGAGAGAATAAAAGCAATTACGCAGATGAGTGTTCCTCGCACACAGAGAGAAGTACGTGCCTTTTTAGGTATTACCTCTTACTGTAGGCAGTGGATCCCAAATTTTTCTCTTTTAGCAAAACCATTGGTAGCTTTGACTGGGAAAAATGTTCCGAGTCCGGTGCCATGGTCTGCTGAATGTCAGGAGAGTTTTTCTGAGTTACGAAATGCACTATGTTCAGCTCCTGTATTGGGCACACCCGATTACAGCAAGCCATTCACGCTCTATGTTCACGAGAGAGAAGGTTGCGCGTTGAGTGTTCTGACACAGAGATTTGGTGATAAACAACGCCCTTGTGCGCATTTTTCATCAACATTAGATCCGGTAGCTAGAGCGTTGCCTAGTTGTTTGAGAGCTACAGCGGCAGCTGCGGCTTCCATTCGACAATCTGCTGGTTTGGTGATGAATAACATGCTAGTGGTTATGGTTCCTCATGCTGTGGATACACTCATGAACCGAACTAAGACGCAACACCTTACCAGTGCTAGATTATCTGGCTACGAGCTGACATTGTTAGCTAGTCATATACAGATCAAAAGATGCAATGTATTGAATCCAGCAACGTTGTTGCCGACTAATCAAGAGTCGAGTGATTCTGAACCCCATGATTGCTGTTTCAGAACCGAGGAGGAGACAAAAGGACGAATTGATTTAAAAGACACTCCATTGTCAGATCCAGATGGCACGTTGTATGTTGATGGGTCATGCTTTAAATTGGAGAATGGTGATGTGACTGCTGCTTATGCAGTAACGACTTTGAGTACGATTGTGGAGACTGCAAGAGTGAGTCAGAATTCTGCCCAAGCTGCAGAATTAATCGCTCTAACGAGAGCGTGTGTTTTAGCAAAGGGAAAGAGAGTGAATGTGTTCACAGATAGTCAGTACGCATTTGGCGTGGGCCATAGTTTTGGCCGTTTGTGGAAAGAAAGAGGTTTCATTACGTCCCATGGGACTAAGATTCAACATGGTCAGCTAGTTAACGACTTGTTGGAATCTCTAACCTTGCCGACTGAAGTTGCGATTGTGAAATGCAGTGCTCATAAAGCAATCACGGATGATGTTGGCCGTGGGAATGCTTTTGCTGACGAGACCGCTAAACAGACAGCTAGAAATATGATGAGTAGAATGTATGTTGCTACGTCTGCGATATGGATTTCTGAGTCTGGAATGTGTGAGGACACAGTGGAAAGTGTGAAAGAGATTCAGAAAGAGGCGACTGAGGAGGAAAAGCGTGCATGGAAAGAGAGTACGGGTAAATTGGACTCGAGTGGATGTTGCATTGATTTGTCAGAACAACAGCGTTGGATGTTGCCTGATGCGTATGTGCTTGCAGTGGTGACAATGGCGCATGGAGTAGCGCATATTAGTTCTAAAGGAATCTGTAAGATGTTGGCTCCAGTCTGGAAGAATGATGGGATTAGTAAATGTGCAGAGAGAGTGGTGAAAAATTGTATGGTATGCCTGATGCATAATCCTGGCAAGGGAGTCCCCACGCCTGCTGGTCACTTCGCTCCTCCCTCTTGCCCCTTTGAAGTGATTCAGTTAGACTTCATTCACATGGATCGTTGCAACAACCTAAAATACGTCCTGGTGGTAGTTTGTGCTTTCTCCAGATGGATCGAAGCATATCCACTGTGTAGGAAGGTACATCCTGACTATGGTTGCCCCCAACTTTTTGCCCTGTGTTTTAGCTGGTTTTGGACATAGTCGACCTGGGACCCTGCCAATCAGGACCCCAGGCCTACTGCTCTCTCTTTAAAATGGATTCCATGTACCCTAGGTGCATTTCCAATTGGTACTGGGCCACCTTATCAGACCCCGTAACGCAGGGCATAGGTGTACCCAGGGCCGCCAGGGGCTGCAGCCTGTATTGTGCCACCCCTGGCTGGCCTCCTAAATTTGACACAACTGGCTGCATGACAGCTGGGGCAAAGTCGTGTAATCACCCTTTGCTTTAGGTATAGTAGCTCTATATCTAACCATACAATGGACACCCGAGTTCCTATCAGTCACTCCTATGGCAGGCCTTGACAATCCTGAAGGCAGAGTGCGTGGGCTCGTGTGAACTAGGTTCTGGCCCGAGCCGAGCCCGGTTGCAGCTTGCGGAATCAAGACCCAATGGCTGTTCCATGATAACGCGTACCACATCGGTAACTTCGGTGTCGCGTTATCAAGGCATGTCGAGTAAGGTGTCATACGAATCGGGATGCTGCCCCCTCACCAATTCTGGCGACGAGGTTAGCATTCCGCCCTTCTAGAGGGACACGACATGTACGTAACTGTGAACCCCGGTTAAAGTTAACTAAAGCCTCAGCTCCACAAAATGGATGCTGCCACCACAGACACGAGTCTGACCTCCTGCTGCTGGGAGTTCTTCCAGCGAGGAGAGCTTGGACAAAGGGTTTCCTGTCGAGGGCGGTGTTCGCACCGTCCCAGACAGGGTTTGTGTATTCTGGGTAGGTAGGGCTTTTGCGAGAAGGTGACTGCGGAGTGGCACCCCGGTGCTCACTACGCATCTGCCGGTCAGAACCAGTTCCAGGGGCGCCAGCCCTGGCCTGGGGAAAGTCCGGCAGGGGAGAGGGGTGTAACTACCCCCCTTCCTGGTCCCACCCTTAGGGCAGGACCTAGTCATGTACCCACCCCTTTCTTTAGAATAAAGGCCGGAGCGGGGACCCTTCCAAATTAGATCATCTTTGAATCAAGAACTACTTTCTACGAAAGGACATTCGAGACTCTTCTCAAGATTTCTCCCTTGTGACTAAGGAGTAGTCACCCTGCATCAGCGGGCACCATCTAAGAACTCTGCGGTTTGCTGTAAGTCTTTCCTCAAGGAATCCGACGGCCCAGCTCGACGAGAACCGGCTTCCCTGGCACCTCTGACCTCTACCCACGTCATCAGCTCAGCTGTGATCTGTGGGTGCGACGAGACCTCGAGGGACCGGCCATCATCAGAACCTGCACGCTCTTAACCAGCACGACCATCGAAGCAATTCTCTGGTGAGTGCTCTGGGGTCCGAGAAGCCCCGACCCTGAGCCGCTCCAGCACCGAAGTGCAGTCTCCCAGCATCTCCACGATCTGCGCGGGGCCCTTCTGCTCGCTGCTCAGCACGTTGTCTGGTCACTAGCCGCTGGCTTGTGCCCTTCTGTGACGACATCCGACAATCAACACTGCTAGTCTGGTTGCTCCAGACTGGCCCTTGCTTCCATCTTTGCGAGAAGCACCCCGGGCCCTCCTGGTCCACTCAAGATGCCATCTTAGGCCCACCACGTGGCCCTGAGATCTGCCAAGGCTTGTTGCCCCATCCTGGGCCCAGCGACGCTGACAGCATCATCCTTCGTGGGACAGCTCGCACCTCCACCGTGGTCGCCGACAACGCCTCCTGGTCCGTGAGACTGCAGAGCCTAGCGTCGCCCACTCACCTGGTCGAGGTGAAGGCCAACCGGTGCCTTCCTGGTACCCTCTGACTACTGGCTAGTAGTACGAACTTGGTCCCCTCTGCTTTCAGGTATCATCAATCCCTGATCCAGGCTTGGATCCCTACGAACTATTCATCACTGGTCGCCGGCCAGCAACTCCTTTTCTTCCGGCTCCTGGCTCGTCAGCGAAGACCCCGACGCCTGTAAGACTTGTGCAGCCGCAGCCCTCGTGGCTAGGTAACTCGGCATTTCGGTGCCTGCATAGCCTCTTTACTCTAGGGTCCCGAGTCCCTCGCTTCCGACTTGCCTTATCGGGTCCGCCCGAGACCTTAAACTTTCCGTGTCCTCGGACACTTGTTTTAATTGTGCACTTGAAGTATTTTCCTAAGAGATTTGGTTTGTGCTTAGTACCCTGTCCTCATAAAGAGTCCAGGGCTGTTGTGAATCTTAATAAATATCCTGTTTATTTTCATAACACTTGTGTGGTGTCCTTTCACTGGGTGTTCAAGGGGTACATGTGTGGTAAACAGCTGGCTTAACGCGCCCTCTCGAGTCTTTAGCCTTAGACTGCTCGTATCCACGCTACTAGGATAGCTGGTCTATAGGTTGACTTACAACCAAACACCATAAGGGTCGTTGGAACGATACATAGCGGTCGCTAGAATAGCGAACGTTGCATATCGGGCCAACTTCTCACATTGGTGAGCAGCGGTTGGGATTTGAGCTTGCTGTTGTTTTACCACACGTATCCTAAGAATATCTTGTTGAAAGATCACATAAGTACTGTTAGTACATATAACTAAAGCTTAGAATACTCTGAGTTCTACTGAACCAGCTGTTGCAGCTCCTCAAGGCTTAGCACACCTTGGCTGCAACTCTTAGCAAGGGAATAGTAGGAAAACACATAGTGTAGGTAGGTGCATCACTTACACCACACTAGAAACAGTATGTCGGACAAAGGAGGAAACTCTGAGTCTCCCCTTGTGTCAGTTGACCCTCCACAGGTCATCCCTTCAAGATATACTGTGCTGAGCATCAAGGAGTTAAGACAGGTGTGTCACTCCCGGAAGATCAAGCAGGGGTCTAACCCCACCACGTCCTTTCTGATTGGTCTCTTGGAGACTTATGATGCCAGAAAAGCTGAGACCCGTCTTAGCTCTTCTAATCCAGAAGGAGACATGCCTCCCCTCGAGGGAACCAGAGACGATTCTGACCTCATCCACCTCGCAACTGAGAACGAAGATGTGGAGGATGATGAGGATGAGGATCCCTCTGGGGATGAGGCAGATAAGGGACAGGTAGAAGTCGTTAGACTAAGCAGGTCCAACTTAAGCAAGCATGACAGTGGTACTGGGGGACCCCCGGGGCCACTATCAGGTCCGCTTAACATTGGGAATGGACGAGCCCGATCTCTGTCGAGAGACTCTGGCAGATCCCTTCAAACCAATGGCTCTCACAACTCTTCTCAAAGAGGGATGACGTCCCCTCAGAGGAGAGTGTACGAAGCTAAAGAAAGGGCAGCTAATCTGAGGATTGAAAGGGAAGAACTTGCCCTGGCCAAAGAGAGGCTTGCCTTTGCTAGAGAGCAACAGTTAAGTGGGGCAGTCCCCACTGGTGGCAGCATTATACCTAGCAATAGGGAAAGGAGTTTTGATACGAAACACCTTGGTAAGATAGTGCCCCCCTTTAAACAAGGGGACGACATCCACAAATGGATTACTGCTTTGGAGAGGGCCTGCACTGTGCAAGGTGTTCCCCAGAGTCAGTGGGCAGCTATCTTGTGGCTCTCCTTTGAAGGTAAAGGAAGAGACAAGCTCCTCACCACAAGGGTGGAGGATGCTAACAATTACCACGTCTTGAAGAATACACTCGTCGAAGGGTTTGGCCTAACCACGGAGCAGTACAGGGTGCTGTTCCGGGATACCCAGAAAACGCAGTCTCAAGATTGGTCTGACTTTGTCGATTGTGCCACTAAGGCTTTTGAAGGCTGGTTGCTGGGCAGTAAGGTTACTGATTTTAAAGGATTGTATAATCTAATTATGAGGGAGCAAATCTTAAATAATTGTCAGAACCAGTTATTACATCAGCACCTGGTAGACTCTGATCTGACCTCTCCACAGGAATTGGGTAAGAGGGCAGACAAATGGGTCAGAACCAGGGTTAGGCCTAAAAACCAGGGTGGTGACCAGAAAAAGGAATCAACCAAGCCTCAAGAGAAGGGTGGGGATAAATCCACAGAGAAGACTTCCCAAGGGCCCCAAAACTCCAACAAGGGTGGTGGGTCCCAGAACACTCCTTCAGAACAGAAGAAACCTTATTGCCATACCTGTAAACAGGTGGGCCATTACAAAAGTGATGCCAAGTGCCCTAAAAATAGCAATAAGGAAAACATACCCCCAAGTAACACTCCCAGACCTCCTGTTACCACTAGTGGTAATCCCCCAGGTGGTGGGAGTGCCCCCAAGAATGTGGTGGGCATTACTTTGGGCCAACAGGAGGACTATGGCCTAGCCAGGTTCCCTGACCACACTCTTGTCTGTGAGACTGGCATGGGGTTTGCCAACTTCACTACTGGACCCCACATTTTGGGAAAGTATAGACAAGAAGTTTTAGTGAATGGTCAGAAAGTTGAGGCATTCAGAGACACAGGGGCCAGCCTCACCATGGTGAGTGACCATCTGGTCCCCTCTGCTCAACTGACCCCTGGTTTTACTTATCAGGTGACAGACATTCATGGAGTGAAGAGAAGGCATCCCATGGCAGTAGTCAAGCTCAGCTGGGGTAATGTCACAGGGCCCATGAGAGTGGCAGTGACAGATAACCTACCTGTAGATTGCTTACTGGGGAATGACCTGGAACTCTCAGCATGGGCTGAGGTGGAGCAAGAAACTCACTCCAGAATGATAGGCCTATCCAGACAGGGTATTGGGGCAGTAATAGCTACAGCCCCAGTCCAAGCACCATTCCTCCCTGAAAAGGTTGGAAGGGCAGTGGTAGCCACTGCCCAGGCTCAGACAGACTTTCCAGAACAGGATAGGAGGGCTGTGACAGTCACAGCCCAAACACAAACTGAGTGCCCTCCTGAAAAGGTTGGCAAGGTTGAAATGGTCTCAGCCTCTACTCAAACAGATAGTGAGGTTGTGAAGCCTGAAACAATGGATCACTCCACTCAAACAGAGAGCATTGAGGAGGAAGAAGAGTCTTCCCCCTCCCAGACACTAGGTGAGAGCCAGCCTCCTCAGGGAACTGACTCTACCCCTGTTGAAGGAACTGCCCCAGAGGTAGTCAGGCCTAGCCTGGCAGAGCCCCTGATGGCAGTGGACCCTTCCCAGGTGGGACCCAGTCTGGAGCAGGTAACCTGCACCTCTCTACCCTGCCTCAGTCAGCCCAGGGCTGAAGAGATCAGGGAGGCCAGTGGTGGACCCAAAAGGGCCCCCTGTCCAAAAGAACCCCTTAATCAGCAGATTAGGATCACTGAAGCTGGTAAACCTAGCCAAGTGAAAATAGAACAGACTCCTGAGGGATCCCCCTTAAAAGTAGTTAGGGAACTCCCACAGCTGGACACTGTTGGGCACAGCCAAACATGGGGCCTAAAAACCCCAGACCTGACCTGTCCCTCCAGTAAGCCAAACAGAGGGACTCAGCCTCCAGCTTTAGGTAGCCAGAGGCTGACCCTGAGAGCTCAGTGCCTCTCAGCTAAAGAAAGGAAGGCACACATGATGAATGGTGATTGGAGGAAGTTGAGCCCAAAGGTAGAGGAGCCTCACTTCAGTACTCCATCCCGGCATCAGCCTTCTTCTTTCCCAAGACACACCAGAGACAGAGATTCCCTATGGTGGAGACCCTCAGATACCCTTAGGGTGAGGGGTTGCCTAGTGGACTATGACACAGGGGGAAACCAAGCCAGAGCTGGTCCTTCCTTATATGGCCACTTAGGTAATAGAGGCTTACCTGGACAAGGATAGCCTTATCTCCTTTCGTTTGGGGGGGGGTTGTGTAGGAAGGTACATCCTGACTATGGTTGCCCCCAACTTTTTGCCCTGTGTTTTAGCTGGTTTTGGACATAGTCGACCTGGGACCCTGCCAATCAGGACCCCAGGCCTACTGCTCTCTCTTTAAAATGGATTCCATGTACCCTAGGTGCATTTCCAATTGGTACTGGGCCACCTTATCAGACCCCGTAACGCAGGGCATAGGTGTACCCAGGGCCGCCAGGGGCTGCAGCCTGTATTGTGCCACCCCTGGCTGGCCTCCTAAATTTGACACAACTGGCTGCATGACAGCTGGGGCAAAGTCGTGTAATCACCCTTTGCTTTAGGTATAGTAGCTCTATATCTAACCATACAATGGACACCCGAGTTCCTATCAGTCACTCCTATGGCAGGCCTTGACAATCCTGAAGGCAGAGTGCGTGGGCTCGTGTGAACTAGGTTCTGGCCCGAGCCGAGCCCGGTTGCAGCTTGCGGAATCAAGACCCAATGGCTGTTCCATGATAACGCGTACCACATCGGTAACTTCGGTGTCGCGTTATCAAGGCATGTCGAGTAAGGTGTCATACGAATCGGGATGCTGCCCCCTCACCAATTCTGGCGACGAGGTTAGCATTCCGCCCTTCTAGAGGGACACGACATGTACGTAACTGTGAACCCCGGTTAAAGTTAACTAAAGCCTCAGCTCCACAAAATGGATGCTGCCACCACAGACACGAGTCTGACCTCCTGCTGCTGGGAGTCCTTCCAGCGAGGAGAGCTTGGACAAAGGGTTTCCTGTCGAGGGCGGTGTTCGCACCGTCCCAGACAGGGTTTGTGTATTCTGGGTAGGTAGGGCTTTTGCGAGAAGGTGACTGCGGAGTGGCACCCCGGTGCTCACTACGCATCTGCCGGTCAGAACCAGTTCCAGGGGCGCCAGCCCTGGCCTGGGGAAAGTCCGGCAGGGGAGAGGGGTGTAACTACCCCCCTTCCTGGTCCCACCCTTAGGGCAGGACCTAGTCATGTACCCACCCCTTTCTTTAGAATTAAGGCCGGAGCGGGGACCCTTCCAAATTAGATCATCTTTGAATCAAGAACTACTTTCTACGAAAGGACATTCGAGACTCTTCTCAAGATTTCTCCCTTGTGACTAAGGAGTAGTCACCCTGCATCAGCGGGCACCATCTAAGAACTCTGCGGTTTGCTGTAAGTCTTTCCTCAAGGAATCCGACGGCCCAGCTCGACGAGAACCGGCTTCCCTGGCACCTCTGACCTCTACCCACGTCATCAGCTCAGCTGTGATCTGTGGGTGCGACGAGACCTCGAGGGACCGGCCATCATCAGAACCTGCACGCTCTTAACCAGCACGACCATCGAAGCAATTCTCTGGTGAGTGCTCTGGGGTCCGAGAAGCCCCGACCCTGAGCCGCTCCAGCACCGAAGTGCAGTCTCCCAGCATCTCCACGATCTGCGTGGGGCCCTTCTGCTCGCTGCTCAGCACGTTGTCTGGTCACTAGCCGCTGGCTTGTGCCCTTCTGTGACGACATCCGACAATCAACACTGCTAGTCTGGTTGCTCCAGACTGGCCCTTGCTTCCATCTTTGCGAGAAGCACCCCGGGCCCTCCTGGTCCACTCAAGACGCCATCTTAGGCCCACCACGTGGCCCTGAGATCTGCCAAGGCTTGTTGCCCCATCCTGGGCCCAGCGACGCCGACAGCATCATCCTTCGTGGGACAGCTCGCACCTCCACCGTGGTCGCCGACAACGCCTCCTGGTCCGTGAGACTGCAGAGCCTAGCGTCGCCCACTCACCTGGTCGAGGTGAAGGCCAACCGGTGCCTTCCTGGTACCCTCTGACTACTGGCTAGTAGTACGAACTTGGTCCCCTCTGCTTTCAGGTATCATCAATCCCTGATCCAGGCTTGGACCTCTACGAACTATTCATCACTGGTCGCCGGCCAGCAACTCCTTTTCTTCCGGCTCCTGGCTCGTCAGCGAAGACCCCGACGCCTGTAAGACTTGTGCAGCCGCAGCCCTCGTGGCTAGGTAACTCGGCATTTCGGTGCCTGCATAGCCTCTTTACTCTAGGGTCCCGAGTCCCTCGCTTCCGACTTGCCTTATCGGGTCCGCCCGAGACCTTAAACTTTCCGTGTCCTCGGACACTTGTTTTAATTGTGCACTTGAAGTATTTTCCTAAGAGATTTGGTTTGTGCTTAGTACCCTGTCATCATAAAGAGTCCAGGGCTGTTGTGAATCTTAATAAATATCCTGTTTATTTTCATAACACTTGTGTGGTGTCCTTTCACTGGGTGTTCAAGGGGTACATGTGTGGTAAACAGCTGGCTTAACGCGCCCTCTCGAGTCTTTAGCCTTAGACTGCTCGTATCCACGCTACTAGGATAGCTGGTCTATAGGTTGACTTACAACCAAACACCATAAGGGTCGTTGGAACGATACATAGCGGTCGCTAGAATAGCGAACGTTGGATATCGGGCCAACTTCTCACACACTGAAGGACAACACTGCCCTATCAACTGCCAAAATTTTTCTCAAGGAATATTTCCCTAGGTTTGGAATGCCACGGATTGTATGGTCAGATAACGGAAGTGAGTTTGTAGGGAAAGTTATGCAGAGTGTGTGTGCCGGTTTAGGGATCAAGCAAAAATTTCACAGTGCAAACCATCCCCAGTCTGCTGGTTTAGTTGAGGGTTACAATGGCACCCTCAAACTGAAACTTGCTAAAATACAGGCATCCACGGATTTGTCCTGGCCAGACGCACTACCCTTGGCTTTGTTATCCACGAGAGCGACTGTACATTCTAGAGTAGGGCTTAGTCCTTATGAAATAGTCTTTGGTCGTCCCGCTAACATTTGGGGAGTGCCAAGGCCGAAAGAATTCTGTTCCCTGGAATATCCAATGTTGATTGATTACCTTTACGACTTGACTGCTAAATTGAGTCTTATTCACCAACAGGTTTTCGATGCATTGCCAAAGCCACCGGAGAGTCCAGGTCATCAGCTGAAACCAGGTGACCACGTTGTGGTGCGCAACTTTGCGAGGACGAAGAATCTTCAACCCAGATTTGTCGGCCCCTATCAAGTGCTGCTGGCAACGAGAACTGCTATTCGTGTGGCCGGTCGCAAACACTGGATACATACGACACACGTCAAACGTGTGCCCCTGCCACTTCCTTATGACAACTGGGTTAAGAAGGGAATTGGTGCCTCTGAGTTCGAGCGAACACCCAGGTTTATCCCTTTCAGCGATGCCGAACTGATAACTGACACATCGAACTCTGACTCTCCTCCTGAAACTACTTCTTTGACTCCTGAACACTTGCCTTCTGCATCAGAAGAAACTTTGCCATCTGCGAACTTGAACATTGCAACCTCTGCTGATAACACACTGTTTCCAGACCAAACAGTTCCTGCAAAACTGAGATACAATTTACGATCTCGCAATATGGACAAATAAAGCAGGAAACTGCCTATTTTACACATTTGAAATTTTGACACTTTGCCTCCAGCCAGGAAGTTTGCTATTGTTTTATTGTTTTTAAAATTGCCTTGCCGTCTGGGTAGCCGTAGGGTCGTGGCTGTGTGCCTAGTTGAATCTGCGGGGGTCAGACACAAGGTCGATCTTTCTGTTAGTTCTGGGAACTACCAGGGCTGATAGAGGCATTTTCATCTACGTACACATCATCAGTGGTCGCGAGCGGATTGTAGAAGATGGAGCTTCCTGCGCTGCAACGAGAAAATTTGATTTATGTTCGCAGAAACAGACTTTATAGAATTCTTCATAGCAAATGTTTTCTGATGCAATGTGCTATTACATTTTTAATTGTTTTGATAACGTTGGTGGGTGGAATCGTCTTTGGTGTGAATTTAATTTTTATGCCAGTAACTACAGTACCTCCCCTTGATCCTGCTACTTCTACTGTTTCTTCTATGCACTCTTTTCACTCGTTCCCTGAACATGAGCAAGCTCGACGCTCAGAATTTATTAATAACACTTTTGTACAGCTCTTGCACCAACACCAACTGGTAGTTAACACCACAGACTGCTGGGTGTGTGGCTTGATACCCCACACTATGGATAAAGGCATTCCCTACCTGGTTTTGTCTTTTAGCTATAATGGATCATTTCAGGCCCTTCAGACCATTTTTGCCTATGCCCTTGAAACCTATCCTCCGCGTCCACCACGTTCCACTAAATATAACTCTGCCAACAAAGCTCTAGTCCAGGGAATTATTGACATGATCAAGGACGTCAATAATACTCTATCTTACCCTAGAGACGAATTACAAGTATATTTGAGTTGGAACTCTACAGAGTATCGCATTAGTTTGGGAGAAAGCAAGCGTAAAAGCTCCACTCCAATATGGGTCGTACCTCACCGAGGTCAGGTCTGTTTGCAAGGAAATGGGAGAAGTCCGAGAGCTCAGCTAGGGAGGAGTGAGTGCGTTGAGACTTACGTGTTTCCGTCTAACTCTTCCCCTGCCTTCCTTACTGCTAGGGGTACCTACTTCATCTGTCAAGACAGAGCGTATACATGGTTGCCTGCTGACTTTTCAGGTTCATGTTATATTGCTCGACTGTTGCCTCCAACGTACACTGCTTCTTCGGACTATCACAAGACCAGAGTAGCAAGAGGTGTTTTCAGCAAGGAAGATACCGCTGGTCAGGAAGCTGGAGACTTCTTCAAAGGTTTCCTTCCGTTCTGGGGGCCTATGGCCAATAGTAGAAACATACGTCAGCTAACACGGGTAGTTGAATCCACTATTACCGAAACTGCTGGTGCCCTTAGCAACTTGACAGCTGAGCTTCAGGCGGATCGACTCATGACGTTGCAGAACCGTATGGTTCTAGACGTGATACTTGCAGATCGAGGTGGGGTATGCAGAATGATCCAATCGAGCTGCTGTGTTTTTATTCCCAATAACGCTCCAACTGTCTATGAGGCGATCTCTAAGCTACACAAGATTTCCGACTCTATACATGTAGACAAGGGAAACTGGTCCTTCATGGAGTGGTTTTGGACTCTGATATCAGCGTGGGGATGGAAGGTACTGATGGTCATTGGTGTCATCTTAGTATTCCTATTCTCATGCTGCCTGATTATCCAGTGTGGTCCCGCTTTGTGTAGTCTCTGTGCTGCAACCTGTTTCAGAAAACCACCTGCGTTTGGAGAAAAGGCGCGAGAAAGGATGATGATACAACAGCATGTCACTGACCTGATGAGCATAGAGTTAGACTCGGACATAGACTGAGTAATTGCCTATGTAAGGGCAAAAGGAGGGTCTGAGGTTCCGTGACGATTTGAACCCGTGTTTTCAACATTGTCGTAAATACATAATTTTGGTATCAGCGAACCGCAAATGATCCATTTAGCATATCCTGGTGTTTTCGCTATGCTACAAGCAAGAGTACCCCCGTTACAAACACATTTCTGATCTACCCATGGCATCCATCTTAGATCATGGCAGCCATTTTGTGTTTCTTGCCCTCTCATAGACAATGGACACGCAATGACCTCTGATTACTTCATTTCGATTAAGGACACGTAGGCTTAGCCGGCGATTCACCTCTCTAGTGACACGTGCACCTTAGAACAGAACATGCTGTGGCTGCATGACTCGACAAAGGCTGCCTCCTCTGCCTGAGGCCAGTCCTGCTATACTGGTTCTTGTGTTCGTTGGCCTGATCATGATTAGGCGGCCGAAGCTGGTAGCCTTGCCCATTTACGACCCACAAACATCTCTTATCCTGCTTTTCTATCTTCTGCACCTGGCTCTGCTCCTTTCCTTCTGGGCCTTTATTAGGGGGAGGTAACGAAATTTACGATGAGGCGGTCCGGCTCTTGAATGAAATGTTGACATGGGATTGTGATGGAATAGTGGGAACCCCTCTTCGTAATGTTTGACATCAGATATTATCGACGATTCCTGTGCAACGCCAAATATTTATTGTTTAGGACACAAAGGTTTGGGAATGTACTAACATTGTGAAGAATTCGCCTGAAGGCTAATATTTCGTATATAAGGAGCAACCCTTCTTGTACAAATCGAACAGGCTCCTAGATACTGCCCGTGTGTAGTTTCTGTGACTTCTGTGTCCCTGCAGTAATAAACCTTTGGTCTTTGACGCCACCATCGAGAAGCCTGTGTTTCTGTTTATTTTGTGCACCGAGACAGGTAGAACTCCGGGGTCTTCGGGTGTTATCCCTGACACCCCTGGACGGAACCAAAAAAGTCCAGAACTCCAGTGAGTCAGACCCCCCCCCCCCAGACGCCTTTGGGAGCAGAAAGACCTGCAAATAAACCCCTTTTGCTGCTCTTTCCTGGTAACAGGAGCATTAGTCAGGTTGTCACAGAGGGCTTCAATTCCATCCATTAGTCTCTCTTGATTGTACGCTGAAGAGGGTCAAAAAATTATCAAAGGCTCTGAATTCGGGAGTAGCTTGGGGAACTCAATTTTGTACTCATCTTGAAAATACCCAATGCTTAGGCATCTGAGATGATTTGTTTCTAAATGTCAAAGAGATATCTAAGTCTTCCTCCACCTGACACATGAGGCTTAATGTATAAAGGCTGTGAATGTCAGGATAATTGCAGTTTGGCCAACGAATTTGAAGAGAACTTAAATGAGGATCCCAAGTTCCTAACTGTGAAACGACTGGCACAACCTAAAGGCTGACCCTGAGCAGTGTGATATCTGCGACGGAAGTAGGTCTGTCATTTTGAATAGGACTTGGATGAATCAGAACCCTTTTTGGTGAAAGTAAAGGGTAGGGCATGGTCACTGTTCTTGAAATATTTGTGAATGAGATCATCTAACTCAGGACCAAACAAAGAACAGCCAAGAAAGAGAAGATGAAGAACAGAAGATTTCTGAAGACCATGTGTGTACCAATCATGCTTCAATACATGGTACAGAGCAGCAATGACTGCCCAGAGGAAATCTCTGTAGGTCTCAGAATGTCAAAGGAAGCACCTGCGAAAAACTGTACTTGTAATTCCATCTTAGCAACAAGATCTACACAATCTTTACCCTCCAGGATAGTTATGGAAAGAAAGTGGAAGCCAAGGACTAAACTCTGGGAGGCATATGAAGAATAAAAGCCTTCATGCACAGGTTGAGTACTAAATAGGCCTTGCATACAGACACACCTATATTCCTATGGGTGAAATACTCCCTGGTCACTTTCAAGCAACCTGTAAAGTTCTAAAGCCCTGGATCTACAGTCACAGGAAGTGGAAAGTATGGTTTTCCACTGGATATATTCTGGTTACAAACTGGGTGACAGTGATTTTCTCCATGCCTTTCTATTCGTGAAGGATGGCATGCTTGAAAACAGGAATCATACTGAGGGATCTAAGAAGAAGCCTATGTAACAGAGAAAAGGGAGCACAACTATTGAACAGAGCATTCACTGGATCTATAGGAAGCCCCAAGTTCGTTCCTAAGGAAGACAGGATGGGAATAAACCCTCTTTATCAACAAAACCCCCTCCGGGGTATGTCAAGGCTGATGTATCTGAGTTTTCCCCAGCATCCTGGGAAAACCAAGCAGAATGAGAAGAAACAGGTGTCTCTAAATGTTTCAGTCATAAAGGCATTTAAACGAACCTCCAAAACACCCTTTACACCTCCCTGACTTTCTGAAGTTGAAGGACTGTCAGTCTCTTAGAAGAGTACTCACCCTCCATCAAGCAACTAAAGGCAAACATTGCTCTAATAGCAGTGAACCAGCCAGGAGCAACAATCTCCTGAGCTGCAGAACTCTACAGCTTAAGTAGTCTTGTGTAGCAAACACCTTCAGCTGGGGATGTGCATCTATGGCCACCAAATAAACAGGTAACATGGTGCATATGCTGTACACTCACCCCCCCAATTCCAATCAACAGAGGAGCCAAGTGCAGATTAGACGTGAGCTAGGGCTGAGAAGCTGAAGAAATAGAGACCAAATAAAGTAATCCACCCTCAACCCAAACTCGACAGGGAATGGGGTTGAGTCCACGCAGCACTATTGCAGGACCCTATTCTGAAGGATGCCCCTGAACAGGACCAATTCAAGAAACGATAATATTAAGGTATGCAAAGCAGACAAAAAAAGTATGTGAGATGTGTATAACGCCCTTTTATAGAGTAGTACTTGGGGGATTAGGTCTTTTTTGTGTACTAGTACATAAATGTGCCTGCACGGTGGTGGGGCCTCATCACTGGTAAGGCCTACAATAGGGAAGAGAAATGCAATGTAAATGTGCACTGCCCTTCAGAGAAGTGTTATGCTTGTTCAACAAGAAATATCAGTACTAACCCTTGCACTGACTTTACTGCGTCTTCAAGATTTTCAAGGCGCAAACACCAGAGGTCCGCATCACTGCTGGCAGACTCCCCGCACCCATCATGCCAGTCATGCTGCATGTAGCCGCCTCGCCCGTCGCAGTCAACCTTGTAGAAGTTAATTCTGCGTATGACGGGCCTATTCTAGGTGGTTGTGGCGTGGCATGGCGTGAGTGAGCGCATGCATTGCACGCTGCAGGCAGCAGTTGCACTTCAAATGGGCCAAGCGCGCAGCACTGGCGGCCCATTGCGGCAGCCTTTATCATTTATTTGGGGGCACTACTGTAAAAGTGCCTTGCGGCCTCCGCCCCCAAAATGGTGCCACCTGGGGCGGACCGCCCCCCACCAGCCCCCCCCCCAGCTACGCGGCTGGTGAGTGCCCTCATTTTCTAACTTTTTATTTGCCTTGTTATGTCTCCATTCTTGGCATTTTTGATTGAGTTACCATGAGCAAAAGAAAGCAACCTTGATTAGGGTTCATTATGCCCAGAAGGCTAAGAGCATAGACAACACGCTCCAGAGGGCGTTAGAGATCATCTCAACCAAGATAGAATTTACAGAGGGGAGATTGTCCTTGGGCACTCCTGTGGACATTTACAGGGGGAGTCCCTTGACATCATAATCCTCCAGGGTTGATAATGAGGCAGTCCATTTGAAGGCAGACCATTCAGGAGCGGATGCAGAACTTGATGCTGAACTTATTAAAAAGAAGGATTACATCTGCATCTCGTACTCCAGGGGCCAGGAAAAACTAAAATCTACGATAATCATGACTTGCCAAAGGCTCCCGACAGTGCCCAGTCCTGCAATCCCCCCTGGAGTTTGTAAGTCCTCCAAGAGGGACAATCCATTCTGACTCTTTTGTTAAGACCCCCCACAAAGGTTCCCTTATCATCTTCTGCAAAGGGTCCAGCTCGTTCACCTCCTGGGCAGTAGACCTTAAGGATTCATTCTTTGGGAAAGTAAAGGATCTGCTCTGAAAATAAATAACTCCACATTTAGACCAGTTAACATCTGTTAGACCTGGCATCTTTGGCGTGGTTTCCCCTTTCTTTTTGCCTCTGCCTCCTGTATTTTTGACGCTGTGCTGGATTTTGTTTTCGGTGGTTTAGATGGGGCACTTTGCCACTGCTGATCAGTGTCAAAGTGCAAGTGCTCCCTGTGTAAATTGTTATTGTAATTGGTTATCCATAATTGGCATATTTGTCTCACCAAGAAGTCAGTAAAGTGCACTGTGTGTGCCAGGACTGCTGATCCAAATGCTACTAGTGGGCTTGCAGCAATGATTGTGCCACCCACACGAGTAGCCCTAAAATGGTGTCTCAGGCATGCCACCGTAGTGCCTGTGTGCAGTCTGTGAACTGCCATGTCCTCCTGGTCAGTGTCCCCAGGGACCAGGCCTAACCCTTTCCTTTCTGTGCTCATTGGTCACCCCTATGGAAGGCCCAAGGTACCCCCTTGAGCAGGGTGCAGTGTGTGTGAAAGGTAGAGCATGTACTAGTGCAGGTGACATGCTCTGGTAGTGAATGACAGCCAGTTTCGTTTTTCACTATTGTAAGGCTATCTTGCCCATGAGAATGCTGGCTACAGTGGTTACCTGCATATCTTCCCATAGGAGCAAGATAGGACATAAAAGTCTGGTATCCCCAAACTCAGAATTTAATAACACATCTTTTAGGAAAGGTGGTTTTTAAATTCTGTGTTTGAGAACAGCACTTTTAGAAAGTGGCTGTTCTCTTGTCTGACCTTTCTGTGTGCCATGGCCTGTTTGTGAATTGACTGTCTGGTTTGTGAGTGACAGGGGCTGGGTGGCTCCCAGAGGCTGAGTGGGCCATCGCTGGGCTGTATAGCTCCATGTGCATCTAAAGTGGTGGGAGGGGGTAGCACCTGGGCCTGAATAGGGCTGTGCCTGCCTTCCACAATGCTGGCTCCACCTCCTGCTGGGTGGCTGACAACCCTGCCCCTCTCTCTGAAAGGAAATGAGAGGCCAGGAAAACAAAGTGCACAAGGAACACCCAGAACTAGTTCAGACCGGACTCAGAGCCCTCCTGCACAAAGGGAACAAAGACTTTTAGGGGTATAAGTACAGGACCCCAGACTACAGAAAATTAGACCATCCTGGAATCAAGAAGGAACCTCTGCCAAGGAGAAAGCTTGAAGACTGAAGAAGGAAGACTGTCCTGCTGTTGATTTGCTGGACTGACCTGCAGCTGCTTCGCTGCCAAGGAGAGGGGAGGGACTTTGCTTTGTGCTGTGTCCCCTTGCTTGAAGGAATCTCCAAGGGCCTGTAGAAGAGCTGGCTCCCTGTCAAGAAGTCCCAGGCACAAAAGGACTTCACCCCAGCTTCCCTGAACTCTGCTGAGAGAGTTATGTCCTTCCTAGAGTGCTTGGGCCAGTTGTGGTGCCTCTGGAAGTTGTACCTGTGTTGGGAAGCTGGAAACCAAGATTTTAAAGACTTTCTGCAAGTTTTAACGCATTGCTCCCTTGCGAAGCGCATCCCGTCAGTGTGAGGAAAGCCGAGATCGTCGCAGCACCTGTTGCCACTGCCAGAGTCATCGCATCCTTCGTGTGCCGGAAGATTACCATCGCTGCGAGTATCATCGCAGAGCCTGTCGTCACTAGGTGAGATCATCACACAGCTTGCTTGCGGACCGCATCACGTCGCTGCGAGAGTCGTCGTAGAGCCATCGCATCAAGGGGCCGCGAGAGGAGATGATCGCTGCTGAGCTGCGCATCGTCGCCGCCGCCCCGAAGATCGTTGCATCGTACCTTTTGTGAGTCGCTTTCACCGAAACCTGCGCACCGGAATCCCCGCAAGGTATCGCATCCCTCCTCATACAGACCGGAGTCACTGCAACACACCCGCTACATCCAGCAGGGTTGGTGCATTGCCTCTCCAGGGTCTCAGGAGTGACGCATCGCTTGCTTTTCAGCGCTAGAGCTTTCACTTGGAACTTTTTGTTGCATCTAAAGGAACTGTTGGCTAAAACATGACGCAACTGTCGAATATTTTAACGCAACAATAAGAACTCATTTAAAACCATATTCTTGAACTGTGTATGTTGGATTTTTGTCGTTTTGGTCTTGTGCAGTTTAGGTTAAATACCTTTATTTTTATAAACTGTTGTGGAGTCAGTTTGTGGTGTTTTCACTGTGTTACTGTGAGTGTTAGTATAAATACTTTGCACACTGCCTTTGATAAGCCTGACTGCTTGTGCCAAGCCACCAAGGGGGTGAGCAGGGGTTATCCAAAGAGTGTATCCTTCTTACCCTGATTAGAAGCAAGGGTCCCTATTTGGACAGTGGTACCTACCTCTGCCAACTAGAGACCCACAGTTCTAACAACATCCATTGAAAAAGACTTGGAAAAAACCTCTGCACAACAACTAAAATCGATCGGTATTCTAACCGAATGAGTAGGTTGTGCTTGTGTTACCAATCTCCACTGCAACAAATCTCAGACTCTTAGATTATAAGTCTGTGATGGAGTTCCAAGAATGGACATGCCCGGAACCACCATGCCTACCAGTGCCCTACAAAATAGGTCCAAAGTGTTTGGAGTTTTGGGGACCTCCCATGCTAGGGATTGTATGCCACCTGCCTCTCATATTGCAGAAAAGAGAGGCATAGCAGTATCCAACTCTTCAGTTATTATAAAAGGACATCCAGTGATAGATCTTTCTCCAGCTTCTTGCCCTTACATCCTTGTGCTTCTTGGTGTCCTGGAATTGCTTGAAGAACAGAGGGAGGGCCACGATCAGCTAACCAGCAAATGTCTAAACTGGTTGGTGCAACAGAGGCAGTTTCCCCTTTCCATGGCACAAGAGAATATGCTTACAAGAAGAGTGAGCTGGCTAGAGAAGGGGATAAAGTAGAGAAATAGCGATTGTGTGATTATTTATGTTAGATCACCCACTGTTGTACAAAAACCTTTATTTGACCCCCATCTTGCAGGAGTATCCAAGATTGGTTTCATATCATTGGGGCCTTTTTTATAAACCACCTACTATTAAGAAGTCTGACACTCTTATTCATAATCACCCGTTTTGTACCCCCAGAGCTTTTTAGAATGGCTGCTAGGCGTTTTCCCCCTCCTGTGCTGCAAATTGCCATTTTGCTGTTTCCATGACGAGCTGAGCTCGTCATCAGCACATGACACCCGTGGGTGATGACGAGCTGAGCTCGTCATCAGCATCGAAAGGGTTAATGTCCCTGTCTCAAATCGATTTGATGTTTTGGATGGATTTGAGTGACTAGAATTTAAAGGCAACACTCCCCCATTGATGCAACCTCTCATTACAAAAGATGGAGAAGTCACTGAGGGCAGTCTGGCCGCTAAATATAGGTATGTGTGTGATAGGGGAGTTACTTCACCACAGGAGGGTGACAAGGGGTATATCCCCTCAGTGGAATGTGGTGAAGGGGAAGTAGTCACCCACCTGTCTTTTGGTTCTAAATCCCTAGACATCAATGCTCCCCATGGTCACCTCAAAGATTGTGTCAAGCAGGAACCCCAGGGGAATGATACACCCCCTATTCAGAAACCCAGAAGGGTAGGTCTGAGGTCACTGGTAACAAGTCGAACCGACAACCTCAGCTTTCTTTGTTAGATGGTTGTAGTAGCTGTAAAGATGAGGAGGTATTTGCTAATTTGGAGGAACTGTGCATCTAATCGTCCTCTAGTGAGCCTAAGTTACTTTCATAGAATATTGCAGGCTTACATTCTAAGCCCCACATTCCAGACTGGGCTGCTTTTTCTGGCCACTATATCTTCTGCCTCTTTCAGGAAACTTGTGCCCTTACAACTTTATATCAGACTGTTTATGTCACCTTTAGTAAACAGGCGGTCTCCAGTGGCAAAAGTAGACCATCTGGAGGGTTAACTACCTGGGTTAGCTCTGGAATGTCTGGTGAAATAATGGAGATTCAAAGCCATCCCCTAATATGTCATGTGTGTTTATTATTAGTAAGTCTAAAATTGTGTATATATACAATGTATACCTTAGATCAGGGGATCTGTCACATGAGTCCCCCACTCTGGAATTGTTATATTCTTGTATGATTGCTGCTCCAGGAGCTGTATTGAAGGTTATAAGTGGTGACTTCAACTGCCAGTTTGAACCATTGGACGATAAAGGGGAGGCCGTTTTGTACGAAGAAGATACTGTACGGGGAATCCCCAGGCTGACTATGGCTCCAATCAAGAAATGGTAAGCACTGCCATTACAAATTAATTCTTTGACATTAAATTTAGGGCTCCGAGCAGTAAATGAGAGATCATTTTCAGGCAGTGAGGGGTGACATACTTTTAATAGGTTGTCAAACACTGGACTCATTGATTATATTTTAATGGCTCTGAGGATGTGGCCATTATTAATTGATTTTTCTGTACTGGACCGTATAGCTAGTGACCATAAATGCTCTTACACTTGAGATAGACTTTGTTGGATTGGGTTTGTAGTCTACCCAGGAGGATAGATCAGATCCCAGGATTGTTGTATATAGTAATATGTGCAGAGTGAAATGGGGTAGAATGAAGGAATGGGAGGAGCAGGTGGGCAAAATGTACTCTCTGGTAGAAGTGATATGCTTAAATTGGGGGTAGGATAGTGCTGGGAAGGCGAGTTCAACATTTGTTTTCCTATTTCACAATAAGTTGTTCAATAACCTCAAGGTATTTTTTTAAGTGGAAGTAAAAAAATCCAGCAAGCAACCCCCTGCACAATTGTGGTACGATGGAGATCGTAAAAACGCTAGACTAGCGCTATCGCTAGTGATCAAAAGGCAGGATACCAGAGAAATCAAAGTCCAGAGGACTTTGTAGCGCCTGGATTAAATACAATTCATGGGGATCTCTATAGGCAGAATCAGGATGTGTGGGGACCATATTTTACAATATTGTTCAACAACATCATAAAGGGAGCACCTATTCCCCCTATGTGGGCAGGGGCTGAAACTGTCCCTATCCATAAAGAATTCCCAATGGACCCGCAAAATTATAGCCCAATTAGCCTTATCAATTATTCCCTGTGGTATTTTGCCCTATCCGTTTAAATCAGCTTCACAGCTGGATGGAAGAACATAAGGTTTTAACCGCTCTTCAGGCATTTTGCGAAAGAATATTAGCACAATTGACCAAGTTTTTCATTTTTTTGTTAATTTACTGGAAAACATTGGTTTTGCACAGTGGAAGACTTTACATCGTCTATGTCGACTTATGATCGGCATTTGACATGGTACCATGGCCACACCTCTGGCAGGTTTTGTCTGCTATTAATGTGCCCTCTGATCTCATATCTATTTTAATTAGGCTCCATTTAGGCAACTTTGCACAAGTGTGGCATGGAGTGGCAGGTAACCTAACGGCTCCTTTTTCTGTGGATCATGGGGTAAGACAGGGACGTCTGCTTGCCCCCACCGTCTTTTCATTATATGTAAACAACCTGATCTCCTTTTTGGATGATTGCGATGGTGATGCCCTGAGGCTGTCAAGCATTATGGCTAAGATACTCTTTTTATTTTAAAATCCCCTATGGGAACAACAGAAAATTCTATGCTGCTTTGCGCTTTGAGAAATTCAGCGAGAACAGGGGCCCAGAATGAAATGTGGGGCAAACAAATTACATGATTTTTAATCCAGGTCTCTGAACGCGAGCCAACCCTAAGCTTCTAGGTGCTTTCCTATAGTGGGTTAAGATTTTTGATTATTTTGGGTTGACCCTCATGGAGCATATGTATTGGTGTCACCATATGTACAAAAGGAGGCTTAAACTTACACAGTACAATGGGCAGTGGCGTAGCTAGCCTTCTGGACGCCCGTGGTGGTCCCTGTGCTTGCCGCCCCATGGAAGCCGCAGTGAAGAGTAGGAAGGGGGGGGCTGGTGAGTATTCTCTGTTTGCCGCCCCATCAGCAAACGCGTTAAGGAGGCGGGGCTTGCTGTTGCCGCCCTGAGACGGCAGGTAATAGCAGGGGGAGGCCACTGCCCCCAAAACTCGTGCTGCTCAGGGCTACGACACTAACAATGGCCTGTTACTTAGAGAACAACAAGGTATGCAATATCGCCCAATTTCTCCAGTCATACCAGTTTATAAGGTGCAGGCTTTGGAAGCTGCCATGTATGGTTGTGAACTCTGGGGTCGCAAAAACATTCCTAGTTTACTAGTCTCAAAGAACAAATTCCTTCAACAGTTATTAGGTCTCTCCACTGGCACTCCGCTAGTCCCTCTTAGACTTGATATGGGATTGTGTTCTATAACAGAGGAAGCGGGCTTAAGGTCCCTTCTCTATTTGCAATGAATTTGGGCTACGTCCGTACTTTTGTCATATCAGGCTGGTCTCAAAGATGTGCTGGGTATAGCAGGTATTCAAAATATCCCTTGGTTTAGTTATGTGAAAGACACCCTTGCGAAGATTGGGTGCAGTGATCTGTGGGAAGTGGATGAGAATTCACTCTCCACTAGTAAACGCCAGATTAAAGAAATTTATCACCAGTTTTAATTGGGCCAAATCTTGTTGAATCCACACTTAGGTAGCATGACAGAACAATTTCTGTTTGTTAAAGTAACTTACAGCTTTGAAGAATTTTTAGACGCATTGAACCCCCGTTGGCCCGAAAGCTCTATTTACCTTTAGATATGGAACATCACCAATAGCATCTTATACCAGCAAATGGGTCCACGTATTTGGCTCAAAAGAATGCTCCTGCCCCACTTGTGGGACTGAGAAGGAAACGATAGAGCACATATTCTTTTTCTGCCCCACTTAACTTTTTACTGGAGAAAGTGGCTTATTCCAATTTGTCAAGGCTTGTGCATAGAACACACAAAAATGTCATCCGAATATTGAAGTCCAATGTCAGCCATACTATCGTCTTTGCTCGATATTACTTTCTACTGACAATGTCGAGAATTAGTCGAGTGGTCTGCACTGAATATGGAAAGGGGCGACCACACGGTCCCCCCGAACGTATGGTTGGGTGCCCCGATCCCCGCGGGAAACCATTTTGGGTGGGGGGCGTGGCTCGGCTGGTATGCCCGAAGTGGCATAGCCGGGGCGCGCCTTTTCCCGCCCAAGAGGGGTTGTCCTAGACACCTACACGGAAGACCACGCCCAGTAGGCGTACCGGAGGAGGGTACACGCCCTCCCGCAGAAGAATAAATAGAGCGGGAATCCGAAGACCCGTCCTCCTGTGCCTGTGCTCTGAAGGCTGCACCCATTCGTTGCTCGTGAGCCCTCGACGGAACAAGCGGCGATTTTGAGAACTTGTAATCTTGTTGTTGCTCTTTCAGTTATTTGGAGTACGAAGGATCCAGGACCTCGTTGATCGACCAAGAGCAGAATACTCGAAACCATGGCTGGCAAGAAAACAGGAAAGGGCTCCGAGATGGAGAAGGTATTACGCCTGTTGTCGAACCGAATGAATGGGAGATGAATGGAAAGGTTATGATATGAAATTTCGGAAAGCGAAAGAGTTTGATGCTATTTTGACTTGGGATTGCCTTGACTCGGTGTCATGGCACAAGCAGCTCTTGCCAGGGGCGGCAGGTACGTCCTCGCCGAGCGGGAGCGGGTCGGGGTTCGTCCGCCAAAAGCCCGCGGTGCCCTTTCGAGCGGGCGCCGCTGGGGACTATCAGCCCAAGTCCGGCGGGAATGGCGGAAAGCGAGGGGTTTGTTGGGGCTTCAATAGAGGCAACTGTAACAGACCCCAGGGAACATGTAGGTTCAGGCATGCGTGTGCGGGCTGTGGGAACTCCTCACACCCGGAGAGTAGCTGTAGATCTAAAAACAGCGGGGCGGGAGGTAAAGGGGGGTCTAAGCAAGAGTGAGGTAAGACTTTGTAACCGATTGCCTACACCTGTTGATATCATGGCTCTGACTCCTTGGTTGAACAAATATCCTGATCATGTATCCGCTGGGGTGTTGAGGAAGGGATTCTTACATGGCTTCCACATCCTGGCGGGGGATTTTCGGGGGGACTCCTTTTGTAAAAAACAGTTATCTGTCCAACACAACCCAAGCGTTGCAGCAAAGAAAATTGCAAAAGAAGTCAGCTTGGGGCGGGTGGCAGGGCCTTTTCCTCGCCCGCCGGTGGCGGAGTTCATATGTTCCCCGTTAGGGGTTGTCCCGAAGAAAGACCCTGGGGAGTTTAGACTTATTCATAACTTGTCCGCCCCAAGGGGTTCCTCGGTGAACGAAGCCATTGACCCGGAAGTTTGTTCAGTGCGGTACGCATCGTTCGATGATGCCGTGGCCATGTTAAATCGTCTGGGCCCCAGGGCGCTGATGGCGAAATCAGATATCGAATCGGCGTTCCGGTTGCTCCCGGTACACCCACAGGATCAGCGCTTGCTAGGATTTGCATTTCAAGGGAGTTATTATATGGATAAATGCATGCCGATGGGTTGCTCCATTTCTTGTGCTTATTTTGAAATGTTCAGCTGTTTTCTACAGTGGGTATTCACTGAGGCCACGGGCCATAAGCATGTGATGCACTATTTAGATGACTTCCTGTTTTTGGGTGCAGCCGGCGATACAAGTTGTGCGCAGGTGCTGCGGGACTTCTGCATCCTCATACGGGAGTTCGGAGTCCCACTGGCACCAGGTAAGATGGTCGGACCATCTACTTCACTGGAGTTTCTGGGAATTGAGCTCGATTCGGTGGAAGGATTTTTCCGTTTACCGATGGAAAAGGTAGCCAAATTCAGGGCTTCCCTGATACAATACTTGGGCAAGGTGAAAGTGACCCTGCACCAGTCACAGCAAACAGTGGGTCAGCTTAACTTTGCCTTGAGGGTAATGCCAATGGCCCGCCCCTTCTCACGCTCTATTGCACAAGCTATGGTGGGTCTCAAGGAGGGACACCACCGTACGAGACTATCGGCGGAGGTTCGCCAGGATATGCGCATTTGGTTGGCATTTCTGGCGGACTTCAACGGTTGAGTTGTGTGGAACAAGCCACCAGCGTCTTCAGACGAACTTGGTCTATGGACTGACTCAGCTGGGAGCGTGGGATTTGGCGCCATCTTTGGCAACCGATGGTCGGCGCAAGTATGGCCGACGTGGTGGCACTCCAGCGGTCTCACAGGTAACATTGGGTTCTTGGAGTTATTCCCCATTTGGGTTGCTCTGATGGCATGGCCAGACGACTTCAGGGACCGCTCAGTGGTGTTTTGGTCTGATAATATGACTGTGGTCGAGTGCATTAACCAGCAGGCAGCCCGCTGCAAGTGGATCTTGAGATTGCTGAAAGAAATTGTACTACTTTGCATGAGATTGAATGTACAGTTCAGGGCGAAACATGTGCCAGGCGTACTGAATCATGCAGCTGATGCACTCTCTCGTTCACATATGCAGGCGTTCAGGGGGTATCTACCCATAGCGGACCTAGTGGC
This sequence comes from Lissotriton vulgaris, assembly GCF_964263255.1. Classification (NCBI taxonomy): domain Eukaryota; kingdom Metazoa; phylum Chordata; class Amphibia; order Caudata; family Salamandridae; genus Lissotriton; species Lissotriton vulgaris. The sequence continues at coordinate 111,464 of NW_028244611.1, forward strand.
GTCACCATTCCCCGAAGCGCTATGGCTAAACGGTGCCCCGGATTACAAGACCTCGTGGCAGCAAGCTTAGCCCCTAGGACAAGGAAGGCATACGAAGGAGCGGTTTGTTCCTACTGCACATTTTTGGGCCCAACAGGGAGACAGAGCTGGGGTCAGGAGGAATCCTTCCTGGGGTTCCTGGTAGCGCTGCACAGAGAAGGCCGATCAGCGGCAACGGCAAGTAGACATAGGGCGGCCATTTCATTTATGGCACAGGTGCATGGAATAAAAGACCCGACGGGTTCCTTTTTGGTTAAGAGAGCCCTTCACGGCTGGCAGCGCCTTGAGGGTCGCAAGCAAGATGCGAGGCGCCCGATTGGCTTAGACAGGTTGTCTCTACTCGTAGCAAAACTGGACGAGACGTGCTCCTCCCATTTCGAAGCAGTTCTGTTCCGGGCAGCTTTCGCATTGGCATTCCATGGGGCTATGCGGGTGAGCGAACTTGTCGCGAGGAACAAGAAAGATGTTGAGGGAGGCTTGTGCAGGGATCACGTCCAAATTAGGGGTGATTCAATGGTGATCTCGATAGCCAGGTCCAAGACTGACCAGGGAGCTATGGGAAATAGTGTTATCGTGCAGCGCGCGCGAGGGTCCCCCAGGTGCCCGATAAAGTGTATAGAGGAATACTTGGCACTAAGGGCGGCTACATGGGGGGGGAGTTTGCTGAGGCACAGGGATGGCACCCCACTGACGAGATTTCAGTTCCAGAGGGTGCTAGCACTGTCAATCGCTGCTGCGGGCATGGACCCGTGCGATTTTGGGACCCACTCCTTTAGGATAGGGGCTGCTACTGAGGCTACAGCCAGGGGTCGGAGTGCAGAGGAAGTAAAACAGTTGGGCCGTTGGTCCTCGAATTGCTTCAAAAGGTATGAGCGGTTGCACATGTTTTAAAGATCAATTGACATGCACTCACGCTTCTTGTCTTTTGTTTGAATTACAGTTTCGCGAGCCTGTCACGCGGGGCAGAATTTGCAGTCGACCCAGCACCAGGAGACCAGCGGTCAAGAATCACCGACTGGAGAGAGAGTGGTATGGGTCGTGGGCCACTCATATGTGAGGCGCGCCGGGGATGTATTCAAGGCAGGTGACGCGACTCACGCAGCTGGGGAATACGGATACAGAGTGACCTTCCATGGGAAGGGCGGGCTCTGTTTTGACCAATTTGGATCGTTTTTTGAGGGTCTCTTAGGGCGGCAAAGGTCACCACCATCTGTAGTCATAGTACACCTGGGGGGCAATGACTTGGTGACACTGGGTAGATGAGTGTTATTGGAACACATCTTGTCGGCTGTTAGCTGGTTGGCTAAAAGAGTCCCGGGGTGCACGATTGCCTGGCCCCACATGATCCCAAGGAAGGTATGGCGGGGGGGCCTTTCGGTGTCAGCACTGAACCATTCAGTGAGAAGGGTTAACAATAAAATTGGTAAATTGTTACGCTCTTCGCAGTTACATAGCATTCCTCACAGGTGTATTCGGGGTGATCACATGTATCTGAATGATGGGGTTCATCTGTCCAGGGAGGGGAATGACTTACTCATAGGAGACTTCATAGCGTGGCTAAGGGGTTTGAGGAAGCATGACCTTTAGGAGGAGTAGGGGGGGCCGGAAAGTCGGTCAACTATCCGGCCTGTGGCGGTAAGGTCATGATCGGTGAGCAGTAATTTCAAGGTCCCTAGAGGGGGGCGCCACCCAGAATGGATGGGAGCGCCCGGGGGGAGGTGGCCATTGGCCCCTTCCACGGGGAGGCGGCACCCACTAAGGATGGGTCGCCTAGGGGGAGACGGCCATAGGCCCCTCCCAGGGGGGAGGCGGCTAGATGCCCCTTCTACTAATTTCCCGGGGGCCGGATATCCGCGACGGCGGATAGAGAGTGTGGGGATGGGGGGGAGTCCACGCTGTCCTTCCTACAGATACCTCACACGGGAACTCGGACGACCTTTAAGATGGCGTCGAGTGGAAAGGGGGCCCCCACCACGACAAGGGAAATTACAGTTGGCAATGAGGGTAGAGTCCTCTGCGCATGCGCCACTCACACCGTGAGGGCGAGATTGCCCGTTGGCCCTTAATGCTAGGATGTACAATTTAATTTAGAATGTATGCATTTTCAGGATGTTAGACTCGGCTAGAAAACCTTTGTATTAGAGAGCTGTTAAGGTTAGCCAAAGAACATGTCTTCATCGAAATGTAATAAATGTAAAATTGTACATAATGATGAAACTTTTATTTAATGTTTTAAATTTTGTTTCATATTTTAATAAATACGGCCGGGAGGGTGACTACCTCCCGCCTTCCAAAAGTTCAAACCTGTGTCCGACTTCTCCCATCCTTGGGGATTGGTGTTGGGAGGTGGTGGCGGGCATCCCGGCCATATGGAAAGGGGCGACCACTCGGTCCCCCCGAACGTATGGTTGGGTGCCCCGATCCCCCGGGAAACCATTTTGGGCGGGGGGCGTGGCTTGGCTGGTATGCCCGAAGTGGCGTAGCCGGGGCGCGCCTTTTCCCGCCCAAGAGGGGTTGTCCTAGACACCTACATGGAAGACCACGCCCAGTAGGCGTACCGGAGGAGGGTACACGCCCTCCCGCAGAAGAATAAATAGAGCGGGAATCCGAAGAAGCGTCCTCTTGTTCCTGTGCTCTGAAGGCTGCACCCACTCGTTGCTCGTGAGCCCTCGACAGAACAAGCAGCAATTTTGACCCACCCACCAGCCCCTTATAGCAATGTTTGTTTAAATAAAGTTTTACTGAGAGATAGATGTATAGGCCTTTTTTCCTGTGTAGAAAGCTAAAGGAATGTTTAAGATAAGGATGTGACTTCTGCCTTTAGGATAATGTTTTTCCTTTGTAGGAGAGAGCAGTGAGGACACATCAAGGCTATGTCAGAATTTTCTTTCCTTAGTAGGTGAACAACTGTCGGATTTATTTTTTGGTCGGGCGGTAAGGTCATGATCGGTGAGCAGTAATTTCAAGGTCCCTAGAGGGGGGCGCCACCCAGAATGGATGGGAGCGCCCGGGGGGAGGCGGCCATTGGCCCCTTCCACGGGGAGGCGGCACCCACTAAGGATGGGTCGCCTAGGGGGAGACGGCCATAGGCCCCTCCCAGGGGGGAGGCGGCTAGATGCCCCTCCTACTAATTTCCCGGGGGCCGGATATCCGCGATGGCGGATAGAGAGTGTGGGGATGGGGGGAGTCCACGCTGTCCTTCCTACAGATACCTCACACGGGAACTCGGACGACCTTTAAGATGGCGTCGAGTGGAAAGGGGGCCCCCACCACAAGGGAAGTTACAGTTGGCAATGAGGGTAGAGTCCTCTGCGCATGCGCCACTCACACCGTGAGGGCGAGATTTTGGGAGTAGGGATCTGACACCGGTTAAGACCTTGCCGTTGGCCCTTAATGCTAGGATGTACAATTTTAATGTAGAATGTATGCATTTTCAGGATGTTAGACTCGGCTAGGAAACCTTTGTATTAGAGAGCTGTTAAGGTTAGCCAAAGAACACGTCTTCATCGAAATGTAATAAATGTAAAATTGTACATAATGATGAAACTTTTATTTAATGTTTTAAATTTTGTTTCATATTTTAATAAATACGGCCGGGAGGGTGACTCCCTCCCGCCTTCCAAAAGTTCAAACCTGTGTCCGACTTCTCCCATCCTTGGGGATTGATGTTGGGACGGGGTGGCGGGCATCCCGGCCATATGATATTTTTAGCTTTTTGAGCGAGTTTGTGTATTTCTGTAATTTTTTTAACTAATATGTACTAGAGTGCAGTTCTGCGTTTTAGAGTTGTGCAATAGGTTAATGGTATAGGTTAAAGAGCACAGCAGTAGACCTTAACAAATGAATTATTTTAAATGTTAATATTTTCTCTGTGGCTCCATCCTGTGATGCACCAGTATCTACTTTTCAAATGGTTCTTGATTTATGCGTGTGGTATGACCATACTTTCTCGTCAAACATTTTAAAAGTCATATTTTTAAGATGAAGTGAAATTTTATTGTGTCAAACCCGATCTATTGTGATTTTATTTCTGCACTTTTATGGCACAGCATGCCAAAGAAAGATATCTTTGCAGTATTGCTGTGACCCCCATTGGCCCACCCTCTGTGCTACTTAATCCCCCTCCGTGTTGCTTGCCCTCACCCACATGGCTTGGCCTGGTACAACAACGTGGGGTTTCACGACTCCCAGATAAAAACTCCTGACCTGAACAGCCTCTCCACCCAGGAGTCCAGCTGCACAGGTACTACGTGCAGCCCATCTACAACCTGTGCCACAGCTAGCTCATGAACAGCCGCTGCCAGGTGAGAAAGATGCAGTCGATTTGAGGATGGAATTTCCTTTTTAACACCGTGTCGGCAATTTGTCAAATGACGTCACCTAGCGCTGGAACTGCCACACTGCTGGGACGTCACAGAAGTGCTAGTGGGTATCATCACCTACATAGCGTCATGTCAAAAGTTTAAAAACATATTCGAGCACCTCGATACTGTTTTTCCTTAGCGTTTTGTTCGTATAAACCTGGTATTGTAGCGCTTAAAATCTGCACTGATACAGGAACTGGGCACCTCTATTTTGCTGGTTGCAGCCCTCTCTGCCTTCCTCAGTATTGCCCCCAACTCTTTGTTTCTTCTCCCGATCATCTGACTTACAATTTTTTTTCTTTTTGTTTACTGATCCTACCCGGATCAGCAAACCAAATGAAAAAAAAGCGTTTGCATCTTTTTGCAGATACGTATATGCTTCTTGAGTGTGCCTACAAAATGATGGCAGACCTTCTTTTCTTTTTTATTATTGATGGCAAGTAAGCATAACAGTATCCTTGCTCTGTATAAAAGAAATTTGTCAAAGTGAACTGTGTTGGGCAATAGATACTTGGCGTCAGTTAAATAAGTTGGCGCTCCTGCCTAATACAAACATTTTTAGCAGTGAGGTTTTAATAAATCACAGTAAAAAGGAACTAAATGTAAATTCTGCAATAGAGTCTAAAGAAAGATTTGAGATCCCTAAAAAAAACGAGTTTAACACTATTTAGAAATTCTTGTCAGGAAGTCCAAACTTCCCATACCTCTCAGAGCTCTCCAACACAGGGGCATAATTGCAATGCCCCTGCTGCACTTTTATGCCAACGTAGCGTCACTTTTGTGACACTCTGGTGGCGCGGTGTGCCGGTCCAAACTTTAAGTAGTGTTCCATGCAATATCAGAAGTTTTATCAATTTCCAATTGATCTGGGGGTCCGTGGGATCAAGGCTCTTTATGATGGCCATCTGCAAGAGGCATATTACCAAGCAATAGCGATAATTATCGCTATTGCTTGGTTAGAGACAAAAATTTACCGCTGAGCTGCGGCGATTTTTATCGCAGATTAACCTTGGTATTAGCAAGGTTTATCGCAAATGCGATAAAAATCGGCCGCAGTGCATGAATATCGCTGAAAAGTCAGCGATATTCATGCATTAACGAGCTAATGCTCTTAGCCATGTTATCCACCTCCCATTGGATAACATGGCTAAGAACTGCTCAGGGAAGGTGTTAGCTTTTGGAGATATTTGCGCTTAGCGCGAATATCTCCAAAAGTTGGTAATAGGAGATAGCGATGTTAGCGACTGTTTCCAGTCGCTAACATCTTGGCACGCCCACTTTGCATGTCATCAGTGATAAATATCACTGGCATGTAAAGTGGGGCCCAAGATGGTCGCTATCTCCTACTAGCCTCGTTGTAGATCGATTTCAGCAATAAAATCTGTGGTTTCTTTAGGGAAGGGCACATGCAAACCAGATGTATGATATCTTCTTTTGGGGCACCACATAGTCTGCATGATTTTGAGTCTTTACATTTCCATGCTGGTTGGTCAGCCAGAGATGGCAGGACACCAAGCCGGATGGCCACCCACTTTCTCTTTAAATAGGCAGGTAAAGTCATGCTGAGATATGCTGCTGCCTTTAAAATGTTATAAGATTGTATTACCTACCATCCAGGCATGTGACTGAGTGGTAAGTTTATGCTTGTCATGAATGAGAGAGAGTGCAATTTAGCAGCTTTGTTGACGGCACAGCAGAAGGCGGGATACATTAACTTTAAGTGCCATTGGTCAATTGTGCTTGTTTCTTGAAATGAAGACCTCAAATATTTGCTATAGATCGAATGGGGGTTGTTTTCCAAAGACAGCTACAGGGTGCTGACCAGTGGGCAGTTTTGAGTCATATATGCTTTGTACCATGTATTAATGGTGAGATATCTTCTCCCTATGATTTGCTGCAATAGCCCGAATTCCAATCAAACGTGTGAGGGGAAGGCACTCAGCGATAGCCCAGAAACTCACGTATAGGTGCTTGTTTGCAGTTTGTCCATAGTTGAAGCATCTTTTCCATGCATAACAGCACTTGCATAAACCAGTGTCGGGAGTAGTTTTGCAGCAATGACAGCCAATAATGGCTTGAAAGAAGGGGTGTCCAGCTTCTTGGCGAGGACAATTACATTGTATATAACTTTAAAAAATGGAACCATCCAGTTTTTAATCTGGTTCTATTAACAATTTTTTTTTAATTATATATCAGAATGTAGTTAAATGAGTACTGAGTGGAAGAAGCTGTAGCATGTTTGAATATAACTTTGGTTTAATGAACTAAGATCCAAATAAACTTAATTTTCTTACTCTCACTCTTTCTTTATTATATCCCATACTGCATAACATGGATGCTGTGCAGCATGGCTAGAATCATTGACAAATACAATAGGTCCCAAAGGAGAGGCCTATTGACTTTGCCAAAACGTTTTCGGTAAAGTGGAGAAGCAAGATTAGAATCAAGGTCTGCATAGATCAAGGCTACTAATTTAACCACGAGGCTATTCAATTTGTTCAACCGCTTCTTCATTTGCAGGTTTGTCCTTGTTATCAGGCAGTTGTGGCTAGTAAAAACGCTTTTCTAAATCCCAGGGTTATAACATTAGTCTCTGATCCCTAGCATTCCACATGACCGTCACCTTCAGGAATCTACTATTCGGTGCAATGATTTGTTAGACCTACTAGGGCCAGCCAAGTCAAATCTAATGGAACCATCACAGATTTTTGCAGACACAAAAGTTTTCGTGTGTTCCAACACAGAATTAGTTATCAGCCCAAGCAGAAAGCAATTCAGTTGACACAAACGATTCTGTGTGTAAAGGTTGTTTTTACTTCCTGTTGGTGCCTTATTTTCTGTTTTTTCTACGTTACAGTCCGTGAAGTTATTCCGTGCCCCTCAAGTGTCTCTTGTCTTGAAGTGAATGATTTTTAAGTGGGAGCACTTATTGGGCCACAGATTATACTGGTGGGGAGGTTACCAACGAAGGACAATCGTAAAAAGTGTGTGTTGGAATATATGTGTACATGTTTGCTTAAAATGTTTAAATCTGCCTTTGAATGGATGTGTGTGTGTATACACAGACACATTTACACCCAGCCGTACATTTTAAACAAACATGCAGGTTCATGTATTGCCTCAATCAGTGCTTTGTAGTCAAATGTAGTGAAGCAAACTACTGTGTGCGGTAAGTGCCCCGTCAGTTTTTTTTCCACTTGGCACATTCAACATCTGTGGTGCAGCGGTGGGGGAGGGAAAACGTCCTTTTAGACAACCCCGGAATCACGCTGTGCTTTCATAGCACTGGCAAAAGAAAGAATGCATCTTTAGCACACATTCTTCTGCATGCAAGTCATTACAACGACTTGCTTTAGGGGGGACGCAATGGTGGAGTGGTGTTCAATCAATCAATGCATTTGTATAGCGCACTACTTACCCATGAGGGTTTCAAGGCGCTGGGGGTGGTTGAAGGGGGGTGGAGGGGGGAGGGGTCGCTACTGCTCGAAGAGCCAGGTCTTGAGGAGTCTTCTGAAGGTGAGTAGGTCTTGGGTCAGCCGAAGGTGAATGGGGAGGGTGTTGCAGGTCTTGGCGGCGAGGTAGGAGAAGGATCTGCCGCTGGAGGTCGAACTTTGGATGCGGGGGACAGAGGCAAGGGCAAGGCTGGCAGAGCGGAGTTGGTAGGTGGGGGCATAGAAGCTGAGTCTGCTGTTCAGGTAGGCTGGTCCGGCGTTGTAGAGTGCTTTGTGTGCGTGGGCGAGGAGCTTGAATGTAATCCTCTTGTGGAGGGGGAGCCAGTGTAGGTCTCTCAGGTGGGGGGTGATGTGGCTGTGGTGGGGGACATTGAGGATCAGTCGGGCGGAGGCGTTTTGTATGCGTTGTAGTCTGCGCAGGTGTTTGGCTGGGATACCTGCGTAGAGTGGGTTGCCATAGTCAAGTAGTCCAGCCTGCTGCTGACGAGGGCCTGTGTTACCGTCCTTCTGGTTTTGGTTGGGATCCACTTGTAGATCCTGTGGAGCATGCGGAGGGTGTTGTAGCAGGAGGAGGCGACGGCGCTGACCTGCTTCACCATAGAGAGGGAGGAGTCGAGGACGAATCCTAGGTTCCCAAAGTGTTCGGCCACCACGAGTCATCCCATGCTGAGGGTGTGGGTCTGAGGATGAGGACCACCATTTTGTCCGAGTTCAGCTTCAGGTGGCTGCTCCTCATCCAGTCGGCGACAGCTTTCATTCCATAATGAAGGTTGGTTTTGGCTGTGCGGGTCCTTAGTGAGAGAGAGGATGAGCTGGGTGTTGTCTGCGAAGGAGATGATGTTGAGGTCGTGCTGGCGGGCCACTTGTGCGAGGGGGGCCATGTAGATGTTGAACAGCATTGGACTGAGGGATGAGCTCTGGGGTATGCCGCAGATGATGTTGGTGGCTTTGGATCAGAAGGGTGGGAGACGGACGCTCTGGGTCCTGCTGGCGAGGAAGGATGTGGTCCAGTCGAGGGCCTTTTCTTGGATTCCTGCTTCTTGAAGGCGGGTCTTTAGTGTGCGGTAGCAGACCGTGTCGAAGGCGGCTGACAGGTCCAGGAGGATGAGGGCCGCTGTTTTGCCGCTGTCCCGTTGGCATCTGATTTCATCTGTGGCGGCGATGAGGGCTGTCTCGGTGCTGTGGTTCAGCCTGAATCCGGACTGGGATGGGTCCAGGATGTTGTTGTCCTCGAGGTGGTGAGCCAGTTGTATGTTGACGACTTTCTCGATGACCTTTGCCGAGAACGGGAGCAGGGAGATGGGCCAGAAGTTCTTGAGGTCCTTGGGGTCCGCTTTGGGCGTCTTTAGGAGGGCGTTGATTTCGGCATGTTTCCAGCTTTCCGAGAATATCGCTGTCTCGAAGAAGGTGTTGATGAACCTCCGTAGCTGGGGTGCGATGGCTGCGTCTGCTTTGTTGAACACGTGGTGTGGGCAGGGGTCTGAAGGTGATCCTTAGTGGATAGAATTCATTACTTTGCGGGTCTCCTCGTCGGTGACGTTGGTCCAGGCGGTCAGCAGGTGGTTGGTGCAGGGGATGTGCATAGGGATGGTGGGGTCTGGAGTGGTCTGGCCGGTTGTGGTATTGAAGCTGTTGTGGATGTCAGCGATCTTGCGGTGGTAGAAGGTAGCCAGAGAGTCGCACAGTTCTTGTGAGGGAAGGATGTTGTTGGTGTTGGCGCTGGGGTTGGAGAGTTCTTTCACGATGCTGAAGAGCTCTTTGCTGTCGTGTGCGTTGTTGTCCAGGCGGTCTTTGAAGGAGGATCTCTTGGCTAGCCTGATGAGGTGATGGTGTCGGCGGGTGGCGTCTTTGTGGGCTGTGTGGCTGTCTGGTGTGCGTTTGTGGAGCCAATTCTTTTCCAGTTTCAAGCATGTGCGTTTGGAGGTCAGGAGCTCGTTGGTGAACCAGGTGGCTCTATTGCTGTTGTGGCTGTTGGAGGGTTTCTTGAGTGGGGCGAGGGTGTTGGCGCAGTCTTTGATCCATTGTCGCAGGTTGTAGGCGGCGGTTTCTGGGTCAGTGGGCGGGTTCTGGGTGAGGGTGGTGGTCAGCTGGTCCTTGGTGATTTTTCTCCAGCAGCGGCGGGGCAGCTATTGGGTGTGGTGGTGTGTTGTTGGTTTCTTGAAGGTGAAGTGGATGCAGCGGTGCAGTGGAGTTCGGCGATGTGGTTGAAGGCGACATGGGCGCTGGTGGAAAAGATGGGGTCCAGCGTGTGTCCGGCTGCGTGGGTGGGTGTGGTGACGAGTTGTCTGATTCCGAGGTTGGCAAGGTTGCCGATCAGGGTGGCGGTGTTGGTGTCGTTGTTGTTCTCAAGGTGGAAGTTCAGGTCCCTGAGGATGATGTAGTCTGTGGAGGCGAGTGCGTGGGTGCTGGCGAGGTCGGCGATGGAGTCGCTGAACCGAGCTCAGGGTCCAGGGAGTCTGTAGATGAGTGTTCCTCTGAGGGTGGTGTTGGGGTCGGTGTGGATCGGAAGTGCAGATGTTCGGCTGTGTTGAGGGTGTCGTCCTTGTGGGTGGAGACCTTGAGGGAGGACTTGTGGACGATGGCTATTCCTCCTCCGATTCTGTTGTTGCTGTCCTTGCGGGTGACCTTGTAGCCGTCTGGGATGGCTATGGCCATGTCAGGTGCCGAGGAGTCGTTCCACCAGGTCTCAGTCAGGAAGGCCACGTCTTGAGCGGTTGTGTCGAGCAGGTCCCAGAGCTCGACGGCGTATTTGCGTGCGGAGCGGGCGTTGATGAGTATGGAACGGAGGGGGTTGGGTTCGGTCCTCTGTGGTTTGGTGGTTCTGTCGCAGGTGAGTCTGCAGGTGCGGCAGGAGAAGGGTCCTTGGGTGCTCTTCGGGCGGCCTGGAAGAAGGTGTGGGCTCGTCCGGGGTTGAGTGCGAGGAGGGTGCTGGCGTTGTAGCGCGGAATCTGGCATTGTGGCGGGAGTGGGGTCCAGGGGGTCAGGCGCAGACGGGCTTGCCTCTGGTGCGCCTCCAGCACGCCAGCAGCGCGGCCTCTCAGCGGCCGCCATAAGTAGGGGGTGAGGGATGGCGGATCAGCTGGGAGGGGGCTCGCGAAATGGGCTATCGGGTGGGTGGGGCCGCAGGGGACGCAGCGGCGGGAACAAGGGTGTGAGGCGAGGCAAGGGGGGGGGCGGGGCATCAGGGACGCAGCGGCAAAAAACAGGAGGCTAAAGGGTACAGAAGGAAATGGGGAGCAGCTAACAACAAGTACAAAAGTGGAAACAGGAGCAAAAGAGAACAGATTTAAAACTATAGTACAGACAGTACACTTGCAATTACCCACGCTCCACAGGGGATACCAGGACAATAGCAGGCACGAACAGGCAGCGGCTGCTGGCTGAGAGGCACGGGTGCAGAGAGGTGGAGCTGCGTGGCGTGAGAAGCGACCTGCCTTTTTTGGAATTAAAGTCCAATACATTCCCTACTGTTGCGAAGACTGGGGTTGGAATGGTAAATTAAACTATTCCAATATCCAGCATCGCCCAAAGGCAAGTTGTTAAAATGACTTGCATGCAGTTGAAATGCATGCTAAAAACACATTCATTCAAGGACGGAAAAATGCATTCGGAATTCCATCATACATTCTTGGGGGAGGGGGCAGGACAATCTGAGCTGTGGCACTAGCCCACTTAGCACCCTCTATAAACACAAGTGCTTCCAGGTGTGTAAAATGTCCCAGTTTTCGGTTTCAAAACCTGATTATCTTATGGAAGGACCGTCAATCCACCTCACTCTTTCCTACCCGCCAGCGCACTCAAATCTACATTTGTGAAACCTCTTTCACAAACAGCTCTCTGTCTAAAGACTGATCCGCCCTCATGGTGATGCGGTCTGCAGCACTGTACACTATATTCCAAACACAGCCTTACAAATAACATGCTTGGTGGTCACATAAACTCACTGTCTTTTACTTGCGCATTTCTCTATTCCACGCACCTCCCTTGTAAAGACTCAAAGTAGTCTATAAAACTTAAAGCTTAAGTGTATTCTTCTTATAAACGCCCAAGTACAAATCCAGGTACAGCTGGCTCCAACTCCCTGCGGCAGCTGATGATTCCAGATCCTTCAGCGTTCTGGACTCAGAAGCAGCACTTCCAGGCTAACGTAAAGCCTCATACAGCAGTGTCCCTTCTCCCTCCCTGCGGAGAGGGAAGGAAGCTAGGCCTAGAAGAGCCTGGGCAGCAGGGCAGACATGAAAGGCTTACTCTTCCAATGAAAGCCAATTGGCAACTTTGTGCACACTTTCGAGCAACCATTCTGACCTTTTAGACACAACCCAGATGAGAGAATGTCACCTTAAGAGCAGTGTAAGGGCGAGATGCACAGGAAGCACAGGCAGCAGAGACACCAACAACATCTCGGTGTTGAGGGGCTCACCTGAAGCGAGTGGGACCGTTATTTTAGTGATGTTCAATGCATCATTCATCCAAATGCAGAAGAAAAAGGTTATCTTTCCACAGTCATGCAGAGAGCTCTAACAATCCCCAACGGGCATTCCAGTATGTTCTTTGTTTCATGTACCCGGCGTGGGTTTTGAGCCCTCTAGTGGAATCATTGACCAGAAGGCTCTTATAAGTAACATTACTACCTTGAATGCCTTTTCAATGGTTCGATTCATCCTTATTTTTTAGGATAACTTTAATTCCTCCATCTTTTCTCACAAATGTAAGCTGCTTGTGAATAGAAAATGCACCCCTTTTAGCCTCCACAATGACAGAACCGGGGGGCATATTACCAAGCAATAGCGAAAATTATCGCTATGCATGGTTAGCGGCTAAAATTATATCGCCGCGCTCCGACGATTTTTACCGCTGAGATACCTTGATATTATCAAGGTTTATCTCAAAAGCGGTAAAATCCTGCGAAATGCATGAATATCGCTGAAAAATCAGCGATATTCATGCATTTTCGTGACAATGCTCTTAGCCATGTTATCCACCTTCCATTGGATAACATGGCTAAGAACTGCTCTGGGCCGGCGTTAGCTTTTGGAGATATTCGCGCTTAGCGCGAATATTTCCAAAAGTAAGGCTTTGTTGATAATTGGAGATAGCGATATTAGCGACTGTTTCCAGTCGCTAACATGTTGGCGCTCCCACTTTGCATGTCATTAGCGATAAATATCGCTGACATGCAAAGTGGGCCCCAAGATGATCGCTATCTCCTACTAGCTGTCGCTAACTGGTGTTAGCGAAAGCTAGGTAATAGGGCGATAAAATTATCACCGCTTTAGTGGGAAAAAGTCCCGCTAAGGCCGCGATAATGGCCCTTGGTAATATGCCCCCTACATTTTTACCTTCCATGTCAACTATTTGCCTCATTCTGATCGGTCAGTTTCTCCAACGCACATACATATGCCAGCAGCGGACCTTCATAAACACAAGATATGGGATTAGTGCAATGTGCTAGATTAAGGGAGTGCTTACAAATCGATATTACCACTTCTGTGCATGCATCTAGCGGAACGTAGCACTCAGCAAACAGTACGTGTACTTATGATTTGTTCTGGTTTCAATACCCTTTGTCAAACACGCAGCTGCCCGCATGTTGCATCACATTAATGACCCCCTTTTTGTCCTGACCACACTCTGGTCGAGATCTTCTCTAGCACAGGAAATGATGCTCACTGTCTGGTTCCTTGTGAATGAGTTTGGATTCTTTAAGGTCATTCACATGATTCAACATGCAGGCAGCTATGTGCTTTCCGTAATCTACTGTCTAATTAATGGAGCTTTAGTTGAAGGCACTTCGATTCACGTTCTGCTTGAAAGGGGAACGTGATTTTCTACAGATGAGGTCTAAATACCTCCATAAAGAGGGCCTTCCAGTCTCCTGGTTTGCCTCTGTACCCAAGTGTGTTGTCATTAGTTCGATTTCATAAACAACGCTTGTCTGATGCACTGTGGTGCAAAATGTGGCAACATGAAGGTGCACAGAACACACTTTCACATGGATAATGTACACAACTTAAGAGTTGGTGTAAGACCTGTCATCCTAAGGGTGGTCTTCTCCCAAATATTTTGCCTGCTTATCTCATGATTTTGCTGATCCTTTTTGTTGCTTTAGGACTCTGAGCACTTTCCCACTGCTGACCAGTGCTAAAGTGCATGTGTTTCTCCCCTAAACATGGTAACATTGGTTTATACACAATTGGCATATTTAGTTTACTTGTAAATTCCTTATAAAATGGTTTACCATATACCCAAGGAAGGTAACCTAAATGCTACTAGTGGGCTTGTAACACTGATTGTGCCATCCACACAAGTAGTCTTTCAAACTCATCTAAGGCCTGACATGGCAGGGCCTGTGTGTGCAGTTTACTGTCTCTTTGACTTGGCATTTAAAACTATTTGCCAAGGCTTAAAGTCTACTTTTATTGCACATAAGTTACGCCTAGGGCAGAGCCTAGGTAGCCCATAGGGCAATGTCCTGTGCATGTAATAGGTAGGACATGTGGTGTTAAGGTTTTCATGTCCTGGTAGTGACATACACCCAAATGTGTTGTCTCCTACTTTGAGTTCTACTTCTCTCATAGGTTAACATTGGGAATTCGTTAAAACATTTGTAAGCTGTTATACCTGATTGGAAAGCAGCAGCATTATGTTTTATATCTTTAGAACCGCATTGATAAATCCTTTTTATTGGTAAAGTTGGATTTAACATTACTATTTTAGAAATGCTACTTTTAGAAAGTGGGCATTTCTCTGCCCTTACTGCCCTGTGCACCTGCAGTCTGTTTCCAATACACCTCTGGGGTGGGTACACCTACACTTTGTGCATTCCCTCTAGACAGCCACAAACACAGGCAGGTTGGATGTCTCTGAATGATCATCTGCATTCTGATGGCTCTTTCTGAGCAGGAAAGGAGGGCGGAACTGACACTTACACCTAAATAGGCAGTGTCCAGTTTCCCACACAAAGGGCTGATCACCCCTACTGGTAGTGTGGTACCAGGGCTGGGAAGAAAGGACCTGTGTGCACTTCAAAGACTCATCTTTCAAGTTACCTACACTTAAAGACACATTTGGGTGCAAGTACTGGGTGTCAAACCCCTTAAATCAGACACGTCTGGACCTGTAGCTGGACTCTATCAGAAGAACAGCTGTGCTGCATCAAGGAATGACACTCTGCTGGACTGCTGACCTGGAATGCTTGCTTCTCTGCTGTGCTGCCCTGCTGCCTGCTGCTCTCTAACCCTGCTGAAGGAGAGCTGGACTATGCCTTGCAACGGTAGTGATCTCGATATGCTTGCTGGCTTTCCTCCTTTTGCTTGATACTCAGGGATATCAAAGTCTCTACCCCTGCTCCTTTGCCTGGTTCACTGGAAGTGGACCCAGATACTTTCATCACGGAAATCGATGCATCTCCAGCCGGTGTGTAGCATAGCCGGCACATTGACCCTGTTGTGGGTGTAGAACACGGCGTATCCCACTCGGAACTGCTGCATCACATTTGGAACCACTGCTTTGGAACCAACACATCACTGGCACTGTGTGGAGAAGTTCAACGCAACGTGTCTTCAGTTCAGGTTAACCTGACTCATCGTCGTCTGAACGATCGCACTTGGAACTGGTGCTTCACTTAAAGGACTCAGACATATCGCCGCCACTGTGGGAAGAACTGCGAGTCCGAAATTGACGCTTCGCTCGTCTGCACCCTGCATCTTGCTGTTGTTACCAGGACCACGGTAATCTGTTACTCGGGCCTGTGAGGCTCCTGTCCCCAGTCTGTGCTCCTTTTTGGTCAGCCTGAACTGTTGACTTTTCCCTGGTCCAGCGCAACCTTGAAGAACCCCTAAAGTGCTATTGCATCTAAGTGCTATTTTTACACTTATTAATTTTAAAATTCACATCTCAACTTGTACTTATTTGATTTTAATAATTTTGTTCTTGTTTTGTTCAGAATATAATAACCTACTGTTCTAAACATGTATGGAGTCTTTTTGTTTTCATAGTGTTACTGTGTGTGTGCTGCACAAATAGTTTACACATTGCCTCTTTAGATAAGCCTGAATGCTCTGTGCCAAGCTACCAGAGGGTGAGTACAGGTTATATTTTAGTATGCATCTAGTTTACACTGACTAGGATTGTGGTTCCTGCATGTTCAGGTTGCATACTCTGACTACTAGAAACCCCAATTTCCAACAGTTGGGAAAATACAGTAATATCTCAGTTCTGTTTTATGTATTTGCGATGTGTAAATATTCCATAATATAACACAGCTATGTAGACACGAAATATGATATTTGAATGCACCTACGTTTAAAGATCTATTAGGCGTTACAATTATAGTATGAGATCCTACAGCTAGGTATAAGGTACAGGAGTTAAATAATCAATGTGACAAAAGTTGATATGGTAAAAGATTCGGAAGGATCTATAAGTGTGTGATGTGTAAGGCAAAAGATAGATGAAACATGCAATATAAAAGATATACATGAATAGTGGCTTATCCAAGGATAGAGATCTCCAAGTCAGGGCAGGACTGACTACCAGGCAGTTTGGAATGCTGCCGAGCTGCTGGCTGATTTGACTGCAGTGGGGGATGATTTCGTTCACGGAGATCTGCGTGCGCTTCGAAATAATGAAAGCAAAACGAATTTCGTTTAGTACATGGAGGTCCCGTCAACGAAATCAGCCCCCAGCTCAGCAGCATTCCAAACTGCCCGGTAGCCAGTCCGGCCCTGCTCCAAGTCATGCTTACGGGCTACATGCACTATGAGGTCCGTAGGCGATTACGTCTATACCATATGGAGAGCTATAATATTTAGGGATCTATAATATTGTAGTGCTATAAACTGCTAGATATATCAACTTAAAAGTAGCCTGCGAAACCTGTACCTTAAGCTTCCTATACTCCTTGCAAACTATGCCTAATCAGGTTTTTAAAATGTGCATCCTATCAATTATTATTTTAGATGTTAAGGTAATGATATCTCCATGGCCATGAAACCTATATCCTCTATGCTGTATTCCCTATACAATTTATATGTTTGTGAGATATATTACTTTTGGGGGTCTATGAACCAGGAGATGTACAGAGCATGATACCTTCATATAATAACACATACAGTGCAACCACTGAGAGTAAACCACTATTAGTTCCCGACTATCTACTTTATAAGCAAGATCTTTCCAAATCAGTACTGCTCTTTTTCCATCTTCTTTGTGTTAGATATGGACAATTGTGTGTAAAATATGGGCACTTGTGACTTAAACTAACCTGACTTGTACTTTAATTCTGCGCATATTTTCTTTTCTAGAATTCATCAAAGAGCACTATCACACTGTGCAGCAGATTGACATTCTGTAGATTGGTCTCGAGAAGTGTGGACAGCTCAGAGCCGCTTCACTCAGCTGTTTTTAAGCCAGTGTGTTATTTCCTAATGCAAGCTCTTTGCTAGCGACAGTCAGCCAGAATCTTGGAGGTTGTTTGTCAGAATATAGTGAACAATATAACGTCTAACTGAAGTATAGTTCTCTGAATATCTTTATCAAAAATATTGGTCCACTAGGTATAGATTTTTAATTTTTACTCCATTGGTGCCTCATTTTTGTAAATGATATTTAGAACACACTTTTTCTGTCAGCCGAAATTTTGGTTAAACTGTTTTGGCATCACTCAAAATTCTGCAAGGGTGTTAGAATGGTCGTGCTTCTTGCACCCTTGAGTGCCCTTTTCACCCTCCTGTATATTACCATTTCTTTCCTTTCCTGCTAAGTTTCACCACGGACACTGACCGGGGTATGGCCTCGAGCTTACCGGTGCATAAATCAGACGAGTTTTACGCGTCTCCTAATGACATCACGTCCCACACAATCATGGATACTTTTGTTCTATAATCCATAATCGCTTACATTCTCTGCAAGGTTTTCTAGCAACCAACACCAAATGAAGCCCTGAGGCAACAAAAAAGCCCTAAAGCTCTTTTACCCTTGAATGACCTTTGCATTGACCAGTGGTTCAGGAATCGCAGTAGAAAAGAAATGTGGACACTGACATTTTGTGTACACACCAAACATAAGTTGTCTCATTTTGTGTGCTAAGAGGTGACCCATGCGGGGATAAAGGCCAAGGAACCTTCATTCATCAACATAAAGAAAGGAGTTTCTTTGTCCCATGGCGCTGGCCACCAGAAGCCTAGGAAACAATCTATGGATCCCAAAGCCCTACAAGGCGGACTTGTACTGGGCCCTTTCTCTGTTTTCGGCTTTGTGGTATGGATCAGCGCAACGGCTTCCACCACAGATGTGCCACACTATAACAGGGACAGATCACATTTGTAGTGGCCAAAAACAACATGTGTGTTGTGTAGCCAAAGGAAAAAAAAAGTACAAAACGTTCCTAGAAGCAAAATGCTTTCTTGTCCGTGTTCATTTATGCCAAGATTCTAAAAATAACTAGAAGCAAGGAAGGAAAAATAACATTGGCCTGAACAGAAACAATTGAAAAAGATATATATAAATTAATAATTCTTCACTCGAACGTGAATTTCCGAAGACGTTGCTGATGATGATTGTTTTCTCTCTAGGGTATTTTCTTTAGCGTTGATGCGGATTTGTGGTGTTTATTTATTAAGCAATGTGTAAATGATCTGTTCCGTTGTTAGTACATCTCTTAACCTCCATAGCCATTTCTGAATAGCTAATTATTAGATGTTTCCACATTGCTATGAGCATGTACTGCTATGCATCCGTTTTTATTGAAAATATCACTTTATTAGCCCACTCACTACATACCCAAGTTAGAGGGCGTTATCCAGGCCAGTATGTATTCAAAATGCCCACTGATCAAGAAATATCCACAACAATATATGGCCACTTATGTTTATTTTTCATTATCCCATATCTTTACTACTGCTGCGGAAATCCACTGTTAGTAGCAGGCTCCCTGGCCTCTGTGGGCACACCCTAATGCAGAAAACATCTACCACTTGACTGTTTGTTGGGCTCTTTTATCTGTTCAAATCATTTATTAATCTCTCGCCTTCATATACTAAGGATTTTCCTGTACAGTTTCTGATATACACAGTATATTAATACGAATACAGCTCGAGATTGTGTGTTAGTTTCCATTACGCAAAAAGCAATCTGTATTGGAAATTAATAAAAACTTACCAACCTCAGTCTTCACTTGCTGAGGTCGGCAGTCATAGACTCTATTTATATCTCTGTTGAGGAGTGTAGGCCAATCGGAGCTTACAAGACTGCATTGTCATCAATAGGTGATCACTGTGTACAATTTATTCAGGCATTAAATTATTGTTGACAGTTGTCTGGGCTTTTCACAAGTTGGACATGGCGGTTTCAAACCCTACACATTTTTGTGTGGCAAATCCTTCTGGGCCAGTGACCAACAACAGATCATATATTTTAGATCACTACCAAGTACAACTTTCCAGAAAATGTATACCGTAGAGTAGAGTAAATAGTCATGCATAACATCACTGGGGCAATTCAATTCATGAAGCTTTATTCGGCACAAATAAAATGACCAGAAAAGCGCAAACAGAAAAAAGTCATACATAATATAAAAAATATACATCAAATTTCATGGCAGAGAACAACCCAGAGAATACAGACATAATTTGTTTAAAAACGCATACTTTTCCTAATATTAGTACACTGAATTAAAAACATTGCAGTATAAAAACAAATATCGACAGATTGTAAGTTAAAAAGTAGATTCATTGCCTGATTAACTGTACGTACACCATATTTAACAAACATAGGTTTCAAATAGGCAGTACGCAGATTCATGTACAGTTTGCAAAACAGTAGAAAGTGCAAAGTGCTCTGTTTAGATACGCCATCGCACATACATGGCCCTAGTGGATGTCTCTTGAGGTTCGGCAGAGCCACTAGGTGGTGTGCTATTCCAAACCTAAGTCTGGTCAGCACAAACTTGTGAGATGGTCTTGTCACCCTTACCAAATAATTGGGGAAACTTCCAGCAGTAACATACCTATTATAAAACATAACAGGGCACATTTCCTTGCATTATATGCCAAGAATTTAGCTTTAAACTCTATTTTGGGTATCTGAGAGGCTGCACTAGGGTCAGTCAGGACATTTATATGAAATATCTCTGAAAAACAAACAATGACATATTTTAGCCAGGGTATATTTAGATGTTTGTCCAGCGAGATACAATCCTCAATAACAGATCTGTTAAAAGTTTTTTCTTCCTGGAGCCAAATTGACCGACAAATCATAAGTAGCCTCAGGGATAACAGATCTGTTAGATAATTGATATCCAGTTCCCGATGGATTAACTCAGTAGGGGCAGAGGTTGGTAAAGACATGAGCTTTTTTAGAAAGGAATTTTCCTCCTGCTGCAAAGGGTGTTCTCTTCTGTGACCCCAAACACTTGCCCCATACAGAGCAATAGAAATACATCTTGCTTGATATATCTTAAGCATGTCCCTTGTACGTCGATCCCCCACCTTAGCAGCAAATCTGAAGATACCGTGGGCACTTTTAGCCATTTTAATACGAACGTTGCTAAATTCATTGGACCATTTTCTATCTTTGGAGAAGGTTATACCAAGGTAGCAAAATGTATCTACTTGTTGTACCTTATCCTGATCTATAAAAAAGGTATTTTGAAATTTGCTTCTAGCCCCAAATGTCAGTGTATGTTTTCCCCTTGTTAATGATCAATTATCTGTCCCTAATAAAGACAGAAAATCTATCTAGTAGGCGCTGTAAATCCAGAGGCGTTCTAGAGAGCAGGACTGCGTTGTCTGCATATAATAACACAGGGACAGATACGCCTTTAATCTGGGGGGCATCAGCTTTGACATTTTTTAAAATTACGTCGATACCGTTAATAAAAAAAATAAAAAGCAGGGGGCCAAAACACAGCCCTGTCTAATCCCTCTTCTTACATTTAATTTTGGAGTGCATTCACCTTTAACGCCGTAACGCACAGATGTTTGTAATTTCCTGTACAGCCTTGCGAGAAAAAAGATGATACCCTCTGGTGCTCCTAGCTGTAGCAGGGTTGGCCACAGTATAGAGTGGTCAACCATGTCAAAAGCACTACTTAGGTCTGCAAAGCAGAGGTACAGCGATTCTTGTTTTGCTTCAGTGTATTTCCCGATCAGCAGATCAAGGTTAATACACTGGTCGAGTTTCCCCCGGCCCTTTCTAAATCCATACTGCTGTCGGCAAGAATACCCTCTTGCTCGGCCCATTCCTCTAACTTAACCAGCATGACTCTACTCATGATCTTAACTGAGGAGTCAAGAAGGGAAATGGGTCGGTAATTTTTCACATCAGACCTGCTGCCCTTTTTATGTATTGGGATAATGATGGATTCCCCCCATGATTTGGGTGCCTCGGTACATATTGCGGTGTTAAAAGTGATAGCCAAGACAGGACTCCACATCTCAGGGGCTGCTTTAAAGACATCCACAGGAACCCCATCGGGGCACTGGGCTTTCCCTCCCTTACTAGCACGTATGGCAAGTTCAACCTCTGTGGCCAAAAATTCCAAAGGCAAAACAGCCCACCTTCCAAGGTTGGGGTCCACACAATTATTTGAATCAAAAATGGTTGAAAAATGGGCAACCCAGCCATCACTCGAAATATTCAAGGTTAGCTCTGGCATATTTACTTCTTTCAGGAAAGGAGAGTTAACAGTAGCCCAAAACAGTGTACTGTTAGATAATTCAGCAGCTTGGTTAAGAGAATCCCAGGCCAGCTGCTGTAACTCACTCTTCCTCCGTTTCAGAGCACGCTTATATTCTGTTCTTAAATAACTTATGGAAAGGGGAGACCACTCGGTCCCCCCGAACGCATGGATGGGTGCCCCGATCTCCCGGGAAACCGTTGTGGGCGGGGGGCGGGTCCCGGCTGGTATGCCCGAAGCGGTGTAGCCGAGGCACGCCCCTCCTGCCCAGAAGAGGTTGGCCTAGACACCCACCCGGAAGTCCGTGCACGGAGGGGCGTACTTGAGGTGGGCCCCCGCCCTCCCGCAGATGGATAAATAGCGCGGGAATCAAACAAAGCTTCCTCTTGTTCCTCTGCTCTGAAGGCTGCACCACTCGTCGCTCCTGAGCCCTCAAGGGAACAAGCTGCATTTTTTGAGAACTTGTAATCTTTGTCTTTCTCTTTCAGTACCCAGGCGTGTGGAAGATCGATGTCACCTTTGCGAGTCAAGGCGGACGGACTGATCGAAGTCATGCCGGGCAAGAAATCCGGAAAGAGCTCCGAGATGGAAAGAATGCTGCGCACGTTGGTGAACCAAGTGGCGGTGATGGACCGAAAGTTGGGTAAAGTTGACCAGCTCGGTCGTGGCCTAGCGGCCATAAGGAAACAGGTGGAGGCCCAGAATGCCCCCTCGGGACGGCCTAAAAGGGTCATAGGACCGGCATTGCCAAACGTCACCCCAGGGGACAAGGGTAAGAAAAGGAAGGGGAGGGCAGGTCCCAGCGAGGCCCCAGTCCCAGTAGTAGCTCCACCGAGTCCCGTCGCGGACATTCCCGTCGCGCTGACGGCCAGCCCGGTACCAGGACCGACTGGGGGATTGCCAATTCCCGTGGTTATCACGCCGCTGGGGGATGACCAGATGCCCCCAGAATTAGCACTTCAGTTAGCAGCGGTATTACCCTGGCTAAAGAAGGGAGCAGGGGGATCA
The DNA here is from genome assembly GCF_964263255.1 of Lissotriton vulgaris. NCBI lineage: Eukaryota > Metazoa > Chordata > Amphibia > Caudata > Salamandridae > Lissotriton > Lissotriton vulgaris. The sequence goes on from NW_028244611.1 coordinate 134,005, forward strand.
GTGGCTGCGGGAGACCCGGCCGAAGAAGCCAGATTAATTATGAACAGTTGCAGCAGTCAAGGGATTCCGGGACAGCGAATGTACCTTCTATTTCCCCGCAGATGGCGACGGGGGTCACGGCGGACGGTCGGGGGAAGACAACGTACACAACTAGGAGTTCGGCTGAAGCCGGTAAGAGAGCGTTGCCATTGGTGGGGGAGGGCCCGGTACCCTCAAGGCAGGAAAGTTTATCGCAACATATTCCCATGGTTACAAAAGAGATGGTGTGGGGAGACAAGTACATTAACATGTTTTCACTTTTGACCGAACACCATGAGTTAGAATATGCAAAAACTCAGAAAGATCTATGGCACCCCAGTGTATGGCGGGCCAAGATGGCGGAATTCAGGGTCGATGAGACCATGGTGAACTGGGTAAGGGCCTTTTCTATCTTCACGGCAATTATCGGGGAGCGTAAACCAGAAGTGTTGACTGACCTGGCATGTTATCAGAACAGGATCATGAATTTCCATGCGATGTATGGGGGAAATTAATGGAAGGGTTATGATGTTGCCTTTAGAAAAGCAAAGGAGTTTAACCAGGCCTTGACATGGGATTGTTTGGATACAGTGTCATGGCATGCTCAGCTCTTGCCAGGACCGGTGGGTACTTCGGTACCAAGCACGAGTGGCTCTGGGGGATTCCATCCGAAGCCGTCACAGCCCTTTCGGGCGAGCGCCGGGGGGGATTCCCAGCCCAGGTCGGGTGGGAATGGAGGCAAGCGAGGGGTTTGTTGGGGATTTAACAAGGGAACCTGTAACAGACCTCAGGGAACGTGTAGGTTCCGGCACGCATGCTCGGGCTGTGGGAATTTCTCACACCCGGAAACCAGTTGCCGATCTAAAACCAATGGCACGGGAGGAAAGGGGGGATCCAAGCAGGATTGATGCGGTGCCCCGGAAGCAAATATCTTCGCCCGTAGACATCTTGGCTTTGACCCCTTGGCTGAACCGATACCCTGATCATGCGTCGGCCGGGACTTTGAGGGATGGCTTTTTATATGGCTTCAGGATCCCGGCGGGCAATTTTCGGGGGAGCCCTTCCTGTAAAAACCAGCTGTCTATTCAACACAACCCAGCGGTGGCCGCCAAAAAGATAGCGAAGGAAGTTAGCTTGGGGCGAGTGGCAGGACCATTTAGAGGCCCACCGGTTGCAGAATTTGTGTGTTCCCCTTTAGGAGTGATTCCGAAGAAAGACCCGGGGGAGTATAGACTCATCCACAATCTATCAGCCCCTAGGGGGGCCTCAGTAAATGAAGCTATTGACCCCGAGGTATGTTCAGTGAAGTATGCATTGTTCGATGACGTGGTCGTACTGTTGAATCGCCTGGGCCCCGGTGCACTGTTAGCTAAATCAGACATTGAATCTGCATTCAGGTTACTCCCGGTACACCCTCAAGACCAGCGCCTGCTGGGATTCACGTTTCAGGGGAAATACTACATGGATAAATGCATGCCCATGGGTTGTTCAATTTCATGTGCCTATTTTGAGATGTTTAGCTCCTTTTTGGAATGGGTGTTCACAGAGGCCACAGGGCATAGACAGGTGATGCACTATTTGGATGATTTCCTCTTTCTGGGCCCAGCGGGCACTCAGGACTGTGCGCAGGAATTTCAGGACTTTTGCATGCTCATGCGGGGTTTTGGGGTCCCATTGGCGCCGGGTAAGACGGTGGGGCCATCTACCTCACTCGAGTTTCTGGGTATAGAACTAGACTCGGAGGAAGGGTGTTTCCGCCTGCCGGGTGAGAAGGTGGCCAAGTTTAGGGCTTCCTGGTACAATGTCTCCGAAAAGAGAAGGTGACCCTACACCAGTTGCAACAGACAGTGGGTCAGCTTAACTTTGTCTTAAGAGTGATGCCGATGGCTCGCCCTTTCTCTCGTTCCATAGCACAGGCTATGGTGGGCCTTAAAGAAGGACACCACCGCACTAGACTGTCGGCAGAGGTTCGCCAGGACATGCTCATTTGGTTGGCATTTTTGGCGGATTTCAACGGTCGAGTGGTGTGGAACAAACCCCCAGCCTCGTCGGGGGAACTAGGATTGTGGACCGACTCGGCGGGGAGCATGGGGTTTGGGGCAATCTTTGGAAACCGGTGGTCGGCACAAGCATGGCCGGGGTGGTGGCACACAAGTGGCCTAACAGGTAACATTCGATTCTTGGAGCTATTCCCCATTTGGGTGGCTCTGATGGCATGGCCAGAAGACTTTAAGGATCGCTCAGTAGTGTTTTGGTCAGATAACATGACAGTGGTCGAGTGCATTAATCACCAGGCTCCACGCTGCAAATGGATCTTACGACTGTTGAAAGAAATTGTATTACGATGCATGAGATTGAATGTACAGTTCAGGGCAAGGCATGTGCCGGATGTACTGAATAATTCAGCTGATGCACTCTCTCGTTCAAACATGCAGGCTTTCAGGGGTTATCTACCCACAGCGGAACTAGCGGCGGCACCTTTCCCCAAAGCACTATGGCAGATCGGTGCCCCGGACTACAAGAACTCGTGGCAGCCAGTTTAGCGCCCAGGACGAGGAAAGCCTATGAAGGAGCGTTCCGTTCATATTGCGCCTTTCTAGGGCCGGTAGGGGAGCATGGATGGGGGCGGGAAGAGTCCTTGCTCCAATTTCTGGTGGCACTTCATAAGGAAGGCCGGTCGGCGGCGACCGCCAACAGGTATAGGGCCGCCATATCATTTATGGCACAGCTCCACGGGATACGGGACCCGACGGACTCCTTCTTAGTCAGGAAGGCTCTCCGCGGCTGGCAGCGCCTGGAGGGTCGCAGACAGGATAACAGGCATCCGATAGGGTTGGATAGATTGTCCATATTACTAGCGAAACTGGATGAGACATGCTCCTCGCCCAGTGAGGTGATACTGTTCCGAGCAGCTTTTGCATTGGCATTCTATGGGGCCATGTGGGTAAGTGAACTAGTGGCAGGGAATAAGAAGGATGTGGAGGGAGGTCTACGCAGGGATCACGTCCAAATAAGGGGCGATTCTATGCTGATCTCGATAGCCAGGTCAAAAACAGACCAGGAGGCGTAGGGGAGTAGTGTGGTGTTGCAGCGCGCTCGAGGGAACCCCGGTTGTCCGGTAGGGCATGTGGAGGCCTACATGAAACAGAGGTTGACAACATGGGGGGGGGCCTGCTTAGACACGAGGACGGCAGCCCGTTGACAAGATTTCAATTTCGGAGGGTGCTGGCAATTACGATTGCAGCGGCGGGCTTGAACCCGTGTGATTTTGGGACCCACTCATTCAGAATAGGGGCCGCTACAGAAGCTACGGCTCGGGGTCTGCAGACAGAGGAGGTGAAACAGTTAGGCCGTTGGTCCTCGAATTGTTTCAAGAGGTATGTGCGCCTGCACATGTTGTAAAAGACTGATGAAATGCACTCACGCTTGTTGTCTTTTGTTTGGATTACAGTTTTGCAAGCCTGTTACGCGGGGCGAAAATTGGGATCGGCCCAATACCAGCGGACCAGCGGGAAGGGATCACCAAATGGAGATCAAGTGGTCTGGGTCGTGGGCCACTCATACGTGAGGCGTGCCGGAGACATATTCAAAGCAGGTGACGCGATCCACGCATCTGAGGAATATGAGTTCAGAGTGACCTTCCATGGGAAGGGAGGCCTCTGTATTGACCAATTGCAAAATTTTGTGGAGGAACTTGTAGGGCGGCACAGGTCACCGCCATCTGTAATCATAGTGCATGTGGGAGGCAATGACTTGGTGAGACTGGGAAGACGGGTGTTAGTTGATCACATATTGTCTGCAGTTAGCTGGTTGGCCAAGAGGCTCCCTGGGTGTACGATCGCCTGGTCCCACATGATTCCCAGGAGAATATGGCGGGGGGGTTTGTCTATGTCAGCGTTGAACCACTCGGTAAAGAGGGTCAACAACAAGATTGAGAAACTGTTTCGCTCCGCTCATCTCCAAAGCATTCCCCATGGGTGTATAAGGGGGGATCACTATTATTTGAATGATGGGGTGCATCTGTCCAGGGCTGGGAATGACCTACTCATAGGAGACGTCGTAGCTTGGCTAGTGGATTTGAGGAGACATGACCTTTAGGAGGTGTGGGGGGGCCGTATAGTCGGTCAACTATCCGGCCTGTGGCGGTAAGGTCATGATCGGTGAGCAGTGATTTCAAGGTCCCTAGGGGGGGCGCCACCCATTATGGATGGGAGCGCCCGGGGGGAAGCGGCCATTGGCCCCTCCCATGGGGGGGTGGCACCCACTACGGATGGGTCGCCCAGGGGGAGACGGCCATAGGCCCCTCCCAGGGGGAGACGGCTATATGCCCCTCCCACAAATATCCCGGGGGCCAGATATCTGCTCCGGCGGAAGAGAGTGTGGGGAAGGGGGGGAGTCCACGCTGTCCTTCTTACGGATACCTCGCACGGGAACTCGGACGACCTTAAGATGGCGTCGAGTGAAAGGGGGCCCCCACGACAAGGGAAGTTACAGTTGGCTGCGAGGGTGAAGTCCTCTGCGCACACCGTGAGGGCGGGAAGTTGGTGATAGGGATCTGACACCGGTTAAGACCTTGCCGTTGGCCCTTAATGCTAGGTTGAACAAATTCTAGAATGTAATGCATTTTCAGGATGCTAGACTCGGCTAGGAAACCTTTGTATTAGAGATTTGTTAAGGTTAGCCCAAAACTTGTCTACATCAAAATGTAATTGAAGTTGAATTTGTACATGATTCATGAAACGTTTTAATTTAAAGTTTTACATTTTGTTTCATATTTTAATAAATACGGCCGGGGGGGTCGTGAGGCCCCCCCGCCTTCCAAAAGTTTAAACCTGTGTCTGTCTCCTCCCATGGGGAATTGGTGTTGGGAGGGGTGGCGGGCATCCCGGCCCATATGGAAAGGGGAGACCACTCGGTCCCCCCGAACGTATGGATGGGTGCCCCGATCCCCCGGGAAACCGTTGGGGGGCGTGTCCCGGCTGGTATGCCCGAAGCGGTGTAGCCGAGGCACGCCCCTCCCGCCCAGAAGAGGTTGGCCTAGACACCCGCCCGGAAGTCCGTGCACGGAGGGGCGTACTTGAGGCGGGCCCCCGCCCTCCCGCAGATGGATAAATAGCGCGGGAATCCAACAAAGCTTCCTCTTGTTCCTGTGCTCTGAAGGCTGCACCACTCGTCGCTCGTGAGCCCTCAAGGGAACAAGCTGCATTTTTTGAACCCACCCACCAGCCCCTTGTTGCAAATTTGTGTAATAAAGTAATTTTCTCGAGGATTAATTTGATGTATTAAAAAGGTACAGTCAATTTTGCATCATGAATGTTGCATGTAATGGAATACTTGCTTGTAGGCCTTTTTTTTTTCCTTTGTAGAAACGTAACGCAATAGTTTAATTAGAGATTGTGTTTTGCTTTAGGACTTTTTCCCTTTGTAGCAATGTCAAAGTCGGTGAATTGTTGAACTGTTACAAATTTAGGCATCATTTTCTTTCCTTAGTATGTAAAACAACTGTCGTATTTAATTTGGTTGGGCGGTAAGGTCATGATCGGTGAGCAGTGATTTCAAGGTCCCTAGGGATGGCGCTACCCATTATGGATGGGAGCGCCCGGGGGGAGGCGGCCATTGGCCCCTCCCACGGGGGGGGCGGCACCCACTACGGATGGGTCACCCAGGGGGAGACGGCCATAGGCCCCTCCCAGGGGGAGATGGCTATAGCCCCTTCCACGAATTTCCCGGGGGCCGGATATCCGCTCCGGCGGAAGAGAGTGTGGGGAAGGGGGGGAGTCCACGCTGTCCTTCTTACGGATACCTCGCACGGGAACTTGGACGACCTTAAGATGGCGTCGAGTGAAAGGGGGCCCCCACGACAAGGGAAGTTACAGTTGGCTGCGAGGGTAAAGTCCTCTGCGCATGCGCCACTCACACTGTGAGGGCGGGAAGTTGGTGATAGGGATCTGACACCGGTTAAGACCTTGCCGTTGGCCCTTAATGCTAGGTTGTACAAATTCTAGAATGTAATGCATTTTCAGGATGCTAGACTCGGCTAGGAAACCTTTGTATTAGAGATTTGTTAAGGTTAGCCCAAAAACTTGTCTACATCAAAATGTAATTGAAGTTGATTTTGTACATGATTCATGAAACGTTTTAATTTAAAGTTTTACATTTTGTTTAATATTTTAATAAATACGTCCGGGGGGGTCGTGAGGCCCCCCGCCTTCCAAAAGTTTAAACCTGTGTCTGTCTCCTCCCATGGGGAATTGGTGTTGGGAGGGGTGGCGGGCATCCCGGCCCATATGAAGTTAGTGTCCCTCGGCCTTTTAGCGAGTGCATGTTTTAATTCAGGTAGTAAACTGGTACATGTGTGGTCAAACCAACCTGGGCCATTTTTAGTCCGGGCACTACTGGGCCTACTGAACCTGGCATCAATTAATTTGTTGATATTGTTAAAAGAAGATAAGACCTGGATGTGATCGGTACCATTATCAAGGATAAAGGTGATATCTGACATACAATCCCTGACAATGGAGCTGATTAATTCATTGGCTTTTTCCCCTGTCCATCTTATTCTGACCCCATTGGGTCGGTGTGGTTCCACTTTATTAACTGTAATACCTGTTTTGACAAAACTTTCACCCCAAAATGTTGTTTCCAGGATAATACGATTATGATCACTAATCATAGTTTCTTCAATCCTTGGAACAGCACAACTAGAATTGATGTTAGAAGAGATAATAACATGATCAATAACCGAGCTAGTATGCCGATTCTTAAAGGTAGGAATAGTTTCACCTTCTTCGCCTTTGGAAAAGCCCAGGATTTCCAGGTCATAGCAGCCCATAAATGAATTTAAAACCTCCCCATAGCTGTTATGCCCAAAAAGCAAATCATCAAATCCGGCATTATTTGTGAACCCACAGACTTTCTGAGTAGAAAATTCACATAAAGGAGTGTTGAAATCACCGACCCATATAAAGTCAAAAGAGACGTTTACTTCTAAAATTAACTTTTCGATAGCACTTGCCAGATTAGATATTAAAGTAACCCTTGGGCTATCAAAAATGTTATTATAATAGTTTAGCAGTAAAATATTACGTCCTTGAACCTCAGACAACCAAAGAACCTGCACATGTGCTCCCCCAGTTATATACCTCCTAACTACAAACGGGCGATTAATAGACACAAGTGTCAGTAGTCCGCCTTTAGCTCTCCCTGGTCCAGTGCCCTGCGCCGGGAGATTATAAGAGGCAAACCCATCAAAATTAACATCATCCCGACACCAAGTTTCTTGGAGGCATAGTATTTCATAGGTGTTAATCAGGTCCAACCACCCTAGGACATTCCCCTTTGATTTCAAACCCACAATATTCCAACTAGCAATTGTTATCCCTTTGCCACTTATCCCAGTGCTATCAGGTATTACAATTACATTACTACTGTCTTCCTCCCTGTGATTTCCGTTAGGAAGACCCCCAGGGTCTTTGGTCAAGTCTGGGTTGACCACCTGTGTCTACTTAACTACTATAGGGTTATCATCAGCCTCGCTCACCAATGCATCTGAAATCTCACATAGGGTGGCTCAGAAACCTGAATCGGCTTGACTACCATAGGTTTACCACTAGCCTCGCTCAGCAATGCATCTGAAATCTCACTCAGGAGGGTCTCAGAAACCTGGGGAAGTCAGTCATTGGTGTCTAAGCTGCTTAGGGCATGAAATCGGTTTTCCAATTGGATATTCAGACCAGGCCTATATATACATGGGAGTTGCCTAGTATTGTTGTTATCATTGGGGATAGCTTTACTAAGGTGGCTATAAAAGTAACCAAGTGGGCGGGCATAAACACTGTTATCAGTGGACGGTAAGGATACTGCTCTCAACAAAACAGTAGCAGCATGTTGGGGGTGTTTAAAGTTAATAATAACACAATCACCCCTGCTACTTTTTGTAGAGTTGCCGATCCAGTTCATCTTTCTAGTTGTTAAATTCTGGTCAGAATATTCGACTAGAAACCCACAGTGCCTATGCAACCAGGAAACTGTTTTGTATTTTAAGGAGTCATGTAGTTCTTGTTGGGACTGGGTCATACATGTTTCGACAGGGGGCACATTAGTTAGGACAACCACGTAAGGGGCACAGTCTGGGGGAGATTGATAGAACGCCTTCTCTTCACTTCTGTCCACCCCTCTTTGTTCTCAGCCACAGGAGTGGCCATTTTTACCAGGCAAATTCTAGGTGAGCTATCTAGTATGACTTTCTCATTAACACTGTGCCTCCCCTCTACCGGGGTTGTAACCTCTCTACACACTCTTGTGCCCTTCTCAATGTTTTTAGGCTTTCCAACCAGGGCAATATGAGAATCCAAAAGGCCTCCTAATCTGGTTACTTCAGCAGAAATCAGGTCTAGTTTGGCCACTAAGGGTTTAATAATACTTTCTAGCTTAGCATTAAAAATGCTAACCAGTAGCTCTAATTGCTCATTATTTAGTTTAACAGTACCTTCATTTTCCGTGGCAACCTCCTCACTCACAATGCTTTTAGGGTGGGTTCCAACTCTTTTTTTATTCCGATTCCCCCACGTCTAGATGGAACTTTCCTGCAGGCTCTAACTACTCTACGTGGCGGGGAAGCATGTACTTATGTATTACAGGAATCAGGAGAATCATCTGGCTTGGAGCTACTAATTCCTGGGCCTCATTACCAGTAACATCCACATTTTCCACCTCACAGCTATCATCTAAGGCAGATGGATGCACCTAAGGAAGTTGACAGGGTCGGTGGACTACCACGTCCTAGTGATAATCGTCGATCGTTATTAATTTTCTTAACTACTTTGACTAATAGTTATCCAATGTGGCGGGCACTGGGGGGTTTTTCACAATTTTTTGTTTAGACATTATTAAAATCGCCGACAAGGCACACAATGCTATATTAAAAAAACGAAAGCTATCATGAAAAAATGCGATACAATTATCTGACACAAATTTAATGTATCAAAGTCTTTAAGATAATATATGTAAAAGGCTCACGAGTTGGGCAGAGAAGGCCTTGGTTGTAAGGCCAGGGTTTGTGGCCTAGCCCAGCCTCGACCTGCCCCGGACTGCCACAGACTGTCCCGCCCTTGTCCCGGGCTTCACCCGGCGCTGCCCGCACGCATCCCGCGGGGCGGCAGGCATTCCCTTCTCTTAATGCGCCTCTGGGCGCGTTGGTGACGTCGCTGCCACTGCTGGTGGGTTCAGCGTGCTCGCCCTGCAACCCTGCAGCCGTTTCCCGCACGGCGCGAAGCAGGGGGAAGGAGGAGATGCCGTTGCCCTCACGGCGGGTGAAGAGTCAGCAGGTAAGTCAGCCGTTCCCCCCACGGTGCGGTATGTTGACCTGCTATGTGCCTCACTGGGGCATATTATCAAGGAACTGCGTTAAAGTTATTGCTGCTTTAGCAGCAGAAAACAGCCGCTAAAACAGCGATAATGAGCTTGATACATGGGCTTCTATGGGAATTCTCAAGGGTATATTATCAAGCCCATTATCGCCGCTTTACCGGCAGATTCCTGCTGCTAAAGTGGCGATAATTTTAACGACATTCCTTGATAATATGCCCCATAGTTTTTTTATCTGGCACACCGAAAGCGCCGCACAAGTTGCCACCGGACCTTAACTCTCCCGAGCAACTCCAGCGACCTTGTGGGAGCTTGGGTTTTCCAGATGCTGGCTGCCTTTTAGGGATGATGCAGGCTTGGAAAGTGGGAGCACAATTTAGGCTCATTTCTTCATATTTAGTGCACAGCGTTTGCAGTTTTTTCTTCTTGCTATGCTGCACGCATTGAGAAGCGTCGCCATCTTGGGCCATCTTTTTCTTCCTAAGGTAAAGTACACCTGCATCATGAGGGCTGCAAGTTAATATTCCTTCCCTTTTCATTGTTTTTTGGCTACCTTGTGAACAACCTATTTAAATTCAGCAGTAAACTTTTATTTTGTTTCTTTTTTTTCATGGACTATTTCATTTTGGCTGATATTGCAGCCACAGTTGTTATATCCATTTCATTCTTTCAATACATTTGGCTTGTTCATTGACCACTTGAGCATACTGTTTTACTATATAGTTTTTCAGCATCACGAGATTGAGCAGTCTATTACTTCCATTTTTCTCTATGAGCAGATCTCACACACAAAAGGTAAAGGAAAAATCCCTCCTATCCTCCAATAGGCTTACTGCAAGACACACACATTTACTACCTTGTTTAACTCCTGAGAATATTTTGGCCCTCATGGAGAGCTCTTCAGAATTCAAAGTGTACAGTGCTCCCTCCACTTCTGGAACTGTGCCAAAGAAGCCCTCCAGCTCGGTTATAAGACCAAATAAGGACCTGGATTCCCCTTCTAAATTACAGTCTCCTATCACCCTACAGGATGTCACTGAAGAAATAAGGGTCTTAAAACCCTTTGTCATTGAGACCAGCATATTCCTTCAGCGCATTGAGGAGAAATGATCCACCCACGACACACGTATTAATGCTATCGAACAATAAGTCAGCGATGTGGAGGACTCTATCCCATATATAACTCAGCTCACAAAGGAAAGTGATCAACTTAAAAAGGTTACAGAGTTTTGGAAAACAGGAATAGAAGGAATAATCTACGGATTCATGGTATTTTGGAGAACTCAGTAGGTCTTAACATGATTATTTTTCTACAAAATGCCTTCATCATCATTGTTCATTTACAGGATCAAAGTCCTTTCATTATCCAAAGAGCACATCGACTGGGCCCCAAATGATCTGTATCATTTTTGTATGCAGGACCAAAAGGAATGATTATTTTTTTTTGCAGTTTATGGATTTGATGCACATTCCATCTGGAGCTCAACAATTGGGGTCAGGTAACAAGGTCTACTTCGTGCAGGATGTCTCTATCACATCAGCTGCTGGGAGGAAACTCTTTCTTGAAATTCGTCCACAACTAAAGGTATTGGAAATTAAGCATGTCTTGGTTCATCCACGTTTCTTCAATATTACTTACAAGGAGAAATGATATACTTTTGTAGACCAGGCTCAACTGCAAGAATTCATTCGTAAACAATCACATGAGAACATAATGATCAGTGCCACTGCTACAACACGAATGTTCTTTATGTCACATTTGATTGTTCTCTTGTGAAAATAACCTTTATGATTATTTCCTCATTTAATCTTCTTGTATCTCCTCTATTTTTCAGCAGCTGAATCCTCTATGGAATTTTTCATTTGTCTTAGCCATCTCAGTCACACAGTCATTCTTTACTAATCCCACCGTATCCACCTCCTTTAAGGTAAGTCTTAAGTCACGTTATTTATCCCTCTGTTTTATCCCATCCATTGACTGTTTATTATTAGTTCAATCCAGTTTCTTACTTCTTTTTTCAGCAGCATTTTTATATTTTATCTTTGTTGTTGCTATGTCTTCCCTATCAGTATGCTGGAACTGGGACCGGTTCCATCTTCTTTAGGTGCTTCATACCCTCTTTATATATTGAGATTGTCTTTCCTGTTCTTATGAGTATCATTGCAACTAAGGACAATCTTTCCTGTTTTGCCTATGTGGTCTATCTATTTTTCTGGGACTCTGATCCCTATCTGCCTCTCCTTCTATCTTTTTATTATTTCTCCATCTCCCCATTCCTCTCCTAATTTCTTTTATTGCTCAGACCAATGATCACTATGTGTTATAATAATGTTTATCAATGGCTTCTGCACATTTGTCTTTTAGAATAAAGGTTAAAAAAAATCCTGCTAAAACACTAGTGTGTTTTCACCCACCTATCTAGATTGAAATATCAATTGGCATTTCTTCAAGAAACGTACCTCACTGAAGCAGACATTAATAAGCTTAAACAGCAACTACTTTTTCCCTTCTGTATCATATAAGAATGGTGCGGCTATACTATGCTATAACCATCTAAATGTATCACTTACTGCCAAGGAAAAGGATGAGTATGGCAGATGGCTATTAGTTCAACTCAAAATGGAAGATACTATTGTAGGAAGGTGGGTTATTAGGTGGAGGTACATACATTCAGCTAGTAATAATACCACAATCACTAATAAAGTCCAGTCAACTCTCAATAAATGAATCCTTCTTCAACCCTTGGTAGCTTGGCAGATGAACAGTCAGGCTTAATTTAGGAGATAGGTGTGTAAACCATTTAATATCACCAAAACAGTAAATAAGTAAATGACACAACACAATAAAAATCCACCACCAATTTATAGAAATAGAGAATACTTTTATGTTTAAAATGACACCAACACTATGAAAATCCGATTCAGGGAATCAGAGATATGAATTTTTAAAGATTAAACTGTAGTATAGCACCTAAAAGCATAAAGTGCAACTGTAGCTAGTTGATCACAATAGACTGGGTCAAATCTAAAAGTTCAAGTTGACTGCGATGGAGCGTAGGTCGAATACAGTCCTAGGTTAGTCTAGCTGAAGGTTTAGTTTCTCAAGATCTATGCCAAGATTCCCGTTTGCAAGGAAGAAGCTTGCCAGAAGCAAGGAGAGCTTTGCTGGCGAAGGTCGGTGGGGTGTGAAGAACAGGCAGGGTATTTTGGACAGATGGGTGGGAGCCTCGTGGTGGCAAACCATGCCAGCAGATGATGCTTGCTGTGCAAAGAGCTGAACATGTGGCACCTCGCGCTAATACTTCAGTTGAGCGGCATGGTTCTGGTGTGAACGGGCATGTTCACATTTGCAAAGGGCCCGAAAGCCTGATTTTAAGAGCTATAGATCCATTCACGGGCCCTTGACCTGGGAGGTGCCTCTTGGGGGTCAGGAACTTGTTGTGGATAGGTCAAGGAGCTGTGGTCCAGTTGGTCTTAGTTACTTTGGGGAGATCAAGGTCTTCTAATGCTGGCCAAGGGTTCAGAAGCTCTGGATTGGCACTTGGGTTCTCGGACTCATTCTCCCACAATGCACCTGTGCAGTCCTGGAAAATCCTGGCTATTGCTGGTGGCTTCTTCAAGAACTTTTATACCAGTTGCTGCTCAGGGAGTCTACTCATTTTTATTTTAGACAGGCACAGTCCTATCTCCAGTCCTTTGGCTGTCAATGTTCAATTCTGCATCAATAGAATTCTATTTTTTCTAAAACTGGACCGACCCTATTTTTTGAGTGGAAATCTGAATCAATGATTACAGGATTCAACCTTAAAACAATACGCATATAAAACTGGAAAACATACTCTCCTTTTTCCAAAAACAGTCCTTTCTCCTGGGGAGCCTTGAAAGCGCAGCAGGTGCAGTCCTTTAGAGTGTAAGCCTTCTGTACTACACTCCAAGGGTCCAGCAGAGTAGTCCTTCTTCTTTTGTTGTTTAAGGTAGTGCTCTGAGGAGCTCATGCAGCAGTGCCATATTTATCCTCCATTCTGGGCTGGCAAGATGGGGAACACCCCAAATAATACGGGCAACGTTGCCTAACTCTGCTATGACCACTTTCTGCAAAGTTTGGCATATTTATTACCCAGAATGCACTCTTCTCTAAAATACAAAATGGAGAAAGTCTCTCCTTGGAGTGTGTGTCAAGCTACCCCAACCCATAGGTGTTGATAACAACTCACTACACTCCCCTTCCACCCTCTCTCCTAATCTAATTAGGCCGGGGATCACGGAAGTGAGGTCTAGCTTGTGTCCTGTGACATCTGTTCTCCTGCCTTTGAAGTCCACTTTATTTCGCCAGGCACTTTCCTGTCCCTATCTTCTCCAGGAAGCACATCTTCAAACAGCTGTATTATTTAAGCCCCAGGCCTCTTCACACAAACTCATTGAGCTGTTTGGCTCAGGCTGTCAAAGGCTGACCAATCACAAGAGGCTGCTATAGGGCTCTTCTAGGTAACTTCAGGATAGTATGTTCTAAAACTAATTTCCTACAATAGTTCTAATAAGTTTCACCTTGGCAAGCTATTGGATTTATTATAACTATTATTTTGAAACTGTGATTAATGTTGCCAGTAAACTCCTATCAAAAGTTATACTTTGTTAAAATGTTATGAAACCTTACCTTGTTAGCCTATGGGGCTAGCAGCAACATAATGGGAACATTGAACCATTATTTTGATACTTTGAATGAGACTGACAGCTAGCTCCCAAGCAAAGATGGATTTTTTTAAGTTTGATAAAGCCTTCTTATGTTAGCCACACTAAAACAGGGAAAATTATTTCAACTGTTTTTCCCCATCAGGGCATTTAAAACATATTTTATAATGACCCTGCTTTTTATAACGAGACACAGTACCCTTGGGGCACTGGGTGCAGACCTTAGAGGTGACTTATATGTAATCAAAATGTAGTTTTGGACTTTCAAAGTACTTTTAATTGCAAAGTCTAATTTGGATATTTTTTAAACCAGCCGGCAAAGCAGGTCTGGCTTTAAAATGATACCAGACGCTGTAGCATTGCACACTCAAGTGCATTATGTCAACTGGGATATCCAAACTAAGCCTGGGCATAAAACTCTCTCTGTTTACGTAGTTTGCGGAATACGGCAACTCTGCGTTCAGTGTTTGTTTGATTGGATGCATGCACCTGGATTTATTTGTTCTTTTGATAGAGTTTTACAATTTATTGTGGTAGGTAACCTGCAGTTTCAGTAGGGGGTGTGTTGTTTTTTTTGTATGTAATTTTTCTTCTTTTATAAAATGCTGCACAGTTCGCTACATTTTTTCCATGTTTTTGAATAAATTTGCAATATTGAAATTTACTATGTGGCCTAGTCTGCGAATGGGCCTCCCAGCCAGTAGGCCCAGTGCTAGTCATTAGTGCATAAAAAAAAGTGTTTCTGTGGTGTCTGTTGAATTGAAACATCATTTAGACCATAAATGGCATTGGATAAAAATATAAAAAGTGTTTTGTTTGTGGTTTTTCAATCCCCCCTGCTAACATTGTATAGGTGGGGTGATGCCTTTGGAGGATGTGTGTTGTAAATTTTTTTAGCCCCATTAATTTTTGTTTTTGGCATTGCTGAATTAATGTTGTGTTCTCTGTGTTACCATGTCTCCTTCGACTGGTCAGTATGCGTGTTTGCCATAGGCCACCATTTGCCTTTATTCCCCATGCCATGTGGCCAGAGGCCATTTTGTGTAGTCAGCGTCCTTAGGCCTGCAGGTATTCTTTGTTTTCCCGGCATCGTGCTTCCTGTTGTGACTATATGGCTGGTGGCTATATCACAACAGAATAATGGTTATGGTTTACATTCCGCCCGCACACCCTTTGTCCCAAACGTTTTAAATGTGCTCACTCTTTTGGGTCAACCGAAAAAGAAAATCTATACATATATCCACACAGCAGAAATATTTTTGGGGAGAGTATAAAGAGATCTTTTACACATCACAAAGCCTATACCTCATTTGTGATAAAGCTTATGACAGCAAAAAGGCTTCTATCAATCATATAATAAACAGATTTCTTTCACTTTCGGATTGCTTTTCATCATCTTTATTCATAAGTTACTCAAGTACATTGATAAAACAGGATGACATATCCAAGATGAAAACAGCCTACGCGTTTTAGCCCCTATTCACATGAGACTTCTTCAGGGCTGTTAGACATAAAAACATGCAAACAAATAATACATAAGAAAAACAATCAAACACAAGCCAATTAACAAAAACTAAAATTTGACTGAAAGGAGTTGTTATTCAATTCCATTATTTATATTCCATTAGAGAAAAAAAAATGACTGTATCATTTTTGCAAAATCCCGGTACGCAAATTCATGCTAAAGCGTACTCGCGGTCTGCAAAAGCCACAAACTTTTGCGAACTTGCGATTTTTTTTTATTTTTACGTGTTCGCGGGATTTTTTTCAAGGCGGCTACCGCGAAGTTACCTATGCTGTTGTACATGGGCGTGGCCATCTTTTTTCAGTGTTTGCGTTGCGTATTTCCGTTTCCGGGAACTAGTTGCATGCTTGTGTTGTGCATTTCCTACGTGCAGGGCGCAATTGCGTGTTCGCGTCAGCTTTTGCATGCTCGCGGGGGAAATATCGCGCAAACTTACCCGCATGGTGGCAATGGGCGCAGCCCTTTTGTTTTTCATTAATTGCTATGGTTCTGATCATGCTTTTTCAATCCTCATTCAATCTTTGTAATCCTTTGTTTGTTTGAACTTTTTTTAAATCTTTGTTATTCATTATCTATCACTCTATTTTTGCACATCTATATTTTGTGTTTTTTTCTACTTTTCGTTACTTTAAAACTACTTTTTTTAACTCTCTTTTCTTTTATTTACTTTTTCCCTATTCTTTCCTATTTTATTTTCCTTTAACTGTCCAGGACCATGGCAAAGGGAGCCAGCAAAAACCTGAAGGGGAAGGGTCCCGCACCCTGTAGCCGGCTCCCTTGCGGGCGCTTAAGGCAGGAGGCAGTAAATCCCAGGGAGATCTTCAGCGCGGTGTAGGTGGCCGCACTGGTCTTCTTCGTGCAGCGCCACCTCTCTAAGACCATTGCAGCATGCGGCAGGCTCTGTACCAGGTATGGCCTTCGGGAGCGTCGCCAGCTATGGGGTAAGGTGTGCCAGGCCATGTATCAGGAGTCTGGGGTGCGGCGCACCTACAACCAGGTGATGCACCGGTGGTCGGACATACTGGACCGGGAACACGACCTGCTCGACCTGCTTGGCGTGGGGATCCCTGGGCTTGGTGAGTACTAGTAGCTATTTAATCACTACTTTGTTGTCTTCTGCTCTGTGTTATGATATTGTAAATAATTTTTTTTCCAAGAGCAAGAATGCTGCCGATTACATTGCAGGTAAATTATGTTTCAAAAGCTTCTGTGATTGCAGGTGCTCGCCTGCTCACTGGCGGTGCTACTATGCTTACTTGTTTTCATTATTGTGCTCATTTGACCTGAGTGATTATGTATGAGTGTACTTTACAGAACTGCGTAATGCTAGACACTGGAGATTACATTGCAGGTAAATTATGTTTCAAATGCTTCTGTGATTGCAGGTGCTCGCCGGCTCACTGGAAGTGCTACTATGCTTACTTGTTTTCAATTTTGTACTCATTTGGCCTGAGTGATTATGCATGAGTGTACTTTACAGAACTGGGTAATGCTAGACAATAGAGATTACATTGCAGGTAAATTATGTTTCAAAAGCTTCTGTGATTGCAGGTGCTCGCCTGCTCACTGGCGGTGCTACTATGCTTACTTGCTGTACTCCTGCTAAGAAGAGATAGTGGTGGTGGATTGATAGTTTGAGTATATTATGACTGGTTATTTAGTAGGAAACTTTTTAGTGGTCTGCAATCATGGCAGACTGTGTCTGTCACTTCGCGTGCTGCGGAGTGCTGCCTGCCAGTCCTAGTAGAACCTTTTTGTAGTTGGTTTAGTGAGTTACATAACTTTCCAAGTAGACGGTCTGCAAATCCACCAATACTAATATCCTAGTAGACCACATCAGATAGGTCAATACATTTACTGCAATTGTTGTCTATTTCCGCGAAATAATTTGTTATTGTTGTTTTGAAATGTTTGAATTGGTTGACAACAATCATCCATATTTGTGTCTTTCTTTCATGTACATCAGCTCCTCCCAGGGGCAAGAGGACAGAGGTGGCAGTGGCGGCGCCGGCGGAGCAGGAAGGCCAGGATCGGTCTGCCAAGGGCTCCGCTGCAGGCCCCAGTAAGTTTTCCTGTTAATATAAATAATTATACTTCCCTAACCTTTACAGCACCTATTTACTCCAAACGTTCATCATAATTCTATTTTTTCCTAAATCGTCTTTGATCTTCTTGTAGACTGTTTCTAAATTCTTATCCTTCCTCTACTATGACTCTATACCACTACTACTATTTTATTAGTCTGCCTGTGTTGCTAGCTAAGCTTGCACAGTTGGCAAAAGGTGTTAAACAAAACTCCTAGTCAGCAATAGCTCTCGGCACTGAGGGCAGTCCTCTGGGATATCCATAATTTCTATTTAAGTCTTTTTAATGTTTATGCTTTGACAATTCCCAACAATAAAATGTCAATGGCCACCAAGAATAAGATATTAATTTACTTTTTGATTGGTTAGGAGGACATACTACTACTGTTGCAGGGACTATTCTGCACATACAGAACTATAGACAAGAAATAGGGCATTGGTGATAATAGGCACAGTTAGACTTTCCACATACATCAGTCATAACAGAAATTGAACCCCCAATCTCTTTACTGACTAGCCAGTGTGTCAGAGTCATTATTTAGCTTCCGAATGCAGCGATGATCCCCAATGATTATACAACCCAGAACATAACGGACTCATGCTTGCAAATTGCAAACCCTTTCGCTCACTCACTCATGACTAAAAACCACAGAGTCTATGTAAGTTTTAAAGCTTTATTAAAAGTAAAAAAAACTAGCTCTCTGTGTACTCTGTATATTATATTTCAATTGTGTATTATATAAAAACATTTATTAAAATCAACTTCATTCATATAAGATGAACGGTGAACTCTTTAAAACTGAACAGTGGCTGATTTTACACATTAATTCTGGGAGAGCCCTCAGCTGGTTGGAACTTAAAGTCTTGGTGGTGATGATGATGACTCCGAGTAACATCTTGCTCTTGTTCGTAAAAGGGAAGCTTCTGTCTGTTATGAGAAAAATGGTGCGTGGTAAAAAGCAAGCATTCATCAGTGTGCCAAATATGTAGCATGTTATGGCTAAGCATAAATAAAAAACACCCTCCCCTTCCGAAAGGGGAATTTTTAGTTTAGACTAGAGAGTCACAAATAATTAAATTTGTTTATGTAGTAACATATTATTTTTTCATTCCTAGACAAAATAGGGAGTGGTGTATATGGCATCTAAAAATATTAAATGTATTTTCTAGGCGTAACACCATCGGCACAGCCCACCACCAGTGCCGGGGACAGCGCGGAGGCGGGTCCCTCCAGGGGTGGATGCGGTGCCAGAGGGGGATGCCACGGTGGCGGGCAGTGGTAAGCTTAAGCTATTATATTCCTTCCTTATTGAGATTGCAGAGTAGGCTCGCTGCAGGGGTGTATATGTTGTACAGTACAAGTAAGTAAACTTTACTGTTAAGAAGACTTACAAATTTAGAACTAAGGGGCATATTATCAAGAAATGGCCTTACATTATCACTGCTTTTATCGGCAGGAAACTGCCGATAAAGCGGCGATAATGGGCTTGATAATATGCTCTATGAATTTCAATCGAAGCCCATGTTAGATGTGAAGACATGTAACATGGGCTTCGATTGAAATTCATAGAGCATATTATCAAGCCCATTATCGCCGCTTTATCTGCAGTTTCCTGCCGATAAAAGTGGCGATAATGTAAGGCCCTATCTTGATAATATGCCCCCAAGTTTTTGTCAACCAGGTAGAAGACAGTCACCCTTGACTTCGCATTAGCAATAGCATTAGCGGGAGGAGTTGACGAGTAACCAATGGCCTCCTCTAAATTTGACTTCAACTCAGCTGTGAAAGTTTTATCGAGAAGCCAAGTCAGATCAGAGATGAACTTAATGGATGGGATGAACGAAAAGGGAAAGAAGGGTGTAAGGAAGGACGAGCAGGTTAAATTAATGACTGTTAAAGAATGATACATGTTTTTGAATGCAGGCACAGTTGGCTGGGAATCTGATGCATGGCCGGTTGAAGGCTGAAGCAAGGATGGGTGGAAGGAGAAAGAAAAAAGGACTGCCTGGGTGGGTGAAACAGAAACTGTATATGTGCGTAATATATCCTTTGGTTCAAATTCAAATGCAAGTCAAGCACGGATGCATGGCTGGCGGTTTCCCCCCAAAAATAAAAAGGGTGTTTTTCAGAGAGAAAAAGTAAGGGTTGTCCAGTTGAGACATTAAGAAGAATGATTGACATTTACTTTGAATGAATGGATACCTGGATGGTATCTTCCTCATAGATAGCATAGGTGTACATTGTAGAGTAGACAGAGTAGACGGTCACTGGATAAAGAGTGTTTTTTTGAAGAGCATGTAACACTGCACGTCCGTGCCAGAGTAGCAAAGCCTAGGAAAGTAAAAGTTGTAATTTTTCAGAATACTCACTTGACTAACAGCAGTTTGCAAGCAAGGCATATATTGTGTATCTATTAAATAGTTCACATTATCAAGTCAAGTCACAACTCGCAAGTGCCTTCCTCCGGCGATTACGGGGACCACTCACTAACTCTGTTAATAATTTTTTTTCAACTCTGTCATTCATGTGTGGCCTATCGGTGTTCACTCAATCAATAAAAACAAAGCACCTAAAGTAATCCCTTATATAAGCAAATATCCTGTGAAGGGATAGATGATCATATTATCTTCTTCATTTTCCTTTTGAGTAGTCAGGGCAGGGTGAAAGTTAAATTAATTGAGCAGTAGACCTTGTAACAGAGTATGGCCAGTGCCACCCGTAATAGAAAAGTAAGAGCTTCACCATTCACCACCTGCATGTACTGGACTGGTAACAGTAATGCAAGTCTGCGTCATCATGTCTTGCATCTGTTTTTCTTGGGTGCAAGCTGACTGCTCCGGTATTATGCCGGCTTCCACAATTTACGTACTAATTTTGCTAAACAAGAGAGAAGAAGAAGACTGGTGTACTGTCTGAGTCTAATGTAGTGAGTCCATATAGTGCTAGTAGAATTCCTGAAACTCCCACTAATTTTAGAGCAGAGGCAGACGAAGTGGGTGGTTATATAGATACATCCCACAAAGGTTATGTACTGTGCTTGCAAGTTGCTAGTGCTACTGTGACACAACTTTCTGTTGAATTATTTTGTGTTAATCTTAAAGAGTATTGGTTACAGTATTTTTCTCTTTCTTCATATTGATACTCCTTCTAAACTATCTAGGAAGGAGTTGGCTATCGGGCCAGGTGCCGGAAGCTGGAGGCAATTGTCGCTGAATATCAGCTGCTGGTGGCCCAGGATGAGGAGGATGACTCGCAGTCTACTACTACATCCACAACAGCTGTATCCTCCTCCGCTGCCCCTGGGTCATACAGTCAGCGCAATCCTCCAGCCGCACGGTGGTCCAGCAGCCACCCGCCGCCGTCAAGCAGTGAAAACAACAGCTGATCCCGCAGTGCCTGCAAGGTTCGGATGCACCGGTTGACCCTGCGAGTGGCCTACATTGAGCAGCAGGTGGCGACACTGTCGACGCAGAAAGCCCTGCTCAAGGCCCTCCATAGAGAGCTGCGCGACCACCTGGCCACAGGACACGGCCGGCAAAAGTAGAGACTGTCTCTTGCCCCTTTTTTAAAGACTTTTGGGGGTTGGAAATTGGGCATTGGGGCTTTTGGACTTTTGGACATTTCATGGACATTGGTTGGGGTTAGGGAGGGGGGTGGGTCGGGTCTTGCGGGATAGTTTATTTTTGTTAGGGTCAAAATAATTATTTATTTTCTACTTAAGCATAGTTAGTATACACGTTTTTATGTTTTGTGGGGGAGGCAGGGGGTGGGGGGTTAACTGTACGTTTGTATTCCTGAAACTTAACTGGCTGCTTGATTCAAATTGTCTAAGTAATAATCGCCCAAATTTCTACAAAAGTGCCACTGACAGAGTTAGTGAATTCAATTGTCCTACTACTTTACTAGTACTATCGGCAATCTCTCCTCTCCTCCTACTCCATTATTCTTCCTCCCCCAAAATGCTTATCTTACCTGTCATTAGTGTTTGAGAATAGGGCTAGGCACAGGGCTGGCTGTATGGCAAATGGCGATTAAGGTTGGCTATGGAATCCTGGACGGATGAAATGGCATTGTTGTGGTGGTAGTAGTAGTGGTACACACTAGCAGTAGCAGCATATGAAAAAAAAGGAAATGAGACATTGAGTGGCCTGAGAGGAGCATTAGAACAGTACGATAGTACAGTACACAAGAACAGTGCCATAAATTAAATTGTAGCCTATGCAATGCTAAAGTATTCAATCAAAAGTTAATTAGTAGTTGCGTGGATGATGGCTACTACAAGAACTAGTACTGTAGGACACAGCAGCGTAAGCTTTCGTCACTTGTAGGAGGATGTTGTTGTTGATGAATCCACTTGAAGGTGGACATGAAATTCTGAAATGATTTGCAAATACTCATGGGTGTGTGTCAAGCAGAATAGGAATATATCCGTGGATTCCTTGACCTGCCTTTAAATTGATTTTCTGTTGCTTTGACCTTATCCTCCCCAGCAAATGTGTGGAATTATTGGTGTCATTTACTCACACACCTCAATGAAAACCACACAGCCTGGCTGAACAGGGTAAGGGTTTGAAAAATGGATGGGAATGGGGGTTTTTGGTAAAGTTTTTTGGGGAGAGGACAAAAAAACACAGCATGGACAAACAACAAATGAAGAAAAACAAATCTTTGGATACAAGCCTCATAGAAGTTCACAACAATAACATTATTTAAATGATAAGGACAAGTGAAGTTGATACTGTAACTGTATGTTGTTGTAGTTGTCTTGGTCAAATTGGGAAGTTGCATGCATCCAGCTATTCCTCTTATTCGCGGTACTCCTCTATTCCATTGGGCGCTCCATTGATCAATCTTGGTGACCACACTGTCCACTGGCTGCCTGGCGGATGAGGAATTGCTATGGTAAGCCTGAGTTAATGTTTTTCCCATTGCACAGGGTAAGTGCCGGCCTGTGATTGTCGATGAAAAAACAGAAAGGGATATTAAAACACCACGGAGGAAAAATATAAGGTACGGTGTGTAGTGCAAAAATAACACTTTCACTTTCAGAAGCGAGAGTATTACATACATGCATCAGTTCTAAACTCTGAGTCTCTGTTTCCAGGATAATTATAGCACACAGCAGGCCAGCAGCAGGACCATGCAGACGGTCAAGGCAGGCACCACTGAGTGAACCAACCTACATGTAGCCTACCTCTTTGACACAGACAGACAAAGCAGATCTAATTTTATACAGCAAGCCACATAGCTGCAATTTTTCATGAACTGCTGTCTGGACTGTGGCATAACACTACTACACTGGCTCGACCACTGACCACGACTAAACAGACATGTAGTTCTGCTATGGTTGTTGTTGACTTGTTTACCTGTTTGCCACTCACGAAATGGCCATAGTTCTTCCGTAAATTGACGATGATGATCCATCCATCCCAGTGAGTGACTGTAAAGATATTATGTAACTTTGGTCATCATGACTCATCATCATCATCATGGTGTTGGCAAACTCAATGTTGTTCATGCAGTCACAGTCTACACACAGTGAGTCCAAGGACATATTCCATATTGAAAAATGCAACGTAGTGGCCCCTGCTGTAGAAGTACAATTTGTATTAAACAAGGTAAACAGAATATACTCGAGTTACATTTAGTGTGTAAAAGATTAAATAATAATAACAGAACACATAGATAGGATTCACTTCATGCACAACAAACAAACAAAAATTGCTTTCATCAGAGCCAGACAGCCAGTGTTGTCAACTGCATGCCATCTCATCATTCATTACCTGTTCCACTTGTCAGCATCTTATTCTTAAGTGAAGGGCCACAGGGCAGCCTCTCCTGTCAATTTCAGAAGTAACAGTCTGCATAGTCAGTCATTCCAATACCACTTCTTTTGAGGGGACTCGTCTACGAAGCGACAGTTTCTTGATTCTGCGAAATCCGGCCAGCTGCCTTGAGGGAAATGAATAGGGGAGTCTGGAGGAGGAGGAGGATAGAGGAGCATGTATGCCTTTAAACCTTACATTGTCAACTAGGTGGCTTATTAAGCTCTCTGCCAACAGATATGCGCCTTGTTTTTCAGCATCAACTCAGAACGTTGAAGACACCGCCTTCAGTTGGTCCTCTACCATGCGCAACAGTGGGATAGCTTTGCCAAAACTACAGTCCTCCCGCTGATTTCACGGGTGAAGACCTCAGAAGGACGAAGCATGTCTGTCAGGTTTTTAACTAGGTCCGATTCCTCCACCTCTAGCCTCATGTCTTTAATAGCAGCAACCTGTGTGTTAAAGACATACTCATTGATTACCAAGTACTGCGCAAGCATGTAGAAGGTTGAGTTCCAACGTGTTGCCACCTCCTGGATGACTCCTCTGACCGGCACTCTACGGTTACGTTGAATGATCCTCAGCAGCTTCCGGGCCTTAAAAGAATGGCTGAAATGTGTGCAGATTCTTCGGCAGGTGGTCAGTAACTTGCTGACTGTGTTTTCTTTTTTCAAGAAATCTTGAACAATAATGTTAATGCTGTGCGCCAAACACGGCACTCTAAAATAGCAACCATCATTTATGGCCTTAACTATATTACTTCCGTTATCCGTGGAAACATAACCATTCATGCGCCTTCTTGGCAGCAGCCTTTTAAAAACCTTACTGTTAAACTCCTCCAAAATGTTTACTGCAGTATGAGATTTCTCCATGGCAAACATGGCTACTGTTGCATGTTTCCGAGTAGCTTGAAAAATTGTGACACTGTCAACATCTGCAGCTATCTTATCTCTAACCCCCGCAAAAGAGACCCAGTGTGCAGTGATGCACATGTAATCAACAGCTTGGCAACTAGTCCACATGTCCGTTGTCAGGTGAATAGTGTGAACAGCACTCTTCTGCAAAGCTGCACCAATCACTTCCAGCACATCTTCATGTAGTGCTGGAACCGCAACTCTGGCAAAATAGGACAGGCTAGGAACCTTCCATTTAGGGCAGACTGTTGCCACAAATTCTAGAAAACCCACCCCTTCCGCGAATGAAAAAGGGAGAAGGTCCAGCGTTGGTATTTTAGCCAGCATTGCATTATACAGACGTGCCGTTGGGTGGTTGCGTTCAAATGGTGCCTCCGACCAAAACATGCTTTTAATGGTGTTCTGGATCGTTTTCATATGTGATGATGATGATCCAGACTTCTTCAACCCAGTCAGGCTCATTGATGTACTTTTTCGCATTGGTGTCTCTACCAGACTCTTACTGTGCCTCATAGATGTTGCTGAGGTAGAGGGTGTGGGTGCTTCCACTGCAGTGCTGCTGCCAGGGGTACTGTGTGTACCAGAAAAAATGTCTGTCGCTTCTTCACCTCCCCTCTGCACGATCAGCCCCTCATCATCATCAGATGCAATATCAATGGATACATTTGGAGTTGTTGTACTTTTGGCTTCCCGGATCTTACTTAGGTGCAGCTCCCACTGGATAATGTGGTGTTTTTTTAGATGACCTCTCTGGCCTCCGGTACCATAGTTGGTACCAAGCTTACCCTGACTAACAACGTGTTTACAAATTGAACAAATAACTAGGTTTTCTGCCTTTTTGCTAATACTAAAGAAGTCCCAAACTGGGGAGTTGAGATTTCTGGTGGTGGTGGTGGTGGAGGTGCTACTTTCAATGCCAGATGAAGTGGAGGATGGGCGTGGCCGAATTTGACTCTGTTGTGCACTTACAGTTACAGCACCACTACTTGAGATAACGGAGGTCGAGCTGGATGGAGGCCCCTGCCGTCCCTTCTGAAGAGAAAATATGACAGCTGTAGGTCATGTTGGTGTAGTAGTTACCTGTGTTGGTGGTGGTACCAGTGCCACGCCGCCCACATCCCGCACAGCAGCATTTCGGGATAGGGTAAAAATGTCTGTCTGCTGCATGCCCGCTGGGGCTGGAGTGACGACTGTGATGACTCGGTCGTCATCGTCAGACTCTTCATCAGCAGCAGAATACACCACTTCTACTGCTTCTTCGTCATCACCCATAAGTGGAAGCCTTGCGGGAAACTCCCTTTTACCTAGCTTTGTCGGCTCATGGCGTGCCTCCCTCTCAGACTGAATTGGTGGGTGCCAATCAAGATCTAGATCATCAGAAGGAAGGGGTTTGAAGAAGAACTTGTACTAGCCCTCCTTTTCCTTACTGGGGATCTGGAAGACAATGGATCATCAGGACTCAGAGTGCTCGACTGATACCTTTGCAGGAATCTCGATTTCCTCATGTGCCGCGACTTCTGGAGGAACAAGCATTGTGGGCAGTTGTGCCTCTCCTTGCGCCTTTCCTTGCAACTCTCCTTGCAACTCTCCTTTCAACTCTCCTTGCGCCTTCCCTAGCAACTCTCCTTGCGCCTCTCCTTGCGCCTCTCCTTGCGCCTCTACTTGTGCGACTCTCCTTTTGCACCTGTGGTTGAACACTCGTCAGATGAG
Organism: Lissotriton vulgaris; assembly: GCF_964263255.1. Lineage (NCBI taxonomy): Eukaryota > Metazoa > Chordata > Amphibia > Caudata > Salamandridae > Lissotriton > Lissotriton vulgaris. Next base: position 160,137 of record NW_028244611.1, read on the forward strand.
TTACACCCTGCGTTGCTTGGATGCTAGTTTGCTATGAGTCATTGCCAAAATCACTGGTCGATGGTGAAAGAACAATTAAAGTGGCTGCCTCTGCGGCACTCATGGGCTTGGGCCTAACTTGGCGTGGTGGCACTGAGACCAATGAAGCGGAGGTGCTGCTCCCAGCTTGGTCTCCGGCGGACACCGATGCTGCAGGCGTAGGTTTTTCCCCCCAAAAAATGTCGGTCGGCACACCAGTCTCCTTGGTAAGTGGCGCCACTTGCTTCTTCTGCTCCTTCTTACTGGCAGTGGCACTAGCAACTTTCTTGGTAGAGGAGCTACGGCTACCTTTCTTTGGGCCGGACGCAGTTGCACGAGTTGCAGAGTTGTCTGTGGACACGTGACGTCAGGTGACGTTGTGCACACACCACAGCAGGACTTCTTCCTGGCACTACAACAAGTGATGAATGAGGATGAGGATGATTCCTGGTTCTCACTTCTCAGTCTTTGTGCACCTAGAAGAAAAGAAACCAGAGGAACATCAGTTAAATAAATGTTGCATATGTCGTGCTTCAATTAATACTATTACAACTAGGCATTTTATTATTATTAACACACCACACCCACAAACGGAAAGACCCGAAATAAAAATTGCAATTCTAATCAAAAATGGATGTTTAGATTAATAGAAGAGAGACAACACAGAGAGAGTTGTTTCATGCACCCATTCATAACCCTAGGCCTACTGGCCCGCAAGCTTGCCAGCCTATGGCAAAACACTGCCTGGCCTCAATATGCCTCTCCGCCCCCCCACCCACATGGCAAGGCCCTTGACCAGGCCTCAAAATGGCCCCCACCCACATGGCCAGGCCCTGGATCAGGCTCCAAAACACCCAAAAAATCGAAATACACACAAAAATCACCTCAATTAAATGCCATCCATGCCATAAATGATGTTTAAATTCAAGAGACCCCACAGAAAGAATTGGTCCGTGCACCACTGAGTACCCTTGGGCATAATGGATAAAAGCAAGGCAGACTGGGTGCAGGCCTATGGCACAAAGCACACTGCCTGGCTTCAAAATAGCCCCTAGACCCACACCCAAAAAATCGAAATACACACAAAAATCACCTGAATCCAATGCCATCCATGCCCTAAATGATATTTACATTCAAGAGACCCCACAGAAAGACTTGGTCCATGCACCACTGAGTACCCCTGGGCATAATGGATGAAAGCAAGGCAGACTGGGGGCAAGCCTATGGCACAAAGCACACTGCCTGGCTTCAAAATGGCCCTTAGACCCCCACCCACATGGCCAGGACCTGGACCAGGCCTCAAAATGGCCCCCACCCACATGGCCAGGCCCTGGACCAGGCCCCAACAACACCCAAAAAAATGAAAGGCACACAAAAAGCACCTCAATCCATTGCCATCCATGCCCTAAATGATGTTTAAATTCAAGAGACCCCACAGAAAGACTTGGTTCATGCACCACTGTGTACCCCTGGGCATAATGGATGAAAGCAAGCAGACTGGGTGCAGGCCTATGGCACAAAGCACACTGCCTATCTTCAAAATGGCCCCTAGACCCCACCCACATGGCCAGGCCCTGGACCAGGCTTCAAAATGGCCCCCACCCACATGGCCAGGCCCTGGACCAGGCCCCAACAACACCCAAAAAATCGAAATACACACAGAAATCCCCTCAATCCAATGCCATCCATGCCCTAAATGATGTTTACATTCAAGAGACCCCAGAGGAAGAATTGGTCCATTCACCACTGACTACCCCTGGGGCCTGCTGGCTAGTGTGGCTTTAACACGCACCACAAAATTAAGAAAAAATTCCACACATAACAGTGAGCTACTCAATAACATGCCATAAATTATATTTAAGTTCATCAAAACTCACAGAAACAGTTTATCATGTACCCATGACTAACCCTGTACCTACTGGATACTTTGGGTACCCACAATATATATTTTTTTAAGTTGTGAAAAAGTTTATAAATTGTAGTTGCAGCAACTGCAATGCCCCAAACAAACAACACCAACTTACTTGTAAAATCTCAAATCCAAAAGTGATCCCCCAAAAAAGTCCTCAAATACAAATATCCAGCAGCAGCCACAAAGAGTAATCCTTCCAGCTCCAGATCCAAATGAAAAGTGACCAGGACATGGACAAAGCACTGGGAGGAGCCTGCTGGACAGGAACAGGAAGTTGGAGACTGTGGGGCACTTCCTCCCTCCCACCCCCCCAAAAATTGACTCCTTGCACAAAAAAACGCAGCCAAATGTCAATCTGAGGAGTTATTCTGATCCAAATCATCATTTTCAGGAGGTTTATGCTGCTAGCGATAGATTTCTTGTACAGAATTGCAATTTATGCAATTTCGGGAAAGCGAGCGGTTCAAATCTCCTGCCGGATATCAGCTGCGCGTCGCGTCTACGTCTTCGCAATTGTTTTCTCTCGCGGTGCGTGATCGCGGGCCCTTATGACGTATTTCACGTTCAACGCGTCTCGCAGTGCAAGATGGCAGGACACTATGACGTAGTCGCGGTCAAAAAAGTCTCACGCAATCACGCAGCAAGATCGAAAATGGCGCAGCGAACGCAAACCGGGAGGAAAATAACTCGGCGAACTCAGAATCACGGTAAGTCAACACCGCGCGCTTAGATTGTATTTTTGAAGCGGGATCAAGCAAAAAAAATCCGCTAACTCACAAATTGCAAATTCTTTGACAATTTCGCGCGATTCGCCAACCACAAAATTGTCAAAAATGTGCTAATTCTGCGAGCGGAACGGATTTTCAGCCCATGCTTACTTTTGGTAGAAATCCAGCTTTGTCTTCTGCAGCTCCGCCTTTGTGCTGGGGAAGCATATGTAGTGATGCATTCTCTGCATCATGGCGTCCAGAAAGGAGTTGAAGAAATGAGACAGACAGCTCTGTGACACACCACCTGCTGCGGCTATCACACCCTGGTAACTTCCTGATGCCAGGAGGTGCAGGCAACAGAGTACCTGTACGTGAGTGGGTATTGCGTGCGCCCTTAGTGCCGGATGCTCCAGGTATGGTTGCAGGTCTAGTATCAGGTCTGGGATGGTGTGTGGGTGTAGCCTGTACCTGTCATGTATTTCTGGCTCAGTCATTTGGAACAGTGTGGCTCGCACTCTGTACACACGCTCTTCCCGTCTCCAAACCCTCTGTCCTGCTGCTCGCAAACGTAGCCGCCTTGCTATGACGTAAAGGGCCGCCATTGTGTTCAAACTGTTGCATATTGGGCCAGTTTTTAGGCACTGCACCTGATTACCGCCTGCTCTGGTTCAGTGGTAATTACCGATTCTTAAATACCGAATTTGTACAAAATCGGTATTACCGAATTTTGGTACATTGCATTACTGAATTTTTATTGATTCCTTATTTAATGATTCAGTATTTTGGGCTTTCTGTGTCGGTCGATCGGTAAATAAGGAATCGGTAACTGATTTCCCTTAAATTTTACGAATCATTATTACTGATGCCATTTGGTAATGCCTACATCGCACAGTGCTAAATACCGGTCGGTAACGCTGAAATTTACAGAATTTCGGCTTTACCGACCGGTATTTAGCCACCTACATCTAGTGGTTTAGGCTGCCAATGGGCCTTCCAGACAGTAGGCCCACTATTATTTAGGGTATTTCAAGTTTATTTCTGCCTGCAAACAATGTATAAATGGGGGTATTGGGGGTAATGCCTTTGAAGAATGTGTGTTGCTGTAAACATTTAGGCCCTGTTGATTTAGTTTTTTGCATTGCTGAATTAAATCTGTGTTCTTCGTGTTACCATGCCTCCTTTTTCTGGCCAGTGTGTATGTGTGTGCATGGCATAGGCCACCACTTGCCTTTGTTCCCCATGCCATGAGGACAGGGGCCATTGTGTATAGTCATTGTCCAAAGGCCTGCATGTGTTCTTTGTTTCCAGACCTCCTGCTTCTTCTTGTGACCATGTGCCATGTGCCATTCAGTGCCTTGATACCTTTTGGTTTTAGGGAGCTTTATAAATATCATTCCATCTTATGTGGTTTTGGCCATTTGGTGAAGGCAGCCAGTTTGCTTTTGCCATAGTATTCTTTTTGTCCCCAATGCCTTCTTGTTCAGTATTGTTGTTGTTGATGACCGTGTGGCTCTGCTGACAGCCATTTTGTGCTTCCAGCCAGTGTGCCCTTTGCCATAGACTTTCTTGGATCGTTGAGCAATATGAAAGCAGTTTAACAAATGATATGCTTGAGGGTAATTTCACTTATTTATAATTTTTTATTATATATTTTTAAATTTTCAATTGTTTATGTTAATTTTAATTTATTATTTTGTACTGTCATTTAAAAAAATAATTTTTTATTTTTTTATTTTAATGTACTTTTTAATTATAAAAAATAGTTTTTAACCATTTTCATAAGATCTGGCATCAATGAATCAACCCGGCCCATGTCTGCTATTGGTGCACAACAGCATTCATTGTCAAGGGATTATTCCACTGTCATATGTCATCTGCCCCTCCCTGAATTCCACATCCCACGTGATGCACATAAAGCAAACAGTTACACCTGTATGTTGTTGTTGCTCTTTCTTGTCCTTCCAGGGTCTACACAATGAGAGTTTATGTAGTTATGGTTCTATGAATGGATACACTGTATTGTTAATTATTCATAATAACTTAAGTAACCAGTGACCACACAAAATGGAATTGTTTGTTTTCACTACTAATTAAACTGCAACAAAGCCACGTTTTACTGATGTTCTTCTTGCATGCTTGCTTTTAGGTGCATAAGAGACAACATCACCTAAAGTACTGGCAGACAGAAGGCCTGTACATGAAATGATACGTGACCACACATCTCAGACATCTCTTCAATTTATGAAGCTAAGTGCCATTGCCAACTGACAGCTTCAAGATGGCCCCAAAGAAAGGTGCTACCAAGAAAGTGGCCAGTGAATAGAAGAAGGAGCTTTCCTCCACTGGTATCTTGACCGAGACATTTTTGAGAAAAAATAACCTTTATTTTACCAAGCTGAGAGCAGCACCCCACATTGGTGGACCAACCCCAACCTAGGCCCAAGCCCATGTCTGTCTAAGAGGCAGGCAGTCTAATCATGGCAATGCCGATGAGCAGTGACATTGAAGTTTACTTAACTCTTTTGCAAAGCAGTACCCAATTGTTGCAGAAAACTCAGATAAGTGGACAACAGCTTTCGCCAGCAATAGTAGTTCCTCCCAAAGTAGAAGCAGTTCAGGGGATTGAGCTTTGTGCTGAGGAAGTAGAGGAAGCCAGTCTGCTAGAAGATCAATTGTCTTACAGATCTACAGCAAGAAAAAGGAGGATTACTCCACAATCTTCTTCTCCAAGCCCCCTTCTGATTATCTAGACACCACTTGGATCCCGCCTCAGTCTGAGAGTGATACACGCCACAAGAGGCTAGAGAAAAGGAAGGTTCCTGAAAGCCTCCGACTTATGGATGTAGAGGAGGAGGACACAATGAGCCAGTCATCATGGTTGTTAGCCCAGCCCCAGTGGAGACAGACGTTACCCCATCCTGACCTGCTGTGAGGGATGTGGCACCACAGAAACTACCACCATCAGCTGCCACATTTGTAAAGTCCCCGAAGTGACCTAGATCCATAACCACCTCAGTAGAAGTAGTTACTACAGAGAAGCAAAGTCAAACCGCCCACCTACCCCAGTTCATCTAACATTGGCAGTGGCACCGGCGTCAGAAAGTGGACTTCCTCAGTTTGAGACTTCTTTACGGGTAGCAAGAAGGAGCAGAACATTGCCATATGCTTAATTTGCTGAGCAAGTGTTATTCGAGGTAAGCTTGGTACAAACTATGGTACCAGAGGCCAAACAACCCATTTGAGAAAACACTGCATAATCCAGTGGAAGGCGCTCCTTAGCAGCCAATAAACTGCAAGTGGTGTACATGAAGGGGGTAAAAGGCTGAGCAGGGAATCCAGTCTGTTCATGGTGAAAGGTGAAGAATGTGAAGATATTTTCATTACGTAAAGTAGCCCTGTCCCCAGCAGTGCAGTAGTTTCGCTTACATCAGCAATATCGCAATTGCATCAGACTCAGGTTGAGACACGAAGGTAGAAGAGTACAGTGACTGCCCCGCTGAGATGCACATTGAGCCTACCACTGCCTGCACTCAAGAACTCACTTGCATCAGTGGCACCAGAAAACAAAAACATCCAGGCTACTGTTCTTGACATGTTTAGGCAAGAGGGGTAGTACGAACGCAACCACCCAACTGCACTTTTGTACAATGCAAAGCTGGCTAAAATGTTAGCGCTGGACCTCCTACCCTTTTTTGTGTGGAAGGGGTGGGTTTTCTAGAATTTGTGGGATTCATCTGCCCAAAACAGAAGGCTCCCAGCTGGTCCTATTTTGCCAGAGTTGCTGTTCTACTGCTGTATCACGATATGCTGGAATTGCTTGGAAAAGCTTTGCAGCAGAGTGCTGTTTACCCTATCCACCTGATGACAGACATGTGGACCAGTTGCCAAGCCATTGATTACATGTGCATCCCTGCACACTGGATCTCTTTTGTAGTGGTTAGAGAAAAGATATCTGCAGGTGTTGACACTGCTGATATTTTTAATGGTGCTCGGAAGCATGCAACAGGAGTCATGTTCATCATGGAGAAATTCCATACTGCTGCAAACATTTTGTAAGACTTTAACAACAAGGTCTTTGAATGGTTGTGACCAGGAGAGCCTAACATTGGATATGTTGCCATGGACAATGGCAGTGATATAGTTAAGGCCATTGCAGATGGTGGCTATTTCAGGGTCCTGTGTTTGGCGACCTGCATCAGCATCATTGTATAGGACTTTCTCAAAAAAGAAGACAGAGTCAGCAACTTACTGTCCACCTGCAGAAGAATCCCTACTCATTTCAGCCATTCATTTGAAGACCGGAAGGAGCTCAGGGGCATTCAGCATGATAATAGAATGCCAGTTAAAGCACTCATACACGAGGTTCAAACACATTGGAACTTGACTTTTTGCATGTTGCAAGGTATGTTTGAACAGTACAGTCTGATCAATGAATGTGTCATGCAAAGACGGAATGCAACTATGAAAGGCATGAACATTTGATATGGACCAATGGGGACTACCCAAATGCCTAACAGAGATGCTACTTCCTTTTGAGGTGTTCACACAGGAAGTTAGCAAGGAGGACAGTACCATAAACCATGCTATCCTTTTGTTGCACATGCTACAGGAACAGCTAAAGGATGTGTGTGAAATGTACGCAGGTATGGAGGAAAAAAGATGCATATGAGTTGGGGAAGCTTAATCCTTCGCTTATCTTTTAATACGAGGGCACAAAGAGACATTGTGCCATACAAACATTACGTTTGTGCCACAATTCGTGATCCACAGCACAACCCATTACTGTCCACATTTACTTCTTTTTCAGATGGGGATGTTGTAAACTACAAAACATAGATTGCTGAGCAATCCAGTGAGGTAAAAAAAGAACTGCCAGAAATTAGAGGCCCATTCCTCCAGGGTACACGTTCTGTGGTGCAGCCATCAACTTCAGAGCCTGAGGGCAGTGCTGTTGGCTCACTGCAGCCAAAATCAACAACAACAACTTCAGCAACAAAAGGAGCCAGTAAATCAGCCCCAAAATCGGCATATGATTGGTTTCTACTGACTGTAGAGGCGAAGGAAAAAGAGGTTGAGCAAGGTGGAGCACCAATGACTATTGAGGGAAATGTCCAGGAATATCTGTATGAAAAACAAAGGTCTATCTTGATCAAAACCATTGGTGTAGTGGTAAGAGCAGAGGCACCAATGGCCAGAGCTCAGCAGGCTGGCAATAAACTATATAGCTTGCCTGGTAGCCAGTGTCTCAGCTGAGCATGTTGCCAATGCTGAAGGTGCAGTTGTCACAGTGAGAAGGGCTAGTTTCTCACCCCAAAACATGGAGAGATCACCAACAATCAAAATGAATCAGCACTTTATACCACCAAATGACTTCCCGGGAAGAAGATGAAGGCGATTAGTCAGAAATAGGTCATGGAAGTAGTATGATAGCTGACCTACTTCTGGGCGAAACAACTAAGCTTGAGGACGAACTTTACTTCCCTGAATACTAGGCCTGGGCCACCAACCATGGAACTTTCTCTATCGCTGAACTGGTTTGATGACAAAAAGATATAGGTAGGGGAACATCATACATATTTTTTTGTTTTTGTCTGGCTTACTAATGCAGCCCCATCATCTTACACATATTTTTTGGCCGGAATGGAAGTACACCAGTGTGCAGTGAAGAAGCCCCCCACCCATTTTCCTCAAGGACATTGGAGATACAAAGTTGTGCCTGCCTCCATCTTGTACATATCTATCTTTTCCTAGTTTATTTCCCTAGCCGGATTGCCCCTCATTGTTTGATTTAAAAGACATGTCAATGTCTTTTTCGAGAAACAATGGATTAGCAATGTACTACAGTGACCATGGCTGAATTAAAAAACAGGTAAATGGCATGCATTGCACGCTGAGGGATTGTTTTGTGTGAGTGTGTTGAAATAATTCATGTGGTGGCAGGCAGACTGAAGCAGTGATACTAGATGTTTGTTTATCTGTAACTATTAAGCTTTATTTTGTTTGTGATGGTTTACAATGTTGGTGGCCTAACAATGGGTAATCATTTTTTTCCTGAGGGTCATTATTCCTTCCCATTTGACACTTAATGAGATTTGTTTGGCAAGTCCACTCCAGACTGCTTTGTTTTCTGCTTCACACTCCTCAAAGACCCGACCAGTCTGTTTAGCTAAAACACAAATCTAGTCTAAAAAAAAATGACTCAATGTTTCTCTTCTCGTGCATCAACACACAGCATTGTACTACAGGTTTATCTTTCTCATATGAGTCGGAACTCAGTCGGTACAAAGTTGTATACCTTACTTGGAGTCATGAGGATGATGGAAGGACTCAGGGCATGACTACTTCAAGAACTGTCACCAGAAGAAGGAAGTTATCAAACTTCACTGAAACCAACCGATTTGGTGATGTCTCAAAAGTGGCCTACCCAACTCTGTGGAGTGGTGGTGAGAGAAGTGCGTTGATTTTTCTTGATTTGGAAAATGTAATGTTGCTGGGTGTGTGCCCAGTGCTTTCTGGCTCAAATGTGAAACTTTATGGTGGTTGGGTGGGAAGTCTGTCAACAAGCCTTGCTTTGGAACGCCCCAGATTCTTGGTCAAAAGCAACAATAGTGGTATTTTAAAAAACAGGAAAACAAGATATCGAAATGGGGTCTTCTTAGCCCATTTCGCTACTTAACTCTGATAGCAAAATTTACTTGAAGCTAATTGCTAACAGGTTGAATGATTTCATGCCAGGCTTGGTTCCATTAAGACAACATGGTTTCATACAACAGAGAGACACTACAGATCATATTAAGAGAATCATTTCCATTCTGGACCAATCACAAGTCACCAACTCTCCCATTGGCGTGGCCCTGTTGGATGCTGAGAAAGCATTCTACAGGGTCTGGTGGAGGTTTTTATGGTCAGTCTTAAAGTGGAAGGGTTTTCCGGTAGAATTTATTACGGCTATACAGACACTGTACCGTCATCCCTAGGCTGTTATACACATCTCGGGTAGGCTGTCAGGGAATATAGCGATAGCAAGGGGGACCAGACAGGGTTGTCCTTGTTCTCCCTTGCTATTTGCGCTTTACATTGATCCTTTTTTATTAACTTTGGAGGATAACTGTGCGATAAAACCTGTTGAGATAAATAATGAGAGATATAAGACATTTGCATACGCAGATGACATTGCTGTTGTGACGTCGGACATTAGTAATGCCTTACCTAGGATTATTGAAGCCGCTGAGATTTTTGGTAAATCCTCTGGGTACAAACTAAATGTTTCTAAGATGCAAGGTATTCACTCGGTGGCTGGTCGTCCAGCTGATATTAATTTTGTAACAGCGGCAACCTATTTAGGTATTAAAATATCAGCTTATGTGGAGGATATTATCTGTTTGAATTTAGATCCAGCCATTGCTTCTTCTAATAAGATATTAAAAAGATTAATAATTTACATTTGTCTCTGTATGGGTGGAGTAATGTTTTAAAAATGCTTATTTTTCCTAAGTTTTTGTATATGTTTCGGTCTATTCCCTTACTTATTTCTGTTTCTTTTTTTTCCCATAATGAAAGAATGTGCTCAAGGTTTCTGTGGGGGTATCGTCGTTCTAGGAGAGCCTCTAAATGGTGTTGGCTACCCAGAACTAGAGGAGGTTGGGGTGTCCCTAATTTTCAAATATATTACTGGATAGCTTTACTGCAACACATGGGTGTATTAATATTACAGAACGATCCTACTGAAAATGTTGCTACCCCTTCTATTTACGAGATGCTAATGGGTATAGAGGCGAGGCAATGCTTTGTTTGTATAATCGAACACAGCAATTATAAAAAAATAAAATTTAAGGTGGCTCTGACCGCTTTTGAAATATGGAGGAAAGTTAAAAAGAAACTGGGTATTCAGTCCAAATTGAATTGGCACACTCCCTTGAAGAGCAGTTCTCTTCTCCCTGAAATATTTAGGGATCAGGTTATGGATAGGTGGCACCGGGCTGGTATTTGTACAATTGGAGATCTTTTTCAGGGGAAACAAGTAGTTTCTTTTGATTTTTTGCTAAAGAAATACAATATAGCTCATATTGATTTTTTAAAATATCTTCAGTTACTTGAGCTTCCTGGAACAAAAAATAACCCAAAATCAGATTATATTACAAAAGGTAGAAATTATTGAAGCAGTGAGATTAAGATTTAAGATGGCGCCCCTATATCAGATGTTCATTGATAAAGCTGAGGATGACTTAGAGGCGCGGGCGGTTAAATGGCAAAATAAAATGTGGATAGGGCGGAATAGTCTTAAGAGAATAATTGATTTAGTTACTAAAGTCCTATTTAATGGCCCTTTGATTAGCCAACATTTCATGCCTATTTTTGATTTATATTATACCCCTGGGAAACTCGCCAAGTGGAATTCCACTAGGGGGAATAAATGTAACCGCTGTGGGCAACACGCAGCGGATGCACCTCATATGTTTTTCTCCTGCTTTAAATTATCTCAGTTTCTTAAAGATGTAGAGTATTTCTTGGATCATAATTTGGGTACTCAGCAGCAATTATCCGCTGAATTAGTGATATTTGGTTCGCAGGGAGGTCTGAACGGGCCATGAACAGAAGCTGAAGAGGGGCTTATTTTTATCTGTATGTCAGTTTTCCGTTTATGTATTACATCTTTATGGCTTGATGCGGAACCACCAACTTTTAATAATTGGCAATCACGATTGTTGTCCATATATCACTTAGAGACTGCGGTTTACAAAAAAAGGGGTTGAGAAGGAAAACGTTTGGGATGAAACTGTGGTCTCCTGTCACTACCTTGATTGACTCTTGATGTATTTGCATGATGCTTAGAAGTTTTTTGTTACTGTCAAAGCTATCATTGAAGATATTTTGTCTATTTATATATCTGTATTATTTGATTGATGTTTTTGATTGCTGTTTTTATTTATTTTTTTATTTTTGTGTCTGTCTGCTAATATAAATTTCAATAAAAAAATGTTTTTTTTAAAAAACCTGCGCCTGCTTGAAGCAGGCGAAATGATTGACACAGCATTGTGCACATAGGGCCCACCTGATCATTGCTGGAGCTGCGTCGCGCTTGCGACGCAACTCCAGCAATGCTCCGCTTTTACGGCACAGATGCGTGACGCATCTGTGCCGTTTTTGCCCCATGGTGCGCCGCATCCAGGGTGGCGGAGCTGTGGCGCACAATTACTGGCGCCTCCCTGCCGATATGCAGGGATGCGCCAGTAATTGTAAATCTGCCCCAAAGTCCCTATACCGTGTTGTCTAAGAGGACAAATCCCTCTCTCTGAGCGAAGAGTCTAATGCAGATGTTTAACAATTTTTATTCCTAAAGGTATTTTGCTGCCCTGAAGTACCCTTCCCCACAAAAACTTTTATCTTGCCACTACGACAGTACCACGGTAAAGCAAACAGTTTCTCAGAAAACTCTCATATTCAATCACAAATTTTATTAAAAAAAGGGGGTTTATTAATAAAAGAAATTTCACATTACATATTCAGTCATATATCATTAATAGCATACCTCCCATTATAGGTTACAATCTAATTGTATGACATATATAAACAAAAACTTTAAAAACATAAAAAAATTGACAACTGTCAAATGTGATATTTCTTTTATTAACAAACCCCCTTTTTAATATAATTTGTGATTGAATAGAAGAGTTTTCTAAGAAACTGGAGAAAGACATGTGGTCATGAATGATCAGCACAATATGCATGTGCTGTTAGGCTACATATTATTATTATGATTTATGATGATGAATTGATAATCAAGACAGATGCAAGTTTGATCAGCCTGATAGTTACATTCGGCCACTTTTCTGTGATTGTTGGTCATTGTAAAATTGCTCTCGCCTAATTGATCATACATCAGTCATAAAATAAATGATTGCAAAAAGGAGCATTCTTCTCTTAGCTCTTGCACTTTCTCTGAGTCTTCTTGGTGCACTCCTTCTGAAGTTTACCTTCTGTTCTTCTCCTTGATTCCACAATATAATTTTTGTTTTACAATCCAAAGGCCTTCTTTTATCCTGCACCAAACTGTAAAAGCACCATAACCGTTTACCTTATTGGACCGCATCGACCAGGGACCCAAGATTGATGGACATCCCAAGCAGAATGCAGATTCAAGTCCCAATTTGGCACTCCAGTATCATTTATTCTTTTAATAATCATTAGAACTGTGCGGGCTGTTCACTTCTGTCCTCCATAATTTATAATGTATTTGCTATTTGTAAAACCTAGGTAACAGACCGTTTAGATTTAATTTAGCTTGAGTCTCTCTGGGGCAGATGAACTGTATGGTTTGCATTGCATTTAAGTTGCCTGTATGTATTCCTTTGTTTCCTTTTCCTCCTATAACAGATTTATGAAGGTTGGAGTAATTACTTAGATGAATATTGTCTTTGTGTATTTTGTCTTCGTCACACCTTTCCCAAAATCTCTTTTCCCATTCAATCATCAAACCCCTAACCATCTTCCCCAGTGCAGTGTGATTTATTGGTCCCCGGCGGATGTCTGTCCGGCACGTATCCTGCAGCAAATTTACTCCTGCTGTTTTGAACCCCCCATCGTCTTCCTTAACAGCTCCTTAGCACAGGGTGTAGTGACCCCTGCGCTAAAGGCAGCCACGATAGTACCCATCTTGAAGAAACCTGGCGCGGACCCTTCCATCTCGGCCAACTATCGCCCCATCTCCCTGCTGCCCATTTTGGGCAAGGTGATGGAACGCCACGTCACCGCGGTACTGAGCGCCCATATTGAGACCAATGGGGCGCTGGCATCTCGCCAGGCCGGTTTCCGTCCCAGACATTCGACCGAATCGGTTGTGGTCTCAGTCCTAGATAACCTCAGAAAGGGCATGGATGATAACAAACACCAGGCACTGGTCCTCCTTGACCTGTCCGCCGCCTTTGACACGGTGGACCATACCATCTTACTGTCCCGTGTCAGGGCGGCTGGAATCGGGGGATCAGCCCTGGTTTGGCTCTCCTCCTTTCTGAGGGACCGCACCCAGGCAGTGCGGCTAGGCAACTTCTCTTCCACTCCCCTCCCTGTCACTTGCGGTGTCCCCCAGGGATCCTCTCTTTCTCCCCTACTTTTCAATCTCTATATCTTTCCTCTTATCTTTGCGCTCCAGCAGCTGGAGGTCACCGTGTACAATTATGTGGATGATCTCCAGCTCATCTTTGATCTGTCCTCTTCTCCCCTCTCTATCTCTAACTTCCAGTCTACTATGACATTCATCAGGGACTGGATGAACCACAACCATCTTAAGTTGAACCCGGATAAAACCGAGTTGGTTCTCACCGGTGGTTCATCCAGCCCCTGGAACTCTCTCTTCTGGCCCCCTTCTCTTGGGCCCGCACCTTCCCCCTCATCCACGGTCAAAACACTGGGTGTTAAAATGAACCACCAGCTCACTCTCCACTCACAAATCAGTTCCGTGGTCTCCTCTTGTTTTCTCACCCTCCGCACCATCCGCTCTGTTTCCCGCTTTTTCTCCCCTCAAGCACTCAAGATTATCATGGCCGCCCTGGTGATATCAAGGCTGGATTATGCCAACGCCCTCTATCATGGCATCCCAGCTTACAGTCTGCGTAGACTTCAGTCGATCCAGAACCAGGCGGCCCGGCTGGTTTATGGCCTCCCACGCTACCACCATTCCACCCCCCTTCTTAGGGAGCTTCACTGGCTTCCCATAAAAGAACGTTCCCTTTTTAAGATTGGCTGCATGGTCTTTCAGGCCCGTCAGGGCACTGCCCCCGTTTTTATCTCTTCCTTAATAAAACCCTATGTCCCCACAAGAGAGCTCCGGTCTTCCTCTAAGTCCCTTCTTCAGACCCCCCGCTTTACACGTAAAAAGTGGGGTGGGGCAAACTTCTCCACTTTGGCCCCAACATTTTGGAACTCCCTCCCTGACCATCTTCGTTCTGCTACCCAGTACCTCTCCTTTCGTAAAGATCTAAAAACCTTCCTCTTCAATCAGGCTTTCTCCGCTTAGATCCTCATTCCTATCACTCTTGTCTTCTCCCATAGTTGCCGATCCTGCTCACTAGCGCCAAGAAACCGCATGGTGTACGTTGCGCTTTAGAAATGTTTTAAATTAGAAATTAGAAATTAGAAATTAGAGGTGTTACTTAATATTTTACACCATTAATTGATCACAGACTTGGTGGGACGGATGTGGCAAAAGCAACACCTACTCACTGCAGGATCTTCAGTTTCACTCCTATTACTGAAACAATAATCCACACCGGCCTCATTTGCCCACCCATACATAAAAGTGATCGATATTGATTTAATGATCATCATTCATCTGTATCATCATTCAGGCATTGTGTATTGCATGAAACGCTTAACAAATAACCACGTCCACTCTAGATTTCAAGGCCTCTTAATGAATCACAATTCAAGGCTACTGGTCACTTTTTTCCTCGAATTACTAGCTCACCATTGCTCTGACTAATTCATTGTTTTGTGTTAGTCATTCTGCACCATGTATTCCTGGTTGTGTACTAGTCTGATCTAAAGTGCTTGTAAAGCTGTGATATAGTAATAATAATATATCACCTACTAACATTGTTTTTCCATTTAGTTGCCTGCAATAAATAATCCTGATTAAGATCCTACAGTTGGAGTCCACTTAGGTGGTAGTGGTACCTGACTTCTGTTTCCTGCTACTATCACCACCATAACACACATGATGGACGGAATGTTGCACAATGGTAAAACATTCACCCCCAGTCACAGATCTGGGTTTAATCTATCGTTATTCTGCTCACCAAGCCACCCAGTTCAGACATGTCCATATGCAAATCAGACTTGACCCTGTGCCTCATGGAAACAGTCCAGACCGAACTGCCAAGCCATGTCTTCCCTGGATCGGAATCAAGCATCCTAGGACCGGTTTCTGGCTACCAGCCGTGTTCAGCCAATATAGTTTGACTCCAGTGGCGTAGTGAGCACGGGACCCACATCTGGGCATACCCTTCCCACATAGGGTGAACAGCAAAACACACAAGATGATGGACGGAATGTTGCACAATGGTAAAACATTCACCCCCAGTCACAGATCTGGGTTTAATCTATTGTTATTTTGCTCACCAAGCCACCCCAGTTCAGACATGGCCATATGCAAATCGGTCTTGACCCTGTGCCTCATAGGAACAGTCCAGCCCGAACTGCTAAGCCATGTCTTCCCTGGACCGGAGTCCAGCATCCTAGGACCGGTTTCTGGCTATCAGCCATCTTCAGCCAGGATAGCTTGACTCCAGTGGCGTAGTGAGCTTAGGACCCACAATTGGGCATACCCTTCCCACATAGGGTGAACAGCAAAACACACAAGATGATGGACAGAATGTTGCACAATGGCAAAACATTCACCCCCAGTCACAGATCTGGGTTTAATCCATTGTTATTTTGCTCACCAAGCCATCCCAGTTCAGACATGGCCATATGCAAATCAGTCTTGTCCCTGTGCCTCATAGGAACAGTCCAGCCAGAACTGCCAAGCCATGTCTTCCCTGGACCAGAATCAAGCATCCTAGGTCCGGTTTCTGGCTATCAGCCATCTTAAGCCAGGGTAGCTCATATCATTCCTCCCAACACTTATGAATAAACAAACGTCTTCTACCCTGACTTCTGACCGTATTACATGATGTTGGTAATAGCTAGCTACAGCTGGTGTTCCGAGGTTTGTTTGAAAAGGCTTAATAGCTTTTACAAATGTCTTACCATGTATATGCAAGGTCAGGTTTCAGGTGCCACAGAAAAATCCAGAAAATCCACCAGAATTACCATCAAGCAATCAGCATAGATTACCTCAATGTGAACCTTCCAGGAGACACCCCTCATCACATTAATCCCCTGCACCTGTTTCCTGCTTTAAGCAATTAGAATGTGACCTTTGTGAACATTCCGAAACACATTCTAGAAGACAGCCTCATCAAATTAATCATCTGTACCTGTTCCATGCTATAAGCAATTAAAATGCAACGTTTGGAAACATTCCAAAACACCATCTAGAAGGCAGCCTTATCAAATGAATCATCTACACCTGTTCCTTGCTATAAGCAATTAGAACACAACCTTTGTGAGCATTCTAAAGCACCTTCTAGAAGGCAGTATCATCAAGTTAATCATCTGCACCTGTTCCTTGCTCCAAAAAATTAATTTATGACGTTTATGAATGTTCTAAAGTAGTCTTAATTAAAGACCCTCCACACTCCTCCCCTTTGCTTAGCCTGGTAGCCTGCCCCTTACCTGTTTCCTGGCTTCCAGGACTGTCTTGCCAGCTCCCTTGATCCTTCGGCTTCAACCTCACCGCAAAGAATGTCCTGCATTAGTCTTGCACCTGTATGGAAAAAAGAACAAGAAGTAAAGAAGAGATGCATTAATAGACTTGGGGGCATATTATCAAGATAGGGCCTTACATTATTGCCGCTTTTATCGGCAGAAAACTGCCGATAAAGCAGCGGTAATGGGCTTGATAATATGCTCAATGAATTCCAATCGAAGACCATGTTACATGTCTTCACATCTAACATGGGCTTCGATTGGAATTCATAGAGCATATTATCAGGCCCATTATCGCCGCTTTATCGGCAGTTTCCTGCCGATAAAAGAGGCGATAATGTAACTCCCTTCCTTGATAATATGCCCCTTGGTTTTAACCCCTTCGCTGCTAGGCCTTTTCCCTCCTGTGCTAAGCCTTTTTTTGGCTATTTGGGGTAGTTCGCGCTTAGGCCCTTGTAGCTTTCTGACCACATAAGGTATTCACGCTAAATTTGAGTCCTTTTCTTCCAACATCATGGGGTTTTTAAAGTTACCCAGGGTTGTGGATTCCCCTGGTGGAGACCCAGAAATATGCCAAAATACAGCTAAATTTAGCTTTTGGGGGGAAAAATGGGAAAAAGGGCTGCAAAGAAAGTACCTGTTTTTTCCTGCAAATGGTATCAAAAAAGGGTTTGTGGGGCTGAAATCACCATTTCTCCAGCTTTTATGTAATGACAGACATTTGTCAGAACACCAAAAAGCTTTACATAGTTTTGGCATTTTACCGGCATATAACCTATTTATGCTATTTTTTGTGCTTTCAACCTTCTTCCAGTTAATGGTAGAAATGGGTAAACAATCAATAATGGATCCTAGAAAGCTATAAACTTTAGAAAAGTAGACAACATTCTTAATTCAGCAAGGGATCATCTGTGTAGATCCTTTAAGGTTTCTTTATAGAAACTAACAGTTATAGATAGGAAAAACTGAACATTTGTTTTAAAAAACAGCCATTTGTGTCAGCGTTTTCACCTGTAACTTCTTCTAATTATAACAGCTGTTTGAAAGCAATATACCAATACATCCGCTGGACTTTTCTGGTAGTAGGGATATATAGGACTTGTAGGTTCACCAAGAACCTGACAAACCCAGAGCCAACAACTGAGCATTTTCTTGCAAATGATTTTTTATTATGTACTTGGGGCCTCATTTATGAGAAATGACTCACGCAGCGATGCGTCACTTCTCAGTGCGCACTCTTTGCGACATTCCTGATGCGTCATATTTAATGTATGATGCATCATGTCGCAAGGAATTACAGATACGTCAGTATTTCTGACGTATCTGTAAGCGCAAAAGTGATGCATTGCTGGAGTGTGTCACAAAAGTGACGCAACTCCAGCAATGAGTCCTTTCACATGGGGCAAGCCCCATGTGAAAGGGCCTGCATCAGTCTTAAGCCTGCTGTGAGGCAGGCGCAAGATTTTGATGCAACGGCGTTCTAAAAGTGATGCAGTGAAATCTCATAGATTTCACTGCGTCACTTCTATGACCCTTCCTTGCGTCAATACGCCCCCCTTGCATACATTATACCTGGCGCAGGTATAATGTGGTGCAGGAGTTTACAAAGTGACGCATCTACCTGGATGCGTCACTTTGTAAATATGGCGCAACAAGGCGCATTTTTTACGCCACTGGTGCGTGACAAAAAGTGACGCACCGGCGGCGTAAAAGTGACGCACAGCCTCATAAATGAGGCCCCTGGTATATAGCAATTGTTTCGTAAAATGTATACATGGAAAATTTGGTATGAAAGACACCTATGTATTTCTGAAATGGGCACTAAATATAGAGTTTAGAAACAGTATTTGCACATTTCCGAAATTGGAAGTACCCATACTAGCATGAGATTAATAGGTCATTTTTCGAATGACTTCTTTTTTTTACACATTGTCTTTCATTTGGAAGGCAGAAATGCATCAAAAGCCAATAGGTAATAACAGTTTCTCTACAATTCTGTGTTACCCTAAGACTCCAGCTAAAAATGGTACCTTACTTGTGTGGGTAGGCCTAGTGCTCGCAGCAGGAAACGGCCCAAAACGCCAAATGGACACACCACATTTTCACAGCGAAAAATTACCCTTTTTTTTGCAAAGTGCCTAGCTGTAGCTTTTGAACCCTTGCTCTGCCGGCACCTAGGGAAACCTCGCAAACCTATACTTTTGTCAACCTAGACACTCAGGAGAATCTAGGATGGTGTGACTTGTCTGGCTTTCACCAGGTTCTGTTACCCAGAATCGTTGGCAAACCTAAAAGTTGTCCAAAAAAACACATTTTCCTCACATTTCTGTGGTGGAAAGTTCTGGAATCTGCGTGGGTCCACGAAATTCCACCCACCACGCTTTCCCCAAAGTCTTCCGCGAAAAAAGGTACCTCACTTGTGTGAGTAGGCCTAGTGCGGGCGACAGGAAACGGCCCAAAACGCAACATGGACACAAACATTTTCACAGTGAAAAATGGCCCTTTTTTGCAAAGTGCCTAGCTGTAGTTTTTTAACCCTAGCTCTGCCGGCACCTAGGGAAACCTAGCAAACCTATACATTTTTTAAACCTAGACACCCAGGGAAATACAGGATGGGGGACCTGACTGGCTCTCACCAGGTCCTGTTACCCAGAGTCCCTTGAAAAACTAAACAATTATCAAAAAAACTCACATTTTCCTCACATTTCTGTGGTGGAAAGTTCTGGAATCTGCGTGGATCAACACAATTCCACCCACCACGCATTCCCCAAAGTCTTCCGAGAAAAAAGGTACCTCACTTGTGTGGGTAGGTCTAGTGTTCGCAACAGGAAATGGCCCACAACGCAACGTGGACACACCACATTTTCAGTGAAAAATTACCCTTTTTTTGCAAAGTGCCTTGCTGTAGTTTTTGAACCCTAGCTCTACCGGTACTTAGGGAAAACTAGAAAACCTATACATTTCTGAAAACTAGACACCCAGAGGAATCCAGGACAGAGTTACTTGAATGGCTCTCACCAGGTTCTGTTACACAGAATCCCTTGCAAACCTCAACAATTGTTAAAATAAAACACATTTTCCTCATTTTTGTGGTGGAAAATTCTGGAATCTGCGTGGATCCACAAAATTCCACTCATCCCGCGTTCCCCAAAGTGTTTCGAGAAAAATGGTACCTTACTTGCATGGGTGGGCCAAGTACCCGCAACAGGCAAAGTCCCCAAACCTATTGAGGCAACATCAAAATTAGCGATCACAACCCAACCTGGTTTTGCAAGGGGGGGGTTCCATGCATTTTTGGCCCGGGGCTCGGTGGGCGCGGTGGCCATCTAGGGAAATCGACCAAACGTACACATTTCTGGAAACTAGACACCCATGGTATGGCTTGCATAGGTCCCCCAACGTTCCCCTACTCAGAATCCCCTGCAAACCTCAAATTGTGCGGAAAAAACCTTTTTTTCTCAAATTTCTGTGTGGGAAAATTCTGGAATCTGCGTGGATCCACAAATTTCCTCCCACCCAGCATTTACCCAGGTCTTCCGATAAATATGGTACCTCACTTGTTGGGTAGGCATAGTGGCTGCAATAGGAAATGGCCCAAATCGTACTGTGGAGACTTCAAAATTACAGATAACAAAACTACCTGGTTTTGGGGTGGGGCACCTGGGGTTGTGGCCCAGGGCTCCCCGCCATCTCAGGAAACTTACCAAACCCACACATATTTTTGTGTGGAATCACCGTGGCAGCACAAATGTCCTACCCCACAGCGTTCTCCGTAGTGTCCCAAGTAAAATGATACTTCACTTGTGTGGGTGTCAAATGCAGAATTGGCAAAAACTTGTATTTTAAAAAAAATGTAGCTCTTTGAATTCTCAGAACCATTATTACCTATGTTTTGGGCTCTTCCCAGTCAAATACCGTTGCCCCACCCACACAAGTGAGGTATCATTTTTGTCGGGAGACTGACGGGAACGCTGTGGGGTAGGACATTTGTGACGGCATGGTGATTCCAACCAGAAATATGTGGAAAATGTGGCTTTTTCAACTAAATTTTAGGTTTGTAGGACATTCTGGGTAGGAAAACATTGGGGGATCCACGCAAGCCATACCTCGCTGGACTCCCCTGGGCGTCTAGTTTTCAGAAATGTGTAGGTTTAGTAGTTTCCCAAGATGTCCGCCAAGCTCGGGGCCAAAAACCCAGGTGACTCCCCTTCCAAAACCAGGTTGTTTTGTGATAGGTCATTTTGAAGCCTCCTTAATAAGTTTTGGGCCTTTGCCTGTCGTGGATACTTGACCCACCCACGCATGTGAGGTATAATTTTTATTGGGAGACCTGAGTAAACACTGGGTGGTAGAAAATTTGTGGATCCACATGGATTCCAGAACTTTCCCACTCAGGAATTTGAGAATAAAGTGATTTTTTTTAGCTACATTTGAGGTTTGCAGGACATTCTGGGTAGGAAAACATTGGGGGATCTATGCAAGCCATACCTCACTGGGCTCCCCCGGGTGTCTAGTTTTCAGAAATGTGTAGGCTTGGTAGTTTTCCAAGATGGCCACCGAGCCCGGGGCCAAAAACCCAGGTGACTCTCCCTGCAAAACCAGGTTGTTTTGTGATAGGTCATTTTTATGTCTCCTCAATATGTTTTGGGCCTTTCCTCTCAGGGGTTCTGGACCCACCCACACGAGTGAGGTACCATTCTCATTGGAAGACCTGGGGGAATGCTGGGTGATAGTAAATTTGTGGATCCACATAGATTCCAGAACTTACCCGCACAGAAATTTGAGAAAAAAGTGATGGGTTCATCACAATTTGAGGATTGCAGGGGATTCTGGGTAGAGAAACGTTGGGGGATCCATGCAAGCCATACCTTACCAAACTCCCCCGGGTCTCTAGTTTTCACAAATGTGTGGGTTTGGTGGCTTTTCCCTAGATGGCGGTGAGCCTGGGGGCCAAAGCCCCAGGTGCCCTCCCAAAACAAGGTAGTTTTGTTATAGGTAATTTTGAAGTCTCCACAGTAAGGTTTGGGCCATTTCCTGTTGCAGCCACTATTCCTACACAAGTGCGGTACCATTTTTATTCAGAGACCTGGGGGACCGAAGGGTGGTAGGAAATTTGTGTTAGCCCAGTTAACCTACAACTTTCACATACAGAATTGTGATAAAAAAAAGATTTTTTCAATAAAATTTGAAGTTTGCAGAGGAATCTGGGTAGGAAAATGTTGGGGGACCTACGCAAGCCATACCTTGAGAGACTCCCGCGGCTGTCTATTTTTCAGAAATGCGTGGTTAAGATAGGTTTCCTTTGGTGGCCGCCGAGCCTGGGGCCCAAAACTCATGAGACCCCCACTTGCAAAAAAAGGTTGTTTTGGTATAGGTACTTTTAAAGTCACCTCAATAGGTTTTGGGCCCTTGCCTGTCGTGGTTACTTGACCCACCCACACAAATGAGGCACCATTTTCCTCTGAAGACTTTGGGGAATGTGGGCTTGGTGGATATTTGTGGATCCACACAGATTCCAGAACTTTCCATCACAGAAATGTGAGGAAAATGTAGTTTTTAAAACATTTTTTTGAGGTTTGATAGGGATTCTGCGTAACAGAGCCTGGTGAGAGCCAGACAAGTCACCCCATCCTGGATTGCCCTGGGTGTCTAGTGTTCAAAAAATATATAGGTTTGCTAAGTTTCCCTAGGTGCTGGCAGAGCTAGGATTCAAAATCTACAGCTAGGCACTTTGCAAAAAAAAAGTCAGTTTTTACTGTGAAAATGTGTTGTGTCCACGTTGTGTTTTGGATTGTTTCCTGTCACAGGCACTAGGCCTACCCACACAAGTGAGGTACCATTTTTCTTGGAAGACTTTGGGGAATGCGGGGTGGGTGGGATGTTGTGGATCCATGCAATTCCAGAACTTTCCACTACTGAAATGTGAGGAAAATGTGGGTTTTTTTCACAAATTGTGAGGTTCGCAAGGGATTCTGTGTAACAGAACCTGGTGAAAGCCAGACAAGTCACCCCATCCTGGTTTCCCCTGGGTGTCCAGATTTCAAGAATATATAGGTTTGCTAGGTTTTCCTAGGTGCCGGAAGAGCTAGGGTTCAAATCTACAGTGAGGGACTTTGCAAAATAGTGTCAGTTTTCACTGTAAAATGTGGTGTGTCCACGTTGGGTTTTGGGCCGTTTCCTGTTGTGGGCACTAGGCCGACCCACACATGTGAGTTACCATTTTCTTGGAAGTCTTTGGGAAATGCAGGTTGGGTGGAATCATGTTGATCTACGCAGATTCCAGAATTTTCCACCACAGAAATGTGAAGAAAATGTGTTTTTTATACAAATTGTGAGGTTTGCAAAGGATTCTGGGTAACAGAACCTGGTGAGAGGAAGACAAGTCACCCCATGCTGGATTTCCCTGGGTGTCTAGTTTTAAAAAATATATAGGTTTTCTAGGTTTCCTTTAGAGCCAGCAGAGCTATGGTTAAAAATTGACAGCTAGGCACTTTGCAAAAAAGGGTAATTTTTCACTATGCAAATGTGGTGTGTCCACATTTCGTTTTGGGCCATTTCCTGTTGCGGGCACATGGCCTACCCGCACAAGTGAGGTACCATTTCTCTCGTAAGACTTTGGGTAATGCGCTGTGGGTGGAATTTTGTGTATCCAGGCAGATCCCAGAACTTTCCATCACAGAATTTTGAGGAAGAAGTGTTTTTCTAACTAAGTTTAAGGTTTCCAACGGATTCTGAGCAACAGAACTTGGTGAGAGGCACACAAGTCACCCCATCCTGGATTCCCTTTGGTGTCTAGTTTTAAAAATGTACAGGTTTGCTAGGTTTTCCTATGTGCCTGCTGTGCTAGGGCCCAAAATCCATAGGTAGGCACATTGCTAAAAGCAAGTCTGTGTCTAGTGGGCTTGTTGCCACCCTGGGGGGAACTCGGGGAGGGGGTGGGGGCAGTTTTCCCGATATGCCCTCAAGGGGGAGGCAGAAATACTGTGGCTATTTTTTTTGGTGGTGGGGTATTGGTATGCCCATTCTGGGCAGCTCCCACCCCCACACATGAAAAAAAAAAACATAATCGCTGGTGCCTATTGGGCTTTCTGCCCGCAGAAGGGGGGCAAAAATACTGTGGCATTTTTGGGGGAGATGTGGGCTGAACTCACCCCCAAATTTGAAAAAAAAAATCCTGAGGCCTATTTGGCTTTCTGACCCTCCTGGGGGGCAGATAAGGGCTATTGCCCCAATATGCCCTCTGGGAGGGGAAGAAAAACTCCGGTAATTGTTTTTTGGATGTGGGCATTATCATGCCCATTCTGGGCAGCCCCAACCCCTACATTATTAACAAAAAAAACTGGTTTCTAGTGGGCTTTCTGCCGCCCAAGGGCAGAAAGATGAACATTTCTCTGGAGGGGGTTGGGGGCATTGACATGCCCTTTTTGGGCAGCCGCCACTCCAACATCAATAAAAAAATCCCTGGTTTGTAGTGGGCTCTCTGCCCCCACCCCCTGGGAGCAGAGTAGGGACTACTACTCCATCTTCCCCCAGGGGTGGCAGAAAGACTGACATTTCTGGGGGGGGGGGGGTGGGTTGGGGGCATTGCCATGCCCTTTTTGGGCAGCCCCCACCCAAACATCAATAAAACAAATTACTGGTGTGTAGTCGGCTTTCGGCCCCTCTGGGGTGGACAGATTGGGGGTACTGCCCCCATCTGCCCCCAGGGGGCAGAAAGACTGTTGTGCCAAAAAGAAAATGGGGGAAGCTAATGCCCTTGCCCAAGGGGCTGCTTTCACCTCCCTGGTACTAGTGGGTGGATCCCTGCTTGGGGATCGCGCACCTGGGGTGAGGTGGCTTGGTGAGCAGGGATCCACTAGGCATTCTCCCCTTTCCAACGATACCTCTCCCATCTTTTTCAGTGCTGTGATTGCCCCACAAGCAATGAAACTGAGAAACTGAAACTAAGTTTCAGTTTTGATTTCGTTGTAATGACGATCGCGCGCCAAACATGTCCAACCCACCAAAATAAAAGTTAAAACAGGGGCAGAGGGAACTAGACATGGCGCAGCAGCTCTTTCTCTGCTGGGTTTTCAGAGCGCGCCAGCGTTGACGGGATGCAGCGCAGTAGTGTTGCGGTCAGAGACAGGGTAGCAATGTGTGGTGTGTGCTGGTGCTGGCAGGCAGACTGTGACACTGATGCTGATGCAGTGGTTGGGAAGCTGGAGTTGAATGGGCCTGGCTGGGGCGCTGGGCCACTGACTCCTCCTCCTCCTGAGCTACTATTCAGCCCATATTGCCTCCAGCTTCTGCGGCCACATCTGGGCTGCAGCATTCTGTCAACATGGTCCCTGGTGACCAGGAGGAGCTAGAAAGAAAAAAATGACAAATTGCAAACAATGCTCTGTCACTCTGTGCTAAAAACGTGTATCAAGTTATTTTGTGGGTGGCAGAGTAGCAGTATATTGATGGTCCCCTAGGGATATTTGATTTGTTTTGATGTGAGACATAACAGCCACCATTAACCAATCTCATAAAACTAAGGGCAAAAGTCAAAAGCTCTAATTGTTTTAAAAGGAATTAAGGCAGAATAAACACAGCAACACACCAATTTTAAAAAACTGCTATCTCTCTTTCTTTTGAAAGATTTCCTAATAAAGGGGGTCATTAGGATAACAGGCGGATCGCCACCACCCGTATGGCGGGGGCAATCCGCCTGCTATACTCCTCCACCCGCATGACTTTTACCCCGCGCTACATTATGATGACGGGGGAACCCGGTGCACTGGAAGACCGTCCGCCGGTTTTCCGCTGGTAGGCAATCTGCAATCCGCAATCCGCAAAAGCCCAGGATTATGGTGGCGGTGCCTTGCAAGCACCGCCATCCATATTATAATGGTGGCGGTAAACTGCCTTTCCAAGGCAGGCGGTTTTAGCTTTGGGGGCCCGTTGCGGGCCCCCAGGGTGTTCGGGGGGAGGGAGGTGCACAGGGGTGCAGTTTCAGCAAAACACACAAAATGATGGACGGAATGTTGCACAATGGCAAAACATTCACCCCCAGTTACAGATCTGGGTTTATTCCATAGTTATTTTGCTCACCAAGCCACCCCAGATCAGACATGGCCATATGCAAATCAGTCTTGACCCTGTGCCTCATGGGAACATTCCAGACCAAACTGCCAAGCCATGTATTCCCTGAACCGGAATCAAGCATCCTAGGACCGGTTTCTGGCTATCAGCCCTCTTCAGCCAGGATAGCTTGACTCCAGTGGCTTAGTGAGCACAGGACCCACGTTTGGGCATACCCTTCCCACATAGGGTGAACAGCAAAACACACAAAATGATGGACGGAATGTTGCACAATGGCAAAACATTCACCCCAGTCACAGATCTGGGTTTAATCCATCAGTATTTTGCTCACCAAGCCACCCCAGTTCAGATATGGCCATATGCAAATCAGTCTTGACCCTGTGCCTCATGGGAACAGTCCAGACCGAACTGCCAAGCCATGTCTTCTCTGGACCGGAATCAAGCATCCTAGGACACGTTTCTGGCTATCAGCCTTCTTCAGCAAGGATAGTTTGTCTCCAGTGGGTTAGTGAGGCAGGACCCACGTCGGGGCATACCCTTCCCACATTGGGTGAACAGCAAAACACACAAAATGATGGACGGAATGTTGCACAATGGCAAAACATTCACCCCGAGTCACAGATCTGGGTTTAATCCATCGTTATTTTGCTCACCAAGCTGACTTCAGCCGTTTTTATGCACAACATAGCAGGCAGTGCGCGGTGCCTACCATGTTGTGCATGAAAATGCACGACATGCCTTTTTGGCATCGCGGTGGGCGGAGCTGAGAGCATCGCCCGCCGCAATGTCAAGAATTTAGGATGCACCCGCCACATCCTAATGACCCCCACGAGATCGCTGCACTCATGGCGGGCGGTCCCTTCCTACAAAAGGATGGCGGGCAGGCACCCTAAGTGTTTAGATGGTTTGGGGCGTTCACGAATTTGGCCCATTTACTACTGGATGGTGTAGTTTTAGCTACAATAATGATTATGGCTGGTATGATCAGACTACTCAGATTTACTATTTGTCAATAAGTAAGCAATGTAACTTACCACTGCCCACCACGGCAGCTGCTGGCACTCCCCTTCTATGGTGACCGCTGAAGCTGAGCCCCCTCAGCTGGCGCCATCCCTAGCACTGGTGGTCCGTGCGGCTAGAAACAACTTTACTACTCCTAAACTGAGGAAAACCCTAACTTTAAGACTTTCGGTATTCACAGAAGTCATGTAGGAGTCCTAAAGTTAGGACTCCTAACATCTGTGAATACCAAAATCTGTAGGTGCCTTCTGTGAATACCAAAATGAGTAAGTGCCTTCTGTGAATACCAAAATGTTAGTAAGTTTAGGATTTTGTCTTAAGTTAGTTCTGTGAATCGGGCCCTGAATCATTTTACAGTGACATGCACAGAATACCGTAACTGGACATGCAATCTTCACAGTAGAGTACCTGACTTAAAATGAGTTCTCTGAGTCTTACTGTACCACCAGTCTATAAGGGCAGAGGGAAAGCTTACTGACAAAGCAGACGAAAAATGAAGCTAAAGACTAGTAAAGATTGCTTTGAAGTCAAGTTCAGAAACTTGGAATATAAAGAAAGTAAGTAATGAATAGGATAATGTAGGGATAATAAGGATTTAGGAAACATGTCAAAGTGGAGTTAAAAAAAAAATTAGGAGACAGGCCCATTAAAAAAGGTAAAAAAAATTCTAAAAATACGGAGCAGGCTTCGCGGGCAAGCAAGATGGCCGCGTAAGCTCGGAGCTCCGCAGACCCTCCGGCCCTCCGCAATAATCCTGCTCGAAATCCTGTTCCACGTAGGTGGATTCCGAATGCTGACGGGTCACTGATGCGGGCACTGCCTCCCGCGTTCGATTCGGAGATTCCTACGCTGAGCTACGTCGTGTGATGCCCCTTGCCAAGGAAGCGCCATTGTCTCCTCGGTCTCCGCCACTCCGCAAGCTTGGGATGCGTAGTGCTGGGTGGTGATCCCCATTTGCGGAATTTCCTATACCACTGTACCATCTACCGCTGGACTTTGCTACACCTCTGCTCTACAACCTCGGCTCGGCGCACCTTGGGCTCGGAGCTGGGTGTGGTGGTCCCACGGTCTCATCGGACCCAACATGGCGGGCAAGGGCGACCCGGACAAGACAGCGAACAAAGGAGTTCGAGGCAAGTCCCAAGTGCAGCAGAACAGGATTGATAGATATGCTCAACTCCGCATATCGCCTGCACTGGGAGCCTCTACTAAGGACAACTCCGCATCGGGCTCGCCGGATGGGTCCGAGCCCACCCTCAGTGATGTTATGGGGGCCATCTCGGGCATCCGAGCAGAAATGCAGAAACAGCATGAGGTCCTGACCCACAAGGTGGACACATTGGCGGTGGATCTCACCCTCATCAGAGCTGACCTGGGTAAAACCAACGATCGGGTGAAATCGCTGGACTTGAAAGCCTCGAGCCTTACCACCGACGTCTCGGACCTGCAAACCGAGGTCCGGACCCTACGACTCGCCTCTGACCAAGTCTTCAGGAGACTGGACGACTATGAAGGTCGTGCCAGGCGACAGAATGTTCGCATCATTGGCATTCCGGAAGGGTCGGAGGATGCATCGGCGGACCTGTTCGTTGAGGACCTGATTCAGAACCATCTTACTCCCCCCGGGTTGAGCAAATTCTTCTCGGTGGAGCGAGCGCATCGGGTGCCAGGTGGCCCGCCAAAGACGGGCGCGGCACCTCGACCCATCATTGCTAGGTTCCTCAACTTCAGGGACCGGGACGCAATTCTACAGGCGTCCAGGAGGCATGGACCGCTACAGTACCAGAACTCTGAGGTGCATTTCTACCCTGACTTTACCAGAGCGGTACAGAGACAGCGCCAGAGCTACGGGGGAGTGAAACGGCGACTGAGGGACATGGGACTCAAGTACTCGATGATGTTCCCGGCCAAACTGCGGGTCGAGCACGACGGCCGTGCAATGTTTTTTGACTTTCCGGACAACGTAAGCGAATGGCTCGACACCCTACCACAGCGGAGCGACGACCGGGAGAACGGCGAAGGGGGCGCGGCTGGTGGTGCAGATTTGTGAGAACTGGCTCTACCAAGTGGACACTGGCGGTTGGTGGTCCTGCTATATGTGACATTCGTCCTCTTTTTCAGTGTAACAGCAATTTGATCTCCTGTCGGTTCATGGGGGGCGGCGGGGGGGTGTCCGCGGGGAATCCTTACTCCTCTAGGGGCTTTCTGTAGACTAGTTAATGGGGCGACAGGCACACTGCTGGTTGGGGGGGCTTTTTAGTCTGCTGCAGGGGTGCAGGGTGGGGGGTGTTTTGGGACAAGTTCGAATGTCTCTTAGAGTGTTTTTGTTTTCTTTCTTTCGGCAATGGGTGATGTATATTGTTGTACTTTTGATTCTGCAAGAGTCCCCCGGGACGGGTAGGGGAGGGTGCCACGATGATGGGGGGTAAGAAATTAAAAGTTATCAGTTGGAATGTCAACGGGTTGGGTGACCGAATCAAACGGGGAATTGTGCTTCAAATGCTCAAGCGTCACATGCCTGATGTGGTTTTTCTGCAGGAAACCCATTTGATTGGGAATTCATGTAAGGCGCTCAATCGCAAGGGGTACAAGATGGTGGCACACTCGGGGTTCACTTCAGGCTCTCGGGGGGCGGGCGTTCTTGTCCGGGCTTCCCTGCCGCTGGAGATTGACGTCACTACGATAGATGATAGAGGACGCTACGCAGCGGTGGCTGGGCGGTGGGAGGGGAGGACCCTCATCCTACTTTCAGTTTACGTCCCGCCTGGTCTACAGACCAGCACGTTCCAGGACCTTGGTGGCGCCATTTTAGCTCTGCCTGACGGCTTACTTATTGTTGGGGGGGACTTCAACTCCGCCTGCTCTGGCACTCTGGACCGGCAACCGTCTAGAGATCTTCGCCACTCACAATTGTGGCTGCCCTCATTTATAGACTCAATGGGCCTGGTGGATAGTTGGAGACTCTTACACCCTACGCTTCGTCAGTACTCCTTCCTGTCTAGCGCACATGGTAGCTTGTCCCGTATAGACTATATTCTTACCTTGGCAGCTCACGCTACGGCCGTGTCTGAGGCTCATTTTCTGGCACGTGGAGTGTCTGATCACTCGCCGCTCCTGGTCTCCTTTGACTTTGATATTGCTTTGTCGGTGCGACCGGCAACGGTCAACCCCTGGTACTTTCGTAACCCAAAGACCCGTGCCCTACTAGCCAAGGCTATAGATCTATACTTCTCCGAGAACGAGGGTTCGGTCGGGTCGGCCGCGACCCTGTGGGAGGCGTTCAAGACCGTCCTGAGAGGCGAGGCATTTGCTTTAATAGCGGAAGCCCGTCGGAACAGAGATGCCGATCTCCTCTGTATTGAGGAGGAGATCTTGGACCTCGATGCCGAACTGGACCCCGACCCTAACCCAGACCTCCTCCATGCGCTTTCCCTAAAGCAACTGGAGTACCGTGATCTCACTACGAATGCCGCCCAGACCCTGGCTAGGGAACAGCAGGGTCGTATCTACGACGTGGGAGACAAGGCTGGCAAACTGTTGGCCTGGTTGGACAGGAGGGAGTTGGCCAGTCGGGTTGTACCTGAGATCCTGGGGGCAGATGGAACCCCCGTCACTGACCCTTCCGCCATTTCCGAGTCTTTTGCTGACTATTTCAGGGGTGTTTACACCTCCACTTCTGACTGCTCAGAGGCCGACTCGGCAGAACTTCTTTCGACCGTGGATCTTCCCTGTCTCTCTAAGGCGGATTGCGACGATCTGGACAGGGACATATCTTCTGACGAGATTGCCCTAGCGATCCGCTCCTTGAGATCTGGCAAGGCGCCGGGTCCCAACGGAATCCCGGCTGAGCTCTACAAGATACGGCCTGATGTGGTCTCCCCGCATCTCCGTACTATGTTCCTGGAGGCGCGAGACGCCGGCGTTCTCCCCCTGGACCAGAGGGTGGCCACTATTGTGGTCATCCACAAAGGACGGTAAACCAAGGGATGTGTGTCGTTCATATCGGCCTATCTCCCTCCTGAACACCGAACCCAAGGTCCTCGCCAAATTGCTTGCCAATCGACTGGTTGGGGTCATTGGCGACTTGGTGCACCCGGACCAGTCGGGCTTTATTCCGCACTGCAACACTGCCCTCAATTTGAGACGGCTTCACGGCGCCCTGGCTAGGGCGCACACTCTTACGGAGCCAGCTGTGCTGGCATCCCTCGATGCCACCATGGCGTTTGACTCCATTGAGTGGAATTACCTCTGGGCAGTGTTAGCTAAGCTCGGTTTTGGCCCGGTCTTCCTTAGCTGGGTGAAACTTCTTTATGCCAGCCCAATGGCTAATGTATCCGTAAATGGTCGTCTGTCGACGACTTTTGTCCTTCACAGGGGTACCAGGCAGGGCTGCCCCCTGTCGCCTCTCCTTTTTGCCCTGGCTCTCGAGCCCTTGGCGGCCACACTGCGCATCCACCCCGACCTCCATGGTATCACCTGGGCACCTGATTTTGAGGACAGTATCTCCCTGTACGCAAACGACATCCTTTTATATCTGACGTCCCCGTATAAGTCTCTCATTGTTGCCTGTGACGTGCTCAGACACTTTGGGAGATACTCTGGCCTGATTATCAATTGGGCCAAGTCCTCCCTATACGTATTGAAAGGGGACACGCCGCGCCTCCCCGGAGGCTGCACCATTCAGGTGGCCACACAGGGCTTCAAGTACCTAGGGATCTACATCTCTGGGAACCCGAAGGTTCGATACGACCAGAACTTGCTCCCCCCACTGCAGCGCCTTCGACGCGACGTGGAGGGTTGGCGTAAGCTCCCGCTCTCCCTGCTTGGCCGAGCGGCCCTGTTTAAAATGATGTCCTTGCCCAGATTCCTGTATGCCCTACAAAACACCCAAGACCCTGTACCGGCCCAATATTTCCGGGAAGTTGAGAGTCTTCAGCGGGCCCTACTTTGGGATGGCCGCCCTTGGGTGGCGATCACGAAGCTCACGCTCCCGTGGTACGATGGGGGCATAGCACTACCGGATGTTCGTAGGTACTACTGGGCCTCCCAGCTTGCAGCCCTCAATCACAGGTTTTATGGGCCGGTGAATAGCCCTGGCTACGCTATGGACAGGTGGCTTATGAGTGGTGGTAATTATTATCGAGCCCTTTACTCCAGATCTTTGGACCGGCGTACGTCCGGTCCCACGAAGACGGCTGTCTCTATTTGGCGTACGATCACCAAGGTGCAGGGATGGCGGGGCAGACTGACCAGCTTCACTCCTCTGTATGAATCTGACATGTTGGGCAGATTATGGCACACCAAGGGCTTTGACAAATGGGACCTCATTGGCATCTCTAGGGTGGGGGATGTGATTTCCAAAGGGACTATCAAGACCTTCCCCCAGCTACAGACTGAGTACCAGCTGGGTGCCTCGGAATTTTTCCGATATGCCCAGCTGAGGCATGCCTTGCTTTCTGCTATGACCCCTGGGGAGGATATCCCGGAAAGCTCACCGCTGGAGGACAGAGTGCTGGACGGCCATATGCCCGACAGCGCAATCTCACTGTCCTACAAAAAACTAATTAATGTCCGCACTGACCTTCTCCTCGGGTTGCGAGATCAGTGGGTGGCGGATGGCCTGGAAATCGACGAGGAGGACTGGCAGAGTGCAGTGTCCTCCCCTAAGGAGGTTGCCATCTCATCTCGGCTTCGTCTGGTCCAACTTAAAATCCTTCATAGGGTATACGTTACTGGCCCCCGCCTTATACACATGGGTTACTCGCCCGACGGCCTCTGTCGTTGAGGCTGTGGTGCCCTCGCTACCTTCTTACACATATTGTGGGAATGTTCGGCCATAGCGTCCTACTGGAGGAGGATTCACAGGGTCATGAGCGAAGTGTCGGGAGTGGGGATTGCGGCAGAAGCTCGTAGGTGCCTCCTCAACATTTGGGAGCCAACAGATCACAACACAGCCCAAACTCAGTGGGTGACCCTAGGCAATATGGTGGCCAAGAGAGACATCGCTCAGAGGTGGGGGGCCAATACGGCACCCCTTGTGGTACAATGGAAAGCCAACATGGATTGGTGTATGTTCCGGGAGAAGACTGTCTATGTTGCCAGGGGTAAACCTAACAAATGGAGCAGGGTGTGGGGCGCTTGGAACTCTTACCGGGGTGATGTGTGCCTGCCACCAGAGCCTGTTTCATTGGATGAGCATCTGTCACTGTGACCTATGACACCGACTGTGTACGATAACTGATTGATCCTGCTTTTCCCCCCCCCCCTCCTATCATCCTCCACTCTTCTGTACTTCTGAGCTGCTGGTCTCTTTCTCCTCCCGTCCTTCTATTCCTTGCTGTATTCTTCTCCCATTGCCACCCTTCGGCGCCATTAGGCGTCTTTCTTCTTCTTGTTATAAAATTATAAAATAAACCTATAATTTCCTGCCGTACCTGACTTGCACTATTATGCTCTGCCTACTATGCTGCCTTGCCTCCGGGATGTTAGGCTGAATAGCTGTGTGCTCTTGTGAAATAAAGGTTTTCAAAATTTTTAAAAAAATAAAAATAAAAATACGGAGCAGTAAAAGAAGAATCACGAGATAGTGAAATAATAATAATATTAACATACTGGGCCCAGCAGAGCCATCAACACTGGTGGAGGCACCACCAGCCCCCTCACCCGCCGGCACCTCAGTGGTGGTACTAGCTGATGTCATATCCCTTCTGCCCCTGGATACTGATGTAAGAAATAAACAAGATTAAATTAAACAATGATAAGTGGTACAGTTAATCTCCCCAAAAATATTTTGACTGGGAGAGGCAAATACAGTAACGTTTGATTTAACTGTTATAAATCAGATCTCCTCTCCTATTACTATCGTGAACCTATTCAGTAATTTCCTAACCCTTTTCTAAATTTCCGAAACTACACTTTGAAACTACTAGTAAATGTTTACAAATGCTCTTTGCTTCTCATCTAATTCTTGATCTGTTAAACTTTGATGGGTCACCTCAGTCTTCATTTCTTTCAATGCATACATGCTGATGCATTCATAGTTACAAGTTACGTACTACATATCACTGGGAAATCGCTTGTGGTTGGGATTTGGGACTGTACGAGCTACAAAAAATAAAGGCACAGAAAAATAAGGGTAGAATGTGCTAGCTCACTAACACCAGTTACTCCTA
Source organism: Lissotriton vulgaris (assembly GCF_964263255.1). Taxonomy (NCBI): domain Eukaryota; kingdom Metazoa; phylum Chordata; class Amphibia; order Caudata; family Salamandridae; genus Lissotriton; species Lissotriton vulgaris. The sequence continues at coordinate 194,345 of NW_028244611.1, forward strand.
CTAACTCAGTGACAGGACAGAGGTGTCTTTGCATGACTTCTTAAATAAACAGTCCAAGCGAGCACCGAGTAGGATTAGGTAGCACCGATGAGCACCTGTCAAATCGCTTTACATGAGTACCAGTTGCGTTACACAAGGACACATTCATTTTTGTTAGGCATGTTGAGATTAAGTGATTTCCTCAGAATCACAGCATGTTGAGCATTGTTGCAGAGACTCGAACCAGGATCACCAGATTTGAGGTTGACCACCCTAGCCATTATGCCACATCCTCTACTCGAGGATAGAATATTTCTAACATAAACTTAATTTACCTGAGCATGCTTGCAATTTGGGAAAAAAATAATAGATAGAACATAACAAATAAATAATTATTCCCCACAATCACAAACAGGTTGACCAGGTCTGGTCCCTATACAGTATGTCCTCCCACTAGTGCATCAGCTGTTGTTAGGTGCGCCGGATCCCAGAACAGTGGTGCACAGCCTAGCGCACCTTCTCCCACCATTGCTTCCACTCCCGGAGGGTGTACCTGCTACTAGGTCTGCCACTTGCTTCCAGGGTGAAGGGGAGGTGACGCTACACATAGAAAACTAATGCTGCCATCTCCACCCATCGTTTATAATGCGCAGGACCGCTTTGCGGCAAGGCCTACAGCAGGGTAGGCGACTGGTGGTGCTGCTGGTACAGGGGGCTGTGGCACTGCCGCTATCCTGCTCTGCCATGGTGCTGGGTGGGGGCTGGTGAAGAAAAGAAAGTAGAAAAAGGAAAAAGAAGGAACGAAGGAAGGAAAAAAAGTAAAGCAAAAAATAAAAAAGTACATCAGACGCACAAAAACAAACAAACAATTTAAATAAACGTAAAATACAAAAACATAAAGACACAGGGTAAAGTTAAAATATAAAATGAGGGGTAGATAGTTTCAGAGGAGTAGGATTAAGAAGATTAAGCAGAGATAACAAAAAAAATAAATAAATAAACAAAAGCAAAAGCGATCTCTGGTGCAAGAACGCATGCTGCGATATGTTTGACAGTAAATGCAACCTGAATGAGTGTGGCAAGCAACTCCACGTAGCTTGCAGAGTTTTTTTTTCATGAACTCCTCCTAGGCCTACTCTAAACCTACATGCCATACCATTTACTAGGGAATTACAGGTATGGTGACTATCCCATTAGAATTATACCAATCACAATGTACCTTTTAAGGACTAGAGCACTGGCCATGGGCCTGTTTAGCAGAGCCCAGAGCACTTTCAGAGTCAGTAACCACCAGGATCAGTCAAAAAAATGAGTGTGATCATAGCAAAAAGGATGACTTTCATGCAACTATTTTCACAATAATGAATATTTATGGCCCCACACATCCTGATCCAAACTTCTGAAGAAAGATTTCCCCCAAAAATTGCCCAAAATGATATTGAAAATGTCACATTTTGGGTGATTGCCTTCAGGTAATTGACTCATTCCTTGATCAGTACTCTTGATTAATCACGTAATTACCCATTCCTTGGCTGGCATTATTCTGCTTGGTTTCTTCCTCACAAAGCCCATAAAGCTTTTAACCACAACATCGTGCACAATGCTTTATCAGATTCTTTGAGGTTATTCAATCCTTATCTCAAGGAATAAACCTTTTACTCAATCCCTCATAACTCCCAGACCAGAATTTATATGTGTTTCTATGTAAATAGTTGACTCAACACCTAGGTCATTCAGAGAGTGTTTCAATTTTGATTTTTGACCATGCCCCTGTGTGTACTGATCTTGAAATACTTCCAGATAACTCATCCAAATCTCATTGGAGATTTAATAATACCTTACTTTCTCACACGGTTTTCTTCACTTCCTATGAAACGTTGTGCGCAAATATTTTGAGACCAACAATATAGAGGAGGCCTCTTTTCATTTTGTTTGGAATGCCTGTAACACCACTTCTAAAGATTTAATTATCAACTATGTTTCTGCAAAATGGAAGGCTATGGAAACATATTCTGCCTCTATTGTAGCTACGATCATACCATTAGAACATAGATACTTTGCCTCTAAAATTACATGGCTGATTTGGATGTGTTGGTAGCAGCTAAGATTCCATTTAATAAATCTTTATTAGACCTGGCATCCTTAAGATGGTCTACCTGGACCTTTTGCTTTTTGCTTCCACATTCTGCTGATTCCTTTGGTTCGCCCTAGAACTCTGAACACTTTACCACTGCTAACCAGTGCCAAAGTGCATGTGCTTCCCCCCTGAACATGGTAACATTGGTGTATACACAATTGGCATATTTAGTTTACTTGTAAGTTCCTTTTTTAAAAAAAAAAATTTTTTATTGAAAAATAAGGTGTAATTCCATTAAAATCCAACACATATTCAATTGAAAAATTATACATGTATAAAATGCAGAATGTAAAAAAAAAAAGTTAGTCAGCACAATACAAAAATAGTATAAAAATGTACATTCATAATTCATAGTTCATGGGGGGTTCATATTCCTATTATAAATACATTGATCAGTTTAAAACACTCTTAAGTAATGTAATGTATCTTTTTGTTAGTTCCTCCATTTCTTCAAGGGCTCCCAAATATTTCTACCAAATTCTCGAGCTGTCCTCCCCTTAAATTCATATAAACATGCTTCTAAGTTATGCATACCTAACAATCTGGATAACCACATTTGAAATGTAGGAGCAACGGTATCCTTCCACCCAGCCGAGATAAGAATTCGTAATACCGCTACTGCAATGAACAATAACGCTTGGGTATCTCTCTCAACATGATGTTTATTGTCTATCCCTGTAATAACCAGGGTAGGGGATGGGTTGATATTAATACCTAGCAGCCCCTCCAAAAATAAAGTTATTTCACTGCGTATTAAGACCAAATTAGGGCAGTCATAAAACATATGCAATAGGTCTGCCGGGACTGAGTTGCATTTGGGGCATTTATCATTTTCTCTAATTCCCCACCCATACAATTTCGCAGGGGTATAGTATAGGTTAAACAACGTCTTATAATGTTGAGACCTAATGTTTACTGCACAAAGAACTTTCTTACTTAATATTAGGGCTAGGTCTATATCGACATCCGGATCCCCCAATTTTTGTGCCCATGTGGCCTCTGTTTTCTCCAGATCATCTGTGAGGGCGAGCAACGCAAAGTTGTAGGCAGTACCTATCTTCTTTCCCCCTTTTTTTAGGTACTCAACCAGTTGACTATCTGGGGGTATCAAAATCTTTGGTCTTTGTGCTACTAGTGTTTGAGAAATGTGTTCATATAAAATCCAGTGGGTACCGGGGATCCCATACATCTTCTGTAGGTCTTCAAAGCTATAGAGAGCACCACCTTTCATGATATCACCCAGAGATCTTATCCCATGCTCTCTCCATACAGTACAGTACACACTTTGGCCCAGATATGGAAATAGATTTGATTTACAAAGATTTACATTGGTATTTATTTTGGGAATCTTCATGATTTTACTGATAGCTTTCCAAGTTCCCCAGACCCCTTCAATGATCTTATACCTAGCCTTCCTATAGTATCTTCGATCTAACTCGCAGTGCAATAATCCATAAGCCTTCCTCCCCAAAAACAGCTCGAAAATAGAGGGAGGGACCTGACTCTCAGTTTGGTCTTCAGATGTTAGATGGTCCGGTTGAATTAGTATGTTCATCTGTGTAAGGAGGCAAACCAAATGATATAGTCTGACGTTCGGCATAGCCAGACCTCCCCTGTCCCATGGTAGTGACATATAATTAATTGAACGTCTAACTTTGCCGTACTGCCAGACAAACTTAACAAATGTGGATTCGATTTTCCTCAACACACTTTCCTCTAACAACAGTGGGATAGCCCCAAACAAGTATAACATTTTGGGGAACATCGTCATTTTTAAGACATTTACCCTACCAATTAAAGATAGGTGTAAGACGTCAATTCTTTTCAAATCCTTTTCAATTTCATTAATAAGGGGAATATAATTCTCTCCAACCATCTTCTTGACTGCTGAATTGATTCTAACTCCAAGGTATGTGGCTGAATTTACAAATCTATAATCGGTCTTCACTATATTTTTAGTACAAATTATCTGCGTTTTCCCCTCATTTAGCCGATAGCCTGAGTGAAACCCAAATTCGTTGGCCAATTGAACCAACGCTGGCATTGCTTGATGAGGGTCAGATGTAGTTATCGCCAAGTCGTCAGCGTATGCGAGCAATTTTGTAGTGAAGCCATTAAACACTACAGGACTGATTTGTCGAGAGCCTAAAATTTTTTGAATGAAAGGATCTATATATAGGGAGAATAGGATCGGGGAGCAAGGACACCCCTGGCGTGTCCCCCTCTTTATCACTATTTTATCAGACCTTTCCCCCATGACCATAACCCGAGCCACAGGATCAAGATACATAGCCTTAATTGCCCTCAGAAAATTATTACCAAAGCCTCTACCGACCAAGATCCCCCAGAGAAAGTCCCAAACCACTCGGTCGAAGGCTTTCTCAGCGTCGAGGAGGATCATGGCCATCTCCCCCCCCCCCGTGGCATCATGGGCATCAAATAGCGCAATTGCTCTTCTAGTGTGTTCTGTGGTACCTCTCCCAGGTATAAACCCATGATGCCACGGGGAAACAAGACGCCCGATGATCCCCCCCAACCTGCCAGCCCAGATCTTAGAATATAGCTTGGTATCAGCATTAATTAATGATATTGGTCGGTAGGACCCCGGCAGTTCTTTAGGTTTCCCCTTCTTGTGGAAGATAACGATGTTAGTTTCCTTCCAAGACTCGGGAATTAAACCTGACCACAAGATACCATTGAATAAATCTAGTAAAATTCGGGCGATCTCCTTTTCTAAACATTTATACACCTCTAGAGGGATTCCATCAGGTCCTGCTGCTTTACCTGAGGCTAGTTCCTGTAAGGCTTTATTTAATTCTAACATATCTAGATCTCTATCAAGATCTTCTCTAGTTTGAATGTCTAGACAAGGCCCATCATCCACATAGCCTGAATCTAATCCGTGTTCACCCAAAACGCCCTCTTTATTATAAAGATTCTGATAAAAATTCTGAAAGACTCCTAAAATGTCTTTGGGCTCTGTATACTCCTTATCTTCGTCCTGTATACGGGAGATTACATTCTTAGTCCTCTTTTGCCTTATCTGCAAAGCAAGTGCCTTACCCGCCTGTTCTCCTGTTTCATAGCGACTTGCCTTGGAAACCTGATACTCACTAGTTTCTTTCTGAGTGACTTTTTTCTGCAGGTCCGCTTTGATGACTGTTATCCTTTTTAGACTCTCCCGTCCCTCCCGTCCCTGACCTAAATCCTTAATATGCTGTTCTTCCACTACCACTAGCATATCTAACAACTTCTCGATCTCCCTCTTGTCATCTTTCCTAATCCTGGCGGAACAGCTTATCGTCTCTCCTCGAAGAGCAGTCTTAAAGGCATCCCACACACTATTACAAGACGCACTATACCAATTGGTATCATAAAACTCCACGGCCCATTTTTTAAGATGTTGAACAAATCTGGTGTCTAATAATAATTTTCTCTCGAAAGACCAACTGGTTCGTTTTCTTTCTATTTTAGGCATATCATAGTACAACACTAGAGGATTGTGATCTGATATTGATTTTGGGAGTTTCTTAATTCGCACCTTATTCAGCTCCGTGGAGGAAATAAAAAAGTAATCTAATTTAGTATATTTCAGATTAGGACAGGAGAAATAAGTGAAGCATGGATCCAAGGGTTCCCTGACCGCCCACACATCTTTAAGACCATGTGACTTCATAAGGGAGTCGAGAGCTCGGAACACTTTGGGTTTCCGCCCAGAGTAATCATCTGCTTTGCTCCAGTCTACTGAAATATTTAAATCCCCACAGACCATTATGGGTGTTGGCCAATTAGCTAACTCCCCCTCCAAACAATCAAAAATTTCAGGATCGTCCTGATTTGAGCCATATATCACACATATTGTACAGCCTAAATTAAGTTCAACTATCACCCATCTCCCTGCACTATCAGCCTTATACCGCTTTGCTCCTCCAACCATCGGTTTAGCTAAAATGGCCACTCCTCTAATAGTTGACGTTTGAGATGAACAAGCTAAAATTTCAAGCCCCCTAAATTTCATCAGATTTCTCTTTGCCCAAGGAAGGTGGGTCTCCTGTATGCAAAAAATATCAACATTGTTAAACTTAGCAAAATGCTTCACCCTTTGGCGTTTTCTTGCGTCATTCAAGCCACCTACATTAACTGTACAAATTTTAATGCATGACATAATTTTGTATTAAGCTTTCCTGCTGAATTTTAATGTTAACAACTTTTACCTTAATACACCTTATGTTCTTTTTTTTCAATTTTCCCCCCACCACCCTCCTCACCCTCCTCCCCACCCTCTCCCTCCACCCCTGCTCCCTAGCTAGTGAGGCGCTCAGACCTGGCCTGTGCGTGTGATGGTCACAGTGAGAGCAGTGAAGCTCTTAATATTATTATACTTTAACTCTTCATTCTGATCCCCCCTTGAGACACATTTTTTTTTTTTTTAAATAAAGTGGACACCCAAACTACAAATTCACCTGAACCTTCACCAATAGTTTCTATACGGCTAGAAACAAAGACATATGCTTCATACATCCAAGACTGTTCTATTTCCCATGAGAATCCAGATATTCTCTAGCTTTAATCTCAGAGGTAAAGTACATAGTTCTCCCCTCGCTTATAACTTTCAATTGGGCTGGATTAATTAGATAGGCCTGCATTTTCTTCTGCTGAAATGGATTGATCAGCTGCCTGAGTCTCCAACGCCTCTCCACTGTAATATGACAAAAATCTGGGCGAACAAAGAACGAAATCCCATCCACATTCCTCTTAGCATCCGGTCTTGCCTTCTCCGCAATTGCCTGCCTCAGCACGAAATTACCCAAAAAGATTAGGATAGCTCTAGGTTTATCTCCTTCTTTAGTGCCTTTTTTGATCTTAAATGGAGTACGACAAGCTCTCTGTATCTCTGCTGACCAAGTCCAGTTGGACAGCTCTGGAAATGCTTGTTCGAATAATTTAATGATGTAAGCTCTGACATCGGAACCTTCCGCCCCTTCGGGGACCCCAAGAACCCGAAGGTTATTCTGTCTCATCCTATTTTCAATGTCTTCCAGTTTTCACTGAATATCTGTAATGTCTGCATTTTGGGCTTCAACCTTATTGACTGCGGCTGCTGCCTCCGCCTCCGTGGAGACAACTCTATCCTCCAGATTAGTTACCCGGTCTCCCAGATTGATACAGGCCTTAGACAACTTCCTAACAGCTCCATGGATTTTCTTCACGGCTGCTTGAGATTTTCGACTGTCCTGCCGAGCTTCCTCTCTGTGGGCCAGAATCTCGCTATGGATAGTCTCTAATAGCGACATCTGTGCGGCACCTCCTCCCGGGCTCCCCTGCAGGGGCAGTGCTGAGGAATGGTCCCAACTAAGCTCGCTTTGAGGGAGCTCACGCTTCTTTGGTGGTTTAACTGCTGTTGCGGGGAAGCCAGACTCAGGATCACTTTCTATATCTGGATCTGAGACGGCATTGGAGCCAAGATCCTGATCTTCGTCATCCTCTGACCACTCCCCCCCCTCAGACACTGAGAAGAAGCACTCACTCGGGACCTTTTCATTTTCTTTCCCCTTCTCAGCTTCCCCGCTGGTGACAGGATTCTCCTTAATAGGTGTGCCATCACTCGGTCCCTCTTGATCCTTTGCCATATTCGCGACATCAACCAGGTCCTCTGGACTCCTCTGGGTGTTACCGGTGTCAGAGACCCCTGGTTCACTCGATATGATGTTGCTGTCAGTCTCTTTCAAATTCCCCATGGTCTCGCTATCACATTTGCCTGAAATATCAGGCTCATACTTAGGCTCCAGGTCGAGTTCAGGCTTAAGTTCTGGCTCGGGTTCCTTCAGATCCCTCAAATCATCCCCTTCCATCAAGCATAGTCCTCTAGTATTCTGGGGGGGAGAGGATCAATTAAAACAGTTACTTCTGAGTCAATCATGATGCCAGTGACAACAATCCCTGTTTCAGGCTCGCCCCCCTCCTGTGGTGGTATTAGATTTTTTGCCCCCTTCTCTCTGCCAACCCTTGCAAATATGTCGGCTATTGGGGCCATAGCTGTGGCTGTTGCTTGTCTTATTCTGCCCACCACCTGTTTTCTTACCGGAGGAGTCTGCAATTTGCCATCTGTGTCACTCAGCGCCGTTTCCATTCCAGCCTTTTTCTTTCTTTCTTTCTTTCTCTGTGACCGACTTCCCTCCTGTGTTGACCTTAGGAGCCATAGCGGATCGCCTCTTTCCTGCCCGGAATCTCCTTACTGCGAGCTGCTCGTCCCGTCCTGCAATCCTCAGTGATCTGGCCTCGTACGCTGCTCTGCTCCACGGCGTCCGTGAAGCTTCACCCGAGCCCCGCCCTCTTGCTCTCCGACTGGAGCACAGTGAGAGAGCCGCCCGCGTCAGCACCTGGAGCAGCCGTACCGCCGAGCCACGACAGGTAAGCGGTAAAAGCATCCAAAAAGTATTTCCTAAAGGTTCCGCCGGAATTATTACACTTCCTTTAGGTGCCACATCTGAAAATCCATCGGCTCATAGCTTATGAAAGCTATAGATAGCCATTGCCATAGATCTCGGTGGGGGAGTTCGTACGAGCTTCACTGCTCTGCTGCTTTCGGCTGCAACTAAGCAGCCGCCATCTTGCCTCCGTTTACTTGTAAGTTCCTTGTAAAGTGGTGTTCCATATACTCAGAGCCTGCAACCTAAATACTACTAGTGGGTGTGCATCACTGATTGTCACACCAAAGAGAAGTAGCAGTTCAAACCTGTCTCAGGCCCACCACTGCAGTGCATGTGTGTACAGTTTACTGCCACTTCGACTTGCCATTTAAAACTACTTGCCAAACCTTACACTCCCTGTTCATTACATATAAGTCACCCCTGTGGAAGAACCTAAGTGACTTTAAGGGCAGAATGCTATATAAGAAAAAGATAGGACATGTACCTTTATGCTTTGCATGCACTTGTAGGGACAAACATACTTTTTTGTTATTCACTACTGTGAGGCCAACCCCTCACATAGGCCAGCATTGGGAAATCATTAATACACTTTTGAGCTGCCATTCCTGATCAGAGACAAGAACCTTTTTCATGTTTTATATCTTTGAAATGGTAATGATAAACCCTCCTTTCTGGTGAAGTTGGATTTAACAATACTGTTTTAGAAATGCCCTTTTTAGAAAGTTCTGTCAGGTAACAATGCCTACAAGGGATTTTGTTTCAAGCACATAATCAACTCAATTGAACACAATCTATTTTGAGTGCCCAAATTATTGGCCTCAAGTATAAGAATTATACAAATCAATTACAATAATAAAAAACTGAATGTATCAGAAAAAGAAAAACTTACAGGGTACAAAACACAATTCACAAGTATTTCAGTACCCAAGCCTCCAAGGGTATATTGGGTTGCCTAATTAACTTGATTGCCTTTCAGAAAGTTGACATTTCTCTGCACTTACTGCTCTATGTACCTGACAGCCTACCTCTAATACACGTCTGGGATGGGTGACAGCTCTACTTTGTACATTCCCTCTAGAGAGCCACAAACACAGTTGGATAAGGCACATCGACATTCTGAACACTCATGTGCATTCATCTGCACTCTGATGGATCTTCCTGGGCAGGGAGGGACGGGAGGGTCTTATACTTACACTTAAATAGGTATGACTCCATACACAAAGCACTGATCTACCCCCCTGGCAGACAGGACTGGGTTGAAAGGGATCCTTGTGCACTTCAGAGAGCTACTTCAAAGTCACCCCCTACATCAAAGGTACTTTTGAGTATTAGTACTGGGTTTCTGACTCCCTAAAGTCAGACACTGGATGTTGAACTGAACCTCTGCCAGAAGGACTGCTCTGCTGCTTAAAGGACTCAACTGGACTGCATTTCTGGAAGGACTGCTTTTCTGTTTGTTGCCCTGCTGCCGGCTGGTCCCTGACTCTGCTGAAGGAGAGCTGAGCTCGGCTTTCCCTCCAAGTGGTCTCCAAATGCTTGCTGGCTAGCCTCCTCTTTTCTAAAGTCTCAGAGATACAAAAGGCTCTATTGAATTCTGGTGGTGCTACTGGACTCTGCCTTCAGTAAGTCCCACTCTTGCCTGAGGTGCGCTCTCCAAGTTCAGCGCCTCAGAAGTGGGTTCTGCAACTGCTTTCTACAAAACTATGCATTGTCACCACTGCGCCAGTCGGAACTGCTGCATCAATCTTCGCACTGTCACAGAGGCTGTTCAACAACCATGGTTGACATCCTGTGCAGCCTATCGACAATGCTCTGCATGGCTCGACGACGACACATTGCTTTCACTTCAGCGAAGCTCGATGACGACACAGTGGCCCGACTATGTGGAAAAGATTGACATATCAATCCCGCAGCATCAACGCTTTGCTCCATCCTAGGTACTTTCTCAGCACACCCTGCATGGGTCCTGTATCAAGCTTGCCCTCCATTGTGGCCAGCATGAACTTTGGCTTTGCACTGGTCCCTCATGACCTCAGTACCTTTTTAACAGCTAGCGTCTTCTAAGCACTATTTTCTACATTTATTCTTTAACAATTCATATCTCGAATCCTTCTGTTTGGATTTTTGTTGTTTTGATCTTAATTTGCTCAGCAAATACTGCCTATTTTTCTAAACCGGTGTGGAGTCTTTTTGTGATGTATTCATTGTGTTACTGTGTGTATGTGTGCTGCACAAATACCTTACACATTGCCTCTTTTGATAAACATGAATGCTCTGTGCCAAGCTACCATAGGGTGAGCTTCGGCTATCTTTTCAAGATCAACACTTGATATTACGGAGGTAAGAAATAAGCCATCACTTTGTTAGCACATTATCTAAAGTGTGGGATAGAAAAATCTTCTATCAAATCTATCACTAATCAATTTGATACACTCCTGTTGCGTTATTCATACATTGCTAAGTGTTTTTGCATATTATTATCAAACCCTGTACACCCCTGAATCTTAGCCTACTAATGAGTTAATTAAGTTATTTGGACCTAACTCAAAAACATACAAGCCCACGCACATTGACTTTACATCTCTTGAGCTCTCACTGCAAAAAGAGGAATTTTTCTCATCAGTCAAACGCCTACCTACTAGAATGGCACCAGGGCTGGATGGCTTTACAGTAGAAATTTAGCTCCACTTTTCAAAAATTATTATTTCCTAAGTTATTTAAACTAATTAATCACTTTCTTTCATTAAGTTTTTCCTCAGGTTCATTTACAGAAGTCAAGATTTATTTTGTTTCCAAAGAAGATTGCAATGTATCCCTCTATAAGAGTTACTGTTCTATTTAATTAATAAATACTGATTGCAACATTTTAGATAAAGCATTCGTCATTTGACTTAATGAGTTCATGCCCAACTTAGTTGACATTGAGCAACATGAATTTGTTGATAATAGAAATATTGTAGATAATTTGCATATTTTTCTAAATATTCTGAGTAAGCTCCTAAACTCAGTTACCCTCTTGCAGTGATAACTCTAGGAAATAGCTTTCAACAAGTTTAACTGGAAATGTATAATGTATGCTTTATGTTGGCATGCATTAAGTCCTAGATTTCTGAAATTGATATCCTTATTATACTCTTCGCCTCATTCTACAGTAGTGGCAAATAGTATACAATCTCCATACTTCCCTCTCAATAGAAGCATTAGTCAAAGACGTCCTGTATCACCCTTGTTATCCATTCTTGAGCATTAGCCCTTCTTATATCGAGTGAAACATTCTGGAAGCATTTCTGGTTTCCTAATAACAAACTCACATATTACATTTACTGCTTAAACTGCTGACATTCTTCTACTTTACATTTCCAGTCCCGTAAGTTCCCTCCCAGATTTCTTTGAGGAGCTACAGTCATACTCTGAAGTTTCCGTTAATAAACTTAGCATTGACAAGTCTAAAGTCATGCACCTGAACAAGTTCTGTTTAAAAACATTTGCTGGAGCAAGGCTATCATTGAATCCTGATAAGGTAAAATGGCAAGGGATTCCAAATCATAATAATCTCAGGGATATGTTACCATCCAATAGGGATGCTTTTCTCTCCAGGATTACCAAACTTACACAAGGTTGGTTGCTATTATTTTTGACTTTGAGGGGTAGACTTGAGGCCATCAAAATGATGGTACCCATATTATTAATTTTCGTGTTATGATGTTACCAACCAGAAGTCCTAGGAAGTATGTCTTTGTCCGCTGCACCAGAGTGAAGCAAGATGGCGGCTGTGTGAGAGGAGCCGCGGAGCAGCAGCGGGATGCGGTGCAACTTGGCCTCAGAACTTCTCCCCCCCCCCCCGCAGGAGTAGCCGCTAATCATTTTTTTGATTTCTTGCCGAAGGGTCGGTGAAAACTCTGCCTTATCCATGCTGGATTGTTGTTGCTACAGCAAGGCAGCGTTTATCGCCAGAGCCTGCAGGGGAAAGCAGTCTGCTGGAGCAGCCGGGATTCTGAGGCTGCTGATGGCCGTGCTGACGTTCTGGGCTCGGCATCGGCAGCACGCTGGGCGGAGTACTGTTTCAAATCGGGCTGATGCGGATATAGCGGTTTTGCCGGAACGGATTTGGGTGGCGGTTGCAAAGACGGCACTTGAAGCGGACTGCAGCAAACATGGCCCCTAAGACGATCTCCGGTGCATCGGCAAAAGCAGCAGCAGCTGCAAAGAAGAGAGCTCAGGCAGCACAGGCTGCCCAAGCTGCTCAGGGTGTCCAGGCAGCATCTATCGCGGGGCAGGCACACAAAGGTATACCGGAGTTTGATCCCCCGGCGGGGGGGTTGTCGTCCCAGAACAAACAGAATCGCCCGAAAAAACTAAAAAGGGCAAACAAACGGCGACGCGCTCAAGGCAGACTCCCTCTATATCGGAGCTGCATGTCTGCAGCGGGAAAGGCCATAAGAACACGGCTGCAGTGGTGCCCCATTCGCCAGCCAAGGAGGTAGCGCTGAAGGACGCTAAAGATCCAGGCACAAGCGCTGCATGCACCCCTCTGTCGGGGGGTAGAATGTACAAAAATTAAGCAGGATGCTGGGTTATCTGTCGGCTTGACTGATGTTGGGGGGGTAGCTGTAATGCCCCCCTCTCGCCCTAATGACTCTAACGGACTGTATGGAGAGTGAACAGGAAAAGGAGAAGGATAGTAGTGAATGTTTCTACTCCCTGACTGAAGAGGCAGAATGGTCTGATGACGAGAGGAGTTCTTCTCAAGAGGGCAGCAACATGGAGTCGGATAGCGACCTGGAACAGACCCCCCCTAGTACGGCTAAAAGACCAGCCGCCCAGGATAATGCTCATGCACAACCGCACAGGGACCTGGTCTGGGTCCATTCCTCAGCTCTGCCACTTCAGGGTAATCCCAATGCCGAGGTACCTGCTTCCCACCCTCCCTTGCTGGATGTTATTTACCAGACTATCCTCACGCACAGGGAAGCAGCCAGACAGGACACTAGTAAATCACAGGCGGCAATGCGTAAACTGCAAGGCGTTGTCAAAAAACTGTCTAAGGCACATGCCAATGTTGGGGATAGGGTTACTAACTTAGAGGAACGGGTTGTGGCGACCGAATCAGAAGCTGCTGCGGCTTCACTCAAAGTTGACTCCCAGGCCGCCCAGGTTGTTGATATACAGTGGAAGCTGGAAGACATGGAAAGCAGGCTAAGGCGCAATAACCTGCGGGTACTGGGGGTTCCGAAGGGGGTCAAGGGGTCAGATATCAGGGCCTTTATGATCAACCTATTCAAGAATGAATTCCCGGAGCTCTCAGATTGGAACTGGTCATCAGAAATTCAGAGAGCCCACCGTACCCCGTTAAGAGTGCGCCCAGGGGCAGGGAGTGACAAGCCCAGGGCAGTCTTAATCTTTCTTGGGAATTCATCCTCAGGCAAATGATATCTGACAAGGCTAGACCTGACGCAAGAAGATCTAGTGAGGGGTTGTCTTTTTTTGTTAGACCAGATTTCTGCCACGCAACGGTTGAGAGGCGTTGGCGGCTCCGACAGCTGATCAAGCCTCTCCAGCACAAGCACATGCAGGTTTACTCAGGAAATCCAGCACAACTTAAGGTAGTGAGAGATGGCAAGACTCAATATTTTTCGTCTGAGGTGAAGGCAAAGGAGTTCCTGGACTCTCTGTGAACTAGAAAAGCGAACAAAAGTAGATGAGTGATTAGCAGGGCGTTGGGTCTGCCCCGCAATTGTTGGATATCAGTGAGGTGTGATGCAAGGGCCCGAAATGCCACTGGTTTCTATAATCTTTTTTTTTTCTCCTTTTCTGGGTATTTAGCATAGGCGGTTGTTACTCTTTCTATTTGGCTATTTGATTCCTCTTTTCCTTTTTTTCTTCGAGTCTTGAGGGGGAGTGGGGTTTTTGGGGGTAGGGTATGCTATGTGTGTAGTTTGTTTCTGAAACAGTAGTTGCACCCATGCACCGTGCTGCTGCATCCATTCATCAGACGCACAGACCTCAGTCTGAGCGCTTCCAGTGGGAGAGGGAGGGGAATGGGGGGAGGGAGGTTGGGGCGGGCACCAAGGGCGGGGCAGGGGTCACGGGTGGTGGGGGAAAGGGGGGAAAAGCATTAAAAAATTGAGAATATGCGGTACAAAGTCTGGGTTCGTGAGGCATAATGTATATGGTATGGAAATTGCCCTTTCTCAATCTCTGGCAATAAGAATTAGGAGATGGCTGAAGAATAAGGATGTCGAGCCTTAGTATATACTCGGTCAACATAGGGGGGCTGAACGACTGGAGAAAGAGATCTAGACTGGCGGAATTTATTAAGTCTGAACCCATCGATATCCTGTGTATGCAGGAAACGCATCTGCCTTGGGCGAAAAGACAGTTGTGAAGGGTTGGTGGCTTTGAGGTATTGTCATGCTCCTCTCAGAGTTCAACAATAAGGGGGGTGGTAATTCTAGGTAAAACAATGTTGGGGGAGCTAAACAAGTTAAATCGGATCCCTTGGGTAGATGGGCTTTGGCGGAGTTGGAGTGTGGCTTAACAATTTGTGGGATTTATGGATCAAATCAGGATGACCCAGCAGTATTTGAAATACTAGAGGGGGAATTGTCAACCTGGCCTGTACCCATTCTGGTGTGCAGTGATTTTAATATCTCAATTGATTTAACCGAGAGAGTACCGTATACGGGTAGGAAGCCAAGAGTCTCCAGTGCACTTCTCTCAATGATGCACTCACATGGCTCAACTGACATTTGGGGGACAAAACACCCCGACGATCCAGGGTTCACATATTTTTCATGCCCTCACCATAAGTATAGTAAATTGGACTATTTCTTATTTTCATCTGTAGAAATCGGTAAGGTCAATATTATGAAGATCCCCAAGGTGCTCTCGGATCATAGCCCACTGGTAATTAGATATAGTGGTCTAGGACCGGTCAGAAAAAGTAGGGCCTGGACATTCAACCGGAAACTTCTGGCTGACGCTCCGTTCGTGGAACATTTACGGAAATGGTCTCGAGAGTTCTTCGATGCTAATCAATACAGTGCCTCGAGAAACTCTGTCTGGGATTCTTTTAAGGCAGCATTAAGGGGGGAGGTCACTAGCTATACTGCCCAGGCAAGGAAAAAATAACAGGTTGGGAAGAATAAGCTCCTAGCAGACCTAGTCAAGGCAGAAGAACAGCACTGTCTTGATTTGACACAAGGGAAGGAAGGTAGGGAGAGTCGAACCAGTATCTGTCTGATTAAAGCAGAATTGCAGAAACAGCTGGCCGAAAAGGCGGCGACAGAATACTGGACGTATAGGAGGAAAATGTATGAGACAGGGGAGGAGGCTGGGAGGGCATTGGCTTTAAGAATCAGGCAAGATAACGTCAAAAATGCAATAACTAGTATCCACGAGGATGGGCGTGACTTTGTCGAGCCTCAGGATATTCTATCGGTGTTTGCAAAATGTTATCAAATCCTGTATAAGGAAGAAGCAGGGGATGTATGTCTGGATGGCCATTACCCGGACTTAGGTCCCAAATTGGGACCGCTCAAGATGGAAAATCTGGAGAGTAATATAACGGCCGATGAGGTACGGGAAGCACTATTCAATTTGGCTGCCGGAAAAGCTGCTGGCCCCGACAGCATTCCCCTGGAGCTCTATAAATGTCTGTCGGTTGAAGTCGCTCCGATGTTATTGGATCTATTTAATGGAATCATTTGCACGGGCAAAATCCCCGAAACATGGAAGGACACTAATATAGTGGTCTTCCATAAAAAGGGAAAGCCAAGAGAAAGTCCTGGGTCTTACAGGCCGATCTCTCTTATAAATTCTGACAACAAGCTCTACGCGAAGATCTTGGCCACTGGCTGGGGAGGATCATTGGTGGGCTTGTCTCCCCCTGGCAGCATGGGTTCATTCCTGGTCGTGGTACGACGGACCACATTAGAAGAGCAATTTCATTGTTTGAGGCCCATGAAGCGGGGGGAGGGGGGCTGCCATGATCCTCCTCGACACAGAAAAAGTGTTCGACCGCGTTAGGTGGCAGTATCTGTGGGATGTCCTCGTGGAGAGAGGATTCGTCCCAAAAATCCTGACGGCTATCAAGGCCATGTACAGCGACCCGGTGGCGCGTATTCAGATGATGGGTCAGAGCTCAGATAAGATCATGATAAGCAGAGGTACCCGTCAGGGGTGTCCCTGCTAGCCTATTTTATTTGCATTATATATCGACCCGCTGGTCAGGCAGATACTGGGGAATCATAGTATTAAGCCGGTAATAACCAACCTGTTCGAGAGCAAAATATTAGTGTATGCTGACGAACCCGCAGTTATTACATCAGAGCCTGCCGAGACTATGCGAATTTTCGTGGAAACCACTAAGAAATTTGGATATTACTCTGGGTATTGCCTGAATGAGGCAAAAACACAGGTAATCTGCTCTAAGGACATAGTCAAAATAGATCAACGGTATGTCAACTCTGCAACTTATCTCGGGGTAATGATTAATGCAGCAACAGGCTCAATTGTGCAAGATCATTTTAATCCACTCCTCAAAAAAATTGAGATAGATTTGAAGCATATGCATGCACTGCATCTGTCCCTTATAGGTAGGACAAACGTTTTAAAAATGACCATGTTGCCCAAACTTCTTTATCTATTTAGATCCATCCCTTATCTAATTGAGGAGGGGGTGATAAAATAAATTGAGTCTATCTTCAACAGCTTCATGTGGCAATATGGCAAGACTAGGCGGGCAGCTAAATACATGACTCTCCCCCAGGAACATGGAGGTTTAGGAGTTCCAAATGTAAGATTCTATCATTGGGCCTGTTTACTCACTCAGATGTCCATCTTATTTGAACCTACACCTAGTGAAAAATATACCCAGGACCCGACCTCTGATCTGTATGCCCTCCTGCCAATATATGAACTTTTGATGGGAAAAGAGGCCGTAGGCGCACTGCTGAGAAAAACTGGTCGCAGATTTTTCAAGAAAACCCGGCTTAAGGTTCCCCTTGGCGCTTGGGATTTGTGGAAAACATTGCAAAAACTATTACAGATCCCTAGGATTAACACGTATACGCCACTGTGGAAATCAGGGTTCTTTCCAAACCTGAGTGCAGACGGGGCCTGGAAAATATGGGAGCAGCAGGGTATCCAGACAGTGGGGGACGTAATGCTGAATGGCAATATTATGACACTTGATGCCTTGCAGCAGAAGTACGGTTTGCTGACTGGTCAAAGCTTCAAGTATCTCCAGATCTCGCAAACGCTTAAAGCTGCTGGTTTTGACGCTGCTCTTGGCACTCGCCGCCCCATACTTGAATATCTATTGAAGGGAGGGGATAGGATTCGGGTTATATACCAGGAATTAATTGAAAAGATGCCAGATGATCTCGAGAAGCATGAGGCAGCCTAGGCAGCAAAATTGCAAGATCCAGATGCAGATCTTGACACAGCTCTATATCTGGATAGGCAGGTGCTTCGGTCCTCAAATCTGAAGGCACAGCATTTTAAAACTCTCTTTAATCTATACTACACTCCATCTAAGTTATATGATTGGGGTATGAGGATGGATAGTAATTGCCCCAGATGTTAGAAAGGCCCGGGGATCTGCTGCATATGTTCTTCTCCTGTGAACAGTTTACTGTAATTAAAACCGAGATTGAGAAATTCCTAGAGGGGTTGCTAGGCTCTAAGATCAGTCTATCCCCGACAGTGATGATTCTTGGGATTGATAGTAAGCTGGGTTTCAGTAGCGGAGAAACGGAGGCATTTATCTTCCTGGCTGTTGCCATCCTACGTATCCTGCTGTCAGCTGCCTGGAAGGACCCAAATGCCCGACCTTCTCAATGTGGCTGGCCAGGCTCCTCACTATACATAATATAGAATCTATGCTTTATTTGCACAAGGGTAGGAAACTGCGGGATTTTGGCTGTAAAATATGGGCCCCTCTGAAGGAATGGAGGGAGGGTCGAGTTTTTAATCAGACTGGGTTGGGATGCGGGTGACTTGATATTTACAAATTTGCCTTGATATAATATATTGATCGTCGGTAAAATCTTAGGTGGTTATGTGTATATATATTGATGGCTATACTTTTTTGATGCATATTTATATATTTATATATTTATATATTTATGTCTTCTACGGTCCCCCTCTCTGCTCTCTAAATGTAATTATATTGAATTGTATTTATGACTTGACTTGTTATCCTTTATGAATTGACTTGCATAATTATTAATTATTGTATAACCACTTGTTTTTCTATTTGATACAGTATAAATTCTCAATAAAAAAAAAGGAAAAAAAAAAGGAAGTATGTCTTTGTCCTTGACAGGTAATGATCTCATTTACTTGGGAACTGAAAAATATAAATCTAATATATATTTACATCGCTTGAACTTACTAAGCATGGGCGGAAAATCCGTTCCGCTTGCGGATTTTGCGGATTTTCGGTAAATTCGCAATCCGCGAACTCTCGCGAATTTACTGAAAATCCGCAAATTTGCACGCAGCGGATTTTTTTGCTTGGTGATACAATATTGCGGCGTGCGGCGTTCACTTACCGTCATTCAGCGTTTGCCGAGTTGTTTTTCTCAATATTTTGTGAGTGCTGCACCATTTTGGATCTTGCTGCGGGATCCCGCGGGAGTTTGGCGACGCATCGCGAGAGTTCACAATTGCGAACATGTAGTTGCGGCGGGCAGCAACCATCTCGCACTTGCGACATTACAAAATTTGCAATTCTGCACAAGAAATCCACCAGCAAGCAGCATAAACCTTCTGAAAATGATGATTTTTATCAGAATAACTCCTCAGGTTGACATTTGCCTGCACTTTTTTTTGCAAGGAGTCCATTTTTGGAGGGGGGAGGGGAGGAAGGAAGTGCCCCACAGAAAAACAAGTTTTGCAAAACTGAAAGCACTCAGCAGGTGCAAAAGTTCAAACTCATCATTAGTAACCATTCCCTGTAGTGCTTCCTGAGGGGCCCCTCCAGAGTTCAGTTGCCTACTTGCAACTATTCTATGACCCTGCTCTGACCCTCACAGCAGGCTCATAGAATAGCTACAAGTAGGCCACAAAGGTCCTGGGAAAAAAAATTGCACTGCAACAGAAAGCAAATTCCAGATAAGGAAGCAGGTGCCAGACAGGAAGTTTAAATTCAGTAACACATTAATCAACCCCAAATTAATTCATGTCAGTTGAAGCAGGCAGGTGTTCATGCTTTTCCCCCCATAATCTACAGTGATGAACCAGAATTTAATTCATGTCAGTTGAAGCAGGGCAGGTGTGCTAATCTACAGTGATGAATCAGAGGGTGGCAGTGATGTACCAGAAGGTGGCATGGGTCAACCAGAGGGTGGCAGTGGTGAAACAGAGGGTGCTGTGAACCTGTGATGATGAACCAGACGTAGAAACAACAAAGTTGCGACCGTTGCGAGCCAACAAGTAAGTTCGCAATTGCGAACTGGTACAAAACCCTCGCGAACTGGCAGACACCCTTGCAAACACACAAAAAAAATATCCGCAAATTCGTAAGAGTTCGCGGATTTTGCGGTTTGCGAATTCGCAAATACGCAAATTCGCGAACGCCAGATTCGCAAAATCCGCCCATGCTTAGAACTTACCCAGGTCTTCTGGTAAAATCACCTTTCCTGATTTTTCCCTTTATCAAAAGGCTTTTTGTATTAAGCAATTACAAAATTGTTTTTCAGATACCCCCTATTCTAATTCAAAAAATGTGGATTCATCTGGAATCTGCCATGAATTCTCCCTTCACTCACTATCACCTTCTTCACATGCCTCCCAAGCACTGTATACCCTGGGTTATATACAAATCATGTTCTTATTTTGGCCTGTTTTGGATGCACAGTTTGAGCAATTCATACACATACCTACCCATCTGGTATAACAAATGGCTTATGAAGAATGGAAGGGCGTTAATCTGGCGGACTTGATTAGATAAAGGTATTCCAACAATATCTCAATTCCTACATCATTCCATTTGAATCGCTTGCTTCTACCTATACCCTACCCCCTAAGTGCCTTATATTTGATCAACTTCTCAAATCAAGCCTTTCAGCTGCAATTGTATCATTCTCATCCTCTCACACTCAGGTTCAAAGTTCACAGACAGTTCCAATCTCCCTTACAGCTTCCTCTTAAGCTGCTCTCATATATAAAGCATTAACAACACCTCATAGGAATAGGACTAAATGCAATCTAGAACTTCAATGAGAATTTGATTTACAATTTATTGGGCCCATTTCCTTATAGTATAAAATATGGGAGAAGATCCATTCTACTGCCCCCTGTGCTAATTCCACCCAAACAATATTATTTTTATAACAGACATTTTTACACTCCAGCGCACCTACTTTAACTCTTATTAAACAAGATGCATGTTGGCTTGCAACACCAATTTGGGTACTTACACCCAAATGTATTTTCTATGCCCCAAGTAATATTAACTTTGAGTTCAAGTTTGGACAAGATTTTTGGGTATTACAGGAGTATCCACACCATTCTCATTGGATGCATTATTCCTGGGTAGCTCAAGCATCTTATGGCCTGATAACAAATTGTACGGAAAATTGGGGATCTTTGAATTGCAATTGGTTTGCAGGTTATTACCTCCAATTGGAAATCTATGGACTATATCACTCTTCAACAATGGGTAAACCTTGGGGCATTTCATCAAGGGGCCGCTATATAATTATTGCTGCTTTAGCGTCTGTTTTCGGGCAAAAAGCGGTGATAATTATATCGCATTATCAGCAGGGTCACGCTATTGCGTGAATCCTTGCCTTAGCGCCCTTTTCCCCAATGCCCAGCTTTGCCTCTCTAATGAGATGCAAAGTGGGAGGACCTTGCCAAACTTACACGGAGAATGTCACTAAACGACATTTCTCCAAATAACAAGGAAATCGCTAACCTGCTTAGCGATTAATAAAGAAGCACTAACCGCCCTTAATGCAGGATCCTGTACGCCTTCTTTCAATCTGACTTAACCATGTAATCCAATGGGAGGTGGATTACATGGCTAAGTCCACCCTGCCTTATCAGCAAGGTATCGCCTGTCACAGTGCGATTATCGCTGGATTTCCAGCGGTACTCGCACAGTTTTGTAGCTAACGCCTGGATTTCTATCGCTTTGGAGATAAGCGTTGCTGATAGCACGCTATCTCTGCGATAGAATCCAGCGATAGCCGGTGATAATTATCCTAGCGCTAAGTGTGCTTAACGATAATTATCGCCGGTTGAGGCTGATATGCCCCATAGTATGTCATAATCATTGACTGGATAGATATAATCTACAATCTCATCTTTTATTCATTGAATGTGACTTATTATGGCTTCAACTTACCATATAGTTATCTTCAATTGCATGTGATACAGCTTCAATGTATTACAAGGTATAACAGGAAAGAAAGACAGGTTAGTATCAAAAAGAATCCACAGGATCCTTACTTATGAGACGTTGAAGTTAATATTCCATCACTAGTCGGACTATAGTGAATATGATTCAGTGTCACTGATTACTAGGACCTTCGTCTTGGCACCATTCATGCACAGGAACATATCTTTTATACTTGCATAGTCCCTCCCTGCTACAAAAAAGCATTGTGAAATTCTCTAAACATGGCTCCTGCAGCATACAGCCACTGCCATGCTCCTCTTGGTTGCTGCCCTGAAACTTCGTGGTTGACTGCTGCTGTATTGGCTCGGTCTCCCTCCACAGAGTTTCAGCAGTTTGCTCTAATGTGAGCGTTGCTCGTCGCTCTCAGCATAATGGTGAAAGCCTAGGTTTCTTCTAATGTGGTGTCTCTGTAATATTGTATGTAAAGGAAGATAAGGGGGCATATTATCAAGAACAGCGTCAAAATTATTGCTGTTTTAGCGGCAGGAAACAGACGCTAAAGTGTCGACAATGGGCTTGATAATATGCCCTTGTGAATTCCCATAGAAGCCCATGTTCTGGTGTGAACATGGGCTTCTATGGGAATTCACAAGGTCATATCATCAAGCTCATTATCGCCGCTTTAGCGGCAGTTTCCTTCCGCTAAAGTGGCGATAATTTTAACACCCCTCTTGATAATATGCCCCTTAGTTACTTCGTGTCTGCAATGTCTCCGAATCATTGAAGGTAACTTTATGCCATTGTGTTTTCAATATTATTTTCTTCTTTGACTTACATACTTTTTCCTTGAACATTCCTTTTCATGTGTTACTTTGGGACACATTTGTTTTTCCCTTGCTTAGCATTGTTGTTCTCAAGACAGCAAGGAACACGTTTCCTTTCTGTATCCTACATGTTCACTAGGCTTGACACTCCCTCTTAATTTTAAAGTGGTATAATTTGGAAAAGAAGTCTCTAACATTTTGATTATGAAATGATCTATACAATTGTCTTCAGCTCCCCATATTAAACATTTGCTTGATAAGTTTTCCCGACTGGAATTGTTTGTAAGGTTTTCATACATACGATTCAATAAGGTTGCTTTTTTCTGTCAGCCATTCAACTTGAATTTGAGATTATGTTGGACACACTTCAGCTACATAATAACATACAGACAATGTCGTTGCAAATATCCTGGTGTTGAGTTGAAAGATTCTGGCAAAGTACAATAAGTGTCTAGAGTGGAAGCTATCTGCTAAATCCTCATAGAAGCGTAAGTCACCATACTACCACTAATTGTTGATTACGGTGCTTTATTCACGTCCAGCCCAGAGCAGCACCAAGTGCCACCCTAGTCGAATCCTCACATTCCATGACAGAATGTTTAACTCACAGAGAACTATAGATTACCACAACATCCTCCTCCCTTCAAGACACCCCATAAACCTAGTATACAAAAAATGACAAACTATACATTATAAAAGCAGAAAACAATAGAACAAAAACGCCTGAGAGTAAAATGCAGATACATATACAATATAAAAAACAGAAGGCATTGGAACAAGATATTTAGTGAATAACATCCATTCTAAGAGAAGTTTGAAAATATTCATTACAAAATTTGGTCCATTTTCATCTAAGTACAAAACCTTGCTCTTTCTCCCCCTCCCATAATCTTGTCAAATCCTCCAAACTTGTCTGGTGAGGCGATCCTCCTGTCAGACTAAGGGGCTTATTAGGATAGCGGATTTTCCGTATCCTCTGGGCTGGCTGAAGCCACCGCCGGCCCGGAGGATGTGGAAAATCCGCTGCGGACCCACCAAAGATCCACCGCCACATTAGGATGGCTGGTGGGTCCTGGTTTCAGTCCGCTGCTTTTCCGCTGAGGTTGGCTTACAACCCCGGCTGAAAAGCTCTAATATGGTGGCAGTGTCTCTCAGACACCGCCAGCCATATTATGATGGGTTACAAAACATGCTTTTCCGTGGCGGGTTTTCCGCCGTGGAAAAGCATATGGAACTTCACTGCAGGGGCCCGTTGCGGGGCCCCTGGTGAAGGGGGGTGGGGGTGCACATGGGGGGTACCTATGGTACCCCCCTGCATTTGTATGCAGTAATCGGCAGGCACCGCACGGTGCCTGCCGCTTTCTGCATACAAATGCAATGGATGCATTTTTAACATTGCGGCGGGTGCAGCTTGAAGCCGCACCCGCCGCAATGTTATAAATAGAGGATGTGACCGCTATGGTGGCGGTCACATCCTAATTGCACAGGAGGGAATTCCGCAGGCCATGCGGAGGTTCCCTCCTACTCTGGGGTAGCGGATGGACGCAAGTCCGTCCGCGATCCTAATGGGCTTCATAATCTGAAGACTATCACTACCATCATATGGCATGTGGTTGTCTTTCATGTCGTAATCACTGTTCTTTCTCACCGCCCTACTCAAATTCTACCATTCATGACCCTTGATTCTGATCGCGCGATCACTCACTGCCCCAACCATCACTGAGTTTCTGAACCTTGACAACCTTTTTGACACATGGGTTAGTTCCTTAATAAGTACCCAATCCTCAACTTGAATCGTATTTCCACACACACTAACCCCATGTTTTCCATCAAATGACTTCAGAGTACTCTTGAAGAGACCCTTTTGACACATCCTGTGTCGGCTTTGAAAGTAATAACCAGTAAGTGTTCCTTAGATTTCTCCACTGGGACCAAGTGCTGCACAATCCATGTAAAAATGATATATATACACACTTAATTTTAAATATTGCACCTTTAATTTGCCTTCCCTCTTGTTTCCTCTGATTTAATAATTGGTTCTTTGGAAGTCTATCAACATATATTTAACACTCAAGGTGCCTTATTCTTCTCACTATCTCTCTAGGTGTTTCTCTAAACTATTTACCATTGCTTTAGTAAGTGCTTAACATTTATATTTTAGAGGAGTCGAGGATTCTCACAAGATCTGTTTATGTCCTGAAGATAGTCTCATCAACATATTGCAATGGAAGCTGAAACATTGACGTATAAGCCATTCTTCCTTTTAGTTATTGTTTAATTAAATTTGTTATGAGTTTAGGATTCCTATGTTCAGGATCAACTCAATATCTGTTTTTCTGAAGATGGTTATTGATACACTGATGAATAGTATACTTCCATCTTTGATTTATTTCTAACTTCTGTTATCAACGTGTGTGAGAATTATATGTTTGCAAACCCCTGTGTCTTGCATTTTTTAATATAAACCAAATCAATCTTCTGATTCACCTGTTTTCAATGTATTTAACAAATAAATAATTAAAGTTGTGATTTAAATATTCTGTGGTGTCATATTTTGTCACTTTATAGAAGATATATGAAATCATTTAATATATTTTGAATGAATCCCTTGTAGGCAAGTTGTGCACATTTATTTTTATTACCCAAGCCCACAAGGGTATATTGGGTTGCCCACAGTTATTGCAATATGTGTTTGAGTAATAAGCTTCCCTCTTAAGATGTCATAATGTAATTGGTGCAGAGTGAACTGGCTCATAATCAAACAGTGTACTTGCCGTCCTTGGACTTGTCTCCTAAAGTCCTTCATAAAAGGTAAGTTTCCTCCAGCTGAATCCTAATAATGCACTGTTCTGCCTCCTTCCAATTGTCACAACCGACATTTGCTTAGTTCACACTGCGTGTAGTTCAAGTTTACCATGAGCAGTTATTTACATGCCTTAAAACTTTAAACTAACTATTTATCAAAACGTGGATAAGAACGTCCATCCGGTTATTCAGTTTCAAGTGCCACCCTCCCACCAGCTTCCCAGTAAGAGGTCACATGTAGATATTTTGAAACAGGAATCTAGCTGTTTATCATGCATCAATATTTATCACAAGCTGTTTTCCCTGGCAGACAACATTATTCTCCATCAAAAAGAGGAATTTATTTCTTGTTCCTGTAACGTGTTATATTAATGCAGTTTCTCTTTGAAGATCTTGCAGTTGCACTCTGTTCCTGTTCAACATGAGCAGGATGTAGTCCAACAGCAGACTGCTAGTAATCATGTGTCGATGATGCATGACTGAAGTTCAGTGATAGGTATGCCGATTGCTATTTCATTTTAGAGCTTCCACTGTCACAATAGTAGGAGCTATTAGAAACTTTTGTTGCTCTGATAAAACCACCCTGACACATATATTTAGTACATGTGTTTGGGTTATCTATCTATCTATCTATCTATCTATCTATCTATCTATCTATCTATCTATCTATCTATCTATCTATCTATCTATCTATCTATCTATCTATCTATCTATCTGTCCGTCCGTCCGTCCGTCCGTCCGTCCGTCCGTCCGTCCGTCCGTCCGTCCGTCCGTCCGTCCGTCCGTCCGTCCGTCCGTCCGTCCGTCCGTCCGTCCGTCCGTCCGTCTGTCTGTCTGTCTGTCTGTCTGTCTGTCTGTCTGTCTGTCTGTCTGTCTGTCTGTCTGTCTGTCTGTCTGTCTGTCTGTCTGTCTGTCTGTCTGTCTGTCTAGCTATCTATCTCTCTCTCTATTTATATATATATATTAAATCTAAGTAGTCATGCCACCAATGATGCCATTTAACATGTCATGAGAGATGTAATATGTGAGCTTATAAACAATGCATGATGGGTGCGCGAGTTATAGCCAATTGACTAAAATATAACTGGTGAATTTCTGTGGTTTTAGGATTTTTTTAACATCAGTTCTTCTCTCATTTCAACAACTAACTATACAGTCACTTTAACCTAAGCTTTTTTTCAATGAATTCCAACTCTCTGCGAGTGCTCAACCGCTTAATGTGCAAGGTCTTAGGCCATGCGCAGCTGGGTTTGGCTCTGTGCCGCACACTTCGCTGGCACCTAACCCACACTAGGCACAGCCTGGCTGTGCTCTGTGGGGGATGGCAGCAGAGACTCAGCAGGTGGCTAAGCTCCTCTGTGCATGGCCCCTAGCCATGAGCAGGGGGCTAGACACTGAGCCTGAGCCCAACCACCTTTGGGTATCACTCAGCCAGAGCTTAACTACAGATGTGCACAGAGTTTGTCTACCAAACATTTTTATATGTTAAAATCAGGGTACTGTTAAGCGACGGAGAAGATGGGTATGGTGGGAGATGCTATACTTATGCAGATGCCGCCATCTTTAACTATTCTTAGCACCTTTAAAAATACATGATGTCTCAAATCTTTAAAAGCCCATACCCACCCCGCATGTTTACCATGCTGATTTCAAATCTGCATTAACATCTCAGTGCTCATTTAGTGAAGTCTGAGCCATTCAGGGGTGCCTCACCTTTGTCTTGAATATACAGTGGTAGCTCTTCACTTGTTCATTAGACCTCTGCAGTGAAGCTGCAGTTGATCACTAGGGAGTTAACTGACAGACTGCCGCTGGTGTTGGATGTACATTTCACTCTGCATGTTTGAATGTTTTGCCAACAAAGATGATGAAGATACTTGAGAACTCATAGAAAATGTGTCCTGAATTTAGTTTTCAAGAGCAGTAAACATAAGTTCTATGACAAAATAAACCACCTAATTTCTTCATTTACTGCAGTATTCTCAGTAGGAAATGCTTCCAGTATTATAGCTTTGATTCCATTAAGATGGTGTTCACATATGCCATATTTTTCTCATGAATACACGTTAGTGCTTTAGTTGTTCATTAGAACACTTTGGTGAAGCCACAGTAAAACAATGGGGAATCAACTGACAGGCTGTTGCTTGTATTCGAAGTACATGTTTCATTCAGCATTCCATTGTTTTTTTGATGATTATGAGGAAGAAATTTGAAAATGTATAAGACTGGGTCCACATTTTTGATTTCTATAGTATTAACCATAATTTCTATGACAAAATCAACCACCTCATTTTGTTAATTCCTAAAGGACATGCTTTCAGTTTTACAGCTTTGATTCCATAAAAATGATGTTTAAGTGTTCCACAGTTTTATCATAAATACAGCATGTTAGCATGTTAGTTGTTCATTAGAACACTGTGTTGAAGGTCCAATAGAATGCTGGGGAATC
This sequence comes from Lissotriton vulgaris, assembly GCF_964263255.1. Lineage (NCBI taxonomy): Eukaryota > Metazoa > Chordata > Amphibia > Caudata > Salamandridae > Lissotriton > Lissotriton vulgaris. Next base: position 222,324 of record NW_028244611.1, read on the forward strand.
AACTGGCAGGCTGCTGCTACCGTTGGAATTTTATTCAGAATATCAGACAGTTCTCACATGGTTGAGGATGATAGTGTGAACACAGAAAATGTGTTCTCATTTTAGATTCTGGAGTACCTTCCATAACTTCTATGAGGAAGCCATGAGAGAAAACAGTTTTTTCACAGACGTGATTCATCAAAACCCAGCAGAGCATTAGCATTTGTCAGACGGTAAAATCACTTTATAATACACCACGATTCCGAAAATTAGTATGGCAGCACCAACAAGTGATCATTATGACTAAAATCTTTTATCACCACCCATATGTATTCCCTTTTGTGATCCTCAAAAGCAGGATTTCACTACAATGCTTTTTAATGGAAACCTTTTTTACAAGAGTCCTTTTTAAACACTAATTTCTTAAAACCTAACAAAAAATAATAAAAAACACTTTCTGGCTAATATCTCAAGTTTCTGCCAAATTTGGTTTAATTTCATGCAGCTGTTTTTTTTCTATATTAGAGAGCAAACTTTCTAATGGTAATTAAAATGGGTAATCAATGTTTTGAGACACCTAATTCTTTTGTATTCTTGGCCCTCTAATGCTCTACGGGGAACACATCCACTGGGGGAAATTTGATAAAAAGCGGGAGGGGCACACTGGTCCTCTTTCACAAGTCCTAAAATGCTCTGGGGACACCGCCACCCAGCGCCAGCTCATATACAGTGTCCTTTGGAATCCACCCCTTTGAAAGTGCTCCCACACGGTGGGAGGAGACTTTTATTTTCCTACCTGGGCTCTTGTGGATGTGGAAACTCAGATTACTTATGCCACAGGGAGCAAACAAAAACAGCTTCTCCCACCATGCCGTAACACTGCTGACTCCCACAGCGCAAAGGATGGGTGCATGCGGGGAGGCAACTGGGGCCATGGAGAAACTGGGGCCCTCACATGGCCACCAACGTGGTATTTGGTGGGTGCCCCGGGTGGGCAGCAAAGCACCTACCCACAAGCACAGAAGGCTCAAGGAGGGGGAGGCATGAGCCCCTTCCATCTTTAAAAAAAAAATTAATTGGGTGATGCCTCCCTTCTCTTATAATATATGGTTTGCCCCCAACGGATGCGGTCCCTGGGGTCACTATTGTCTCAGCAAGGGGGTCGTGTGCCCCCTCTATTTAAAAGATATGATTTGCCCCAGGAGAATCTGGTCCGCAGGCCCACTGTTGGCACACAAAGGGGTGCTGTGTGTCTACCTGCTCATCATTTCTTTTTAACCTCTTGCATGCTGGTGATGGCCCCCAGCCTTCATGCACTACGGTGCTCGTGTGCTGATGACGGCTGGGGGCCATCATAAACCCGCCCACTCGCGATTCTGCCGCACAGGCGCAGAATCGCGGCCACATGGAAGGGGTTAAAAAGGCCCCTGGGGAAGGGCTCCCAGGAACCTTACTGACTCGGAGAAGGAGACCATGCACCAGCTCCCCTCAATAAAAAAACAAAGGGCCTTGGGTCACTGTGGCCCAAAGTGGCTTGGAGAGAGGCTGTAAACCCCCTTCTCTTGAAAAAACACAAAGGCCTTTTAGGATGGGTTTTCTGTGTCCGAAAGTGGGGATGGGTGCTGCACCAGAAGTTTGGATGCAGGGCCTGTGGCCCATAACGTCACATGGCTGTGGAGGTGGCTGACCACTGGGTTGAATTCAGGGCTTGGCCGAACTCCATGCGCAGTGTGGGGTGTTGGCTTTATGTATGATAATGAGATATTACTTTATTTTACAAAACTCTAGAAATTCACTGAAAAACCCAAAGGGTAAAATGACAGTGTATACGTGGAAATTTCAGTGACAACGTAATATTTTAAACAAAAAAACACTGAAATTCATCAGTTATACTTATCTCTAGTAAATATAACTGTGCCCTATGGTAATTATAACTCGAACCCCTGCCTTTCACAGCAAATTACCCAAAATATTACATCACTCATGGAATGCTCCACAACACCATTAATAACATCACTGTAATAGTTGAAATAAAATCATTAATAACACAATTGTGCATGGTGGGTGCATGAGTTATAGTTACCTTAGGGCAAGGTATAGTTACTATAGATACCTATAACTGGTAAACATAAATGTTGTTTTTTTTTTGTTGTTTTTTTTTTGTAAAACTTTATTGACATCCGTGCAGTTAACACAGCATTTGCCTACAACCCGGAGGCCGGCTGCTATGAAGTTTGTAATAATATACATCAGTTGAGATCCATTCCGGCGGAAAGGTTGCAGTTTAGTAGCAGTGTATTTACCCTTCTCAGAAACACGGCAGTCTGTAGCAAAAGTTTAATTTACGTCTTACTTTTATGGTTTTATAAACTTTAGTTAACTTGTGACTCGATAGATCAATGAGCAGTTCACAACATTGCATCTCACTTTTCACGACTTATATGAGTAAGCTCAGTCTGGTACTTCTGTACATTCCATCGCTCCCGGTCCCCCTTGTAAATTTATTCTCCTGCCATTCCTCCCATTCCTGTCACTTCCCAATGGTTACCCCATCACTCAGATCTCAATCTACATCTCCCTCTTCCTCTGAATCGTCCGTGTCCTCCTCTGATAATGGTTCACATATATCTCCCCGATAACTATTCCATGGAAGCCATATCTTGTTCCATTTTCTAGGATTAGCCCTTTGTTTATAGACAGCCCTCTCTATCACCATGAGCATATCTACATTCCTACACCATTGTGCTCTCGTCTGGACCCCTATCGCCCCCCATTTCTGCGCTATGTCACGCTTGGCCACCATGAAACCTATAACAGCCCATTGTTGTCCCTGGCGTGTCAGATCATTAGGCCCCCATATATTTAGCAGGCACATGCGTGGATCAGGTGTAATCGATACCTCTAGAGTTTGTGAAATCGTGCGCAGTACCTGCCTCCAATAGTCTGCAATTAGTAGACAGTCCCAGAGTGTGTGTAATAGTGTCCCTTCCTCACCACATCCTCTGAGGCAATATGGGTGATCCACCCTCTGAATTTTGTGTAATGTGGTCCTCGTATAATACACCCGATGTAGTATTTTAAATTGCACAAGTCTAAAGCGCGCTGAGATGCCAGCTTCCCTCGGAGAGGCCATTGCCTCATTCCATTCCGTCTCATCCATCTCCGCTATCTCATTCTCCCATTTTCCCTTCAGGCTTTGTAATGGGTCTGGTAGATTATTTAATAATTTCCGATATGTGAGGGAGGTGGCGCTTGTCTGCATGTAGTCCGTTAACAGACGATCTTCTAGCGGGGATGACTCTGGGACATCCGTACCCACTTCAATCGCTGTCAGCAGTGCGTGCCTTATTTGGATGTAGCGGTAAGTCTCATTGACTCCCAGGCCGTACTGCTGCCGCAGCTGGTCAAAGGGAATCACTCCATCTCTAGTCCACAGGTCTCCCACCGTGGAGATGCCTATATTATCCCACTGTGTGAATCCTTTACTGTGTCTTAACTGTCCCAAGGCCTTAGTGTCCCATAGAGGCGTAAGCCTAGTTATAACACCCCCCCACTTCAGTTTCGCCTGTGCTTTGTGCCATATCGCCACCGTGTGCCTATTAGGTCCCCAGAGTTTCATCTGAAGTCCCTTGTTGTATAACGGGGCCAAGAGAGTGTGCGTACCCAGCTGTGCTCTGTCTGCTAGGTAGGCAGGGTTGTCCTGCGGCGCCTGGAGCCACTGGTTGACAATCTTAAGGTGAGCCGCCCAATAGTATAGTTGTATATTCAGCAGAGCTATCCCACTGCTGTACCAGTCTCTGACCAGTTTCCCATATGCCACTCGAGCCGGTCGGTCCCCCCACAATAGTCCAGTTACCACCGAAGTTACTTTACGAAAATACGAAGGTGGCACTAACATTGGCGTATTTTCTAATACATATATGAAACGAGGGAGCGCTTTCATCTTAAATAAGGCCGCCCTTCCCAGTAACGTCAGTGGGAGCGTCTTCCAATGTCTTGCGTCTGCCTGAAGCCGCGTGAGCGGAGGCATCAGGTTTAGGTCGTAAAAGGTTTTACTATCTTGAGTGATAATTATCCCCAAGTATTTGAAAGTGTCGTTCGTCACCGTCAATGGGCAATCAGCTGGTAGGTTTGGGGCGGGCCTCTAAGTACATACATGACTGATTTAGTCCAGTTGATCTTATATCCAGAGGTGTGCCCGTGTTGATCACACAGCGCCAGCAACATTGGGATCCCCCTCTCTGGATCCGACATGTAGATCAGCATATCGTCTGCATATAATGAGACCCTGTCTTCCCAATTTTCCCCCCATTGTATCCCTCTCAGCAGCTGGGATGTTCTAAGGACTGCTGCCAGTGGTTCCAGGACCAACGCGAATAATAAGGGCGAGAGCGGGCATCCCTGCCGTGTCCCTCTTGCCAAGGAGATATCCCAGGAGGTATGTCCATTCGCCGCCACATGCGCCACCGGGTCAGTGTAAAGCAATCGAATCCATGAAATAAATCTGGGGCCAAAGCCCATATGCTCCAAAACTGCAAAAAGGTAGTGCCACTCTACCATGTCAAATGCCATTCTGGCATCTAATGACAGGATAGCCGTTGGTTCCGTCAGAAACGGGGCCCTTGCCAGTGCTCCGTGTAGTCTACGGAGGTTAAGCGCTGTACTCCGATGAGGCATGAATCCCGACTGATCAGGGTGGATCAGTTGTGTGAGATGAGGTAGCAGTCTGATAGCCAGCAGCTTTGCCAGTATTTTGGCTTCCGCGTTAATGAGGGAAATAGGACGATAGGACGAGGTCTCCATCGGCGGCTTATCTGGTTTCGGGATTGCCACAATGGTTGCAACCCGCTGGTCCAGGGGCAAAATCCCCCTTTCTAGGCTTTCGTTATACATGTTTAACAAAGGCGTGCATACCTCCTCAGACACAGTCATAAACCATTCTATTGGGATCCCATTGGGGCCCATGGCTTTACCCAAATTTAGTGCATTAATGGCCAGGTGGATCTCCTCTGTTGACAGGTCTGCGTCAAGCTCTCCCTTTGCCTCTTGTGACAGGGTCTGCGTTGGCACCTCGTGGAGCGCCATCGCCGGCTCCTCCCGTGTTATGGCCACCTCAGGGGTGTATACGTTTTGCAAGTGGTCAGCCAGGGTTTCAATTATCACCGAAGGGCGTGTATCCACCCCACCACTAGATCCTTTCAATTGCAATATATGTTTTGCGCCTCCGTTTTTTGTGTCCAACGAGGCCAGGAGTCTACTAGCCTTATCCCCAATATCATAGACTCTATGTGTCGTCGCTGCAATGCTCTCGACCGTCTTCCTACGAAGATGGTCATCGTGAAGTCGCTGACTGAGCTGTAATGTATGCAGTGTACTTGTGGTTGGGTCCGACATGTGTGCCAAGTTCGCCTGCTCAAGCTCTAGTTCTAGTTTTGCCAGCTCTTCCCTGTGGGCGCGTTTATGTCCTGTGATCGATGCTATTGCCCGCCCTCTCAGGACCGTCTTGTATGCCTCCCATAGGGTCGACGGTGAGGTTACCGAGGTCGTATTCTCTGCAAAATAATATCGGGTAGCCTTTTTCAGGTCTTTACGTATGGTCGGTATCTTGAGGTAACCAGGGAAGATCGGGAATATTTGTTTTCTTGCTATGTCTGGGTAGGATAAAGCTAGTGTCAGTGGCGAGTGGTCTGAGCCCCTGGGTCTAATTTGCACGTCACTCACAGTGAGGAGACCTCCTCCCAAAGCAAGAAAGTAATCGATACGGGACAGACTATCGTGAACAGTGGAGTAGTATGTGTATTGTCTATCATCAGGATGTAACGGTCTCCAAAGGTCCACCAGACCCTGTGCTGCTAGGAAATCGCTAAATCGGGAGGGACCCGGGTGTGGCGTGCGAAGTGGAAACCTATCCTGCGCGTTGTGCACCACCGCATTGAAATCCCCTCCTATTAAAAGATCTCCTTCTGGGAGCTCCAGTAGGAATTTCCCCAAGTCTGGAAGCGCAACTGTGTGAAGTGCTGGCGGGATATATACTGATACCAGAGTTAGCGGCTTCCCCTCCCATTGTCCATGTGCCGCCACGAAACGGCCTTGGTCGTCTGTTTTAGTGGATTGTAATATGAACCTGGATGACTTTTTTAGTAGTATGCCCGTTCACCGTGATCCCGAAGTGAATTCTGAGTGTGCAATCATTTGGTATCCTCTCCTTTCTAGTGCCCGGCTAGCCGCACCCATCAAGTGTGTTTCTTGCAATAGAGCCACTGTGGGACCCAGCCTCCGTATGGCCTGCAGAACCAGCCCATGCTTAATCTTGTCACCCAATCCCCGCACATTCCAGGACATCAGTTGTAATGGTGGCACGGGCCCTCGCTCAGTTCCCCCGCCCACTAGATCACACCGTGCATCAAGCGCCATTGTCTTTCTGCAGTGTTAGGCCCTTCTGTGCCCTTAGCTTACCCTGTCGTGTCATTCGTGTATCAGCCCATATACTGTTGTGTATGTGCCATAGTAGATCTTTTCGAGTCAAACAGTGTGAACAGTTTGCCAACATTGAGAACAAACCCCCCCCGAACTCCCCCCTCCCTGCCCTCCAGCTACACGGACCTGAAACCGCCCGCCTCCCCAACTAAGCGGAGTGCTCAACCTGTTCCCCACACAAATTATACTTGCTCGATGGGGAGAAGAACTCTCCGGAGATGGCAGCCCCTCTCACTCTCTCCAGGTGCCCCAGCCCGGTATCCTGTGGCAGCCCGTCTGGCCCACCACTGAGTTCTTAGGATGTACATAATCACCGGTAGTTATTGTTCTTCGTTAACTTCTTCGTTCTCGCTATTTCTCACCTGCGATTGGTCTTCTGACTCATGTCTAGAATCCTGTGAGCTTCGATGCCCTCCTGTTTTTGGAGTCTTGTTTGTTCTGTTCGAACGGCGCGGATGAGTGGCCGTCCGCCAACCGTCAAGCCAATCTCGGGCTATTTCAGGATTGTCAAAGAACCAGGTCCTGTTGTCCGCCACTACACGCAGCCTGGCCGGGAACAGCATTGAGTATGGAATCTCACGCTGTCTGAGTTCTTTCTTCACATCCAGGAACGTCTTCCTACGTCGGGTGGTCACCTCCGCCGTATAGTCCGGAAAAAAGGCTAGTGTTGAGTTCTGAATTTTGACTGGTGGCGAGACTCGCGCTGCTTGCAGGATGGCATCCCTGTCCCGAAAATTCAACATTCTGGCTAGAATCGGGCGAGGGGCCGCACCCGGCTTAGGTTGTCCCCCTGGGACCCGGTGCACCCTTTCAACGGAAAAGAAAGCGGACAGGCCCTTAGGTTGGAGTTCTTTCTTTATCAACTCTTCCACGTAGAGGTCCATCTCTCTGGTACCTTCTGATTCTGGAACCCCTAGGATCCTCACGTTGTTCCTCCTAGAGCGCTCTTCCTGATCGTCCAGCCGTTCACGCAGCACCCTATTCTCCGCTGATATCTTCTCCATCGCTGATTGAAGGTCCGAGACATCCTCGACCAGAGACTTCGCCACCACCTCCACGGAGCTCACCCTCTCCGACATTTTATGGAAGTCCGCCCTTATAAGGGTAATTTCGGTGGATATCGTGCCTATCGTTGCCTGGACTTGAGTCAGGGCTTTCATGACGTCATCTAGCGTTGCTATCTTCTCGCTCATGCCATCTGTCGTTTTTCCCGTTTGCGTTTTCCCATCTGTCGGAGAGGACATGTTCTTATCGCATGCAAACTTGTCGATTCTGGTCTGCGTAGTGCCACCCTTTCCGCCCTTACCGGCCATGTTGATCCGCGCTGCGGTCGTTGATGCGTCAGGCTCCACGCACAGTGGCGTTGGTCGCGGTGAAGAGGCACACCCGAGTATATATAGACTGGTACGATATATGGTCTACCTCACTCACACTGCGATATCGTCGCCTAGCACTGCTTGCACACTTGGCTTAGGATAGATGTCACCCAGGTGTCAGTCTGTAGTATCTCAGCCTTCAATGAGAGGCGCTAGTTGGGTAAGCCAGTGTTGGTGGGCTCTTGCCCCAAGATCCGAGTGTCCGATTTGACCTTGGTTGGTGAGCGATGTCACTCCGTGAGGTTGCTGTAATTATGGGCTGGCAGGCCGCACTGTTCGTCGCCCAGCTTGGGGTCTTTAGTGCTGTTACAGAGGGTGTCAGTGTTCCGTGCCTCGTGCTTTACCCTGGTACTTGTCGTCATGGCCCAGTGAGGAGCAGTGTCACCCCCCGCGGGCGTCAGGCCGTACTTGCGTGAGGGTTCGTCTCGTCGCGCTCACAGTACTTGCAGTGCGCGTTGATGGCTTCAGCCGCCTGACCTGAACCTTCCCCCGGCTCCGGCCCGGATACCGCTCCTCTATTTCTGTATGCAGTGCTCCTATTATAGACGGGTGTTTCTGCCGTCTGGTGCCCGCCGTAAGCTACCTTGGGAGTCCGGGCGAGTTGCACTGTTTCAAGATGGCGGTACACTCTCATACGCCGTCTTCCCCACTGCCGGAGTCAGCCCGCCGCATGGCCCGTTATACCGCTGGTGTCACCACTGCTGCATTTCCAAGGTAGCCGCCGGTTTCCTGCAGCTCTCCCCTACTCAGTACTGCCAAATTTAAGTACCGTTGCCAGGCCCCTCAAGTTCGGGCGCTTACGGTATGGTGTGTCCAGGTCCGTCGCACTTCCGGTCGGGTCCGTTAATAGGAGAGCTCCTGGTCCGTATTTCTTTTCAAGGCTGCGGCTGTCATCGGTGATAATTTGTTCCCACGATGTCCGATTTAGTTCAGCGGCAGTGCGTCAGGTACCGCCCGGTCCCGGGCATCGGGTCTCCCCTGCAGAGGTTTTGTTGTTGCCGGATAATTGCTCGGATATCTGGAGAGGCTGCTCTATCCACGGAGCTCGCCTTTCAGGCAGCCGCCATGCTCAGCCGCTAGCCACGCCCTATAAATGTTGTTTTCAGTTTGAAATGTTCTGTTGTCACTGTAAAATTTTCACCAAACTATGACGTCCATTTAACCTTTGGTTTCAACAGTGGAAAATTAAATGTGTATATATATATATATATATATTCACTGAAAAAACCATAGGTTTCAGGCCTGATATAGTTAGGAATTAGCATTTAAAAAAACCTATGAAATTCACTCAAAAAACGATAAGTTTTAGGGGTGTTATAGTTAGCTGGACATTTCACTCATACAAAACCATTGAAATTGCTCCTATATAGTACTAACTATATAAGGCCTGAAACCTATGTTTTTTCAGTGAATTTCAAAGGTTTTTTAAATGCTAATTCCTAACTATATACGGCCTGAAACCTATGTTTTTTTCCGTGAATTTGCAAGGTTTTTTAAATGCTAATTCCTAACTATATAAGGCCTGAAACCTATGGGTTTTTCAGTGAATTTCAAAGGTTTTTTAAATGCTAATTCCTAACTATATAAGGCCTGAAACCTATGGTTTTTTCAGTGAATTTCAATGGTTTTTTTAAATGCTAATTCCTAACTATATCAGGCCTGAAACCTATGGGGTTTTCATTGAATTTGGAAGGTTTTTTAAATGACAATTTTTAAATATATTAATTGTTGATTTTTTATACTGATTTACTACATTTTTGCAGGCAGGTGTTCAGAGGGCACGCCCCCTTTTACAATACTCTGCAGCGCAGCTCCATGGCGCTTACTGGAGATACCTGTTGGACTAGTTCCCACCAGGGGACCTCTGGATTGAACAGGAATTAATTCCCCAACTTAAACTGTGCAAACGCGCCCTGTAGAGTGTTCTAAATTGGGGGATTATGTTCCCTTGCATATTGGGGGTCCCTGGGGGCCAACTAGCCCACCATGAGCCTCCATTATGCACCAGGGGGCTGTGCTGCTTTTCCTCGGGGGCGGCGGTCCCCGCCTCAGTGTAGGGGGGGATTGGGGCCCCCCACACTTCTTCATCACTATGCCCCGTGATTTTGTCCCCCCGGGGGGTAATTTGAAGAAAAAATGTTGGCCTTGGGGGTCCTTTTGGGACCACCTGGGCAGGCCTAGGGGGTCAGAGTGTTTCTACCCTGCCCCCTTTTTGTGTTCTACATGTTTGTTTTTCTGCTTTCTTGTGCCTCAGTCTAATGAGCACAAGATGGCTGCCAACAATTCCTGGTTTGAAGTGTTGACAGACAGTGGCAGCCAATCAGCATACAGCTCGTGCACAGGAAGGTATGCGTACGGTGCGCACATGGTGCACGCATGGTGCACGCTTATAGATATATATATTTTTTCTCTTTTGATTTTCTCAGTAACTACTGGAGGGATTTACACCATTTAAGCAAAAGGATGATCTGCGAATTAGACTCTACCATTGTGCCAATTTTGGTGTAGTTCCGTTCAGCTGTTCGGGCAGTAGCCGTGTCTAAATGTCCTATGGAAATTAACATGGGGAAAACACGTTTTGGGACCTCCCTTTTTTCTCGGCCCCCGCTTGACGAATCCCCCCCAAACTTTCAGGGAAGGAGCGGAGCGCAGCGAGGCAAATTTAAGGAAAATTACAGGCAGATTCCTCAACCGGCGCCAATGTTATTCCCAATAGAATGTTGCGGATTTCCTATAGAAAACAATCCTAACTATAACTACCTACTGGCGACCGCTAGTAGGTAATATATATATATATATATATATATATATATATATATATGCAGAAGACTCCGTCAGTAACTCCAAACATAGACGTGGAAGATAAACACGGACCCAGAAATAAGGTGCAAATTCCACCGCCATGATGCGTTTTAGCCGGTAAGCTTTGATTACAATCGCAGTCGTCAGTCGGTAGTTATAGTTAGGACCTTGTTTCTATTCAAAAAGGGTTTTTTCTTTTGCTAATATCTTTGGCGCCGTTTGACGAATCTTCATGAAATTTTCAAAACTAATGACCAGCTCAGGTCAGCTCCTGCCTTTAAAGGTTGGGGGTGATTCATCAAGCGGGGTCTGAGAAAAAGGGCGGTCCTAAAACACATTTCCCCATGTTAATTTCCATTGGAATTTTGGAACAGGTTACAGCCCGAACTGCTGAACGGAATTACACCAAATTTGGCAAAAAAGTAGCTCTTGGTTCAGAAAGCACACTTTTCTTTAAATGGTGTAAATCCATTCAGTAGTTCCTGAGAAATTACAAAGATAAAAATATCAATATCTGAGCACCAAGGAGGATTCGCAAATCCTCCTGAGTACGAGCTTCATTCTGATTGGCTGAGAACACTTCAAACCAGGAAATGTTGGCAGACATTTTGTGACTCGTTGCTGAGTCACAAGAAAAAGGTGAAAAAAAGATTAAAAACAAGAAAAGGGGGCAGGGTAGAAACACCCTTACCCCCTAGGCCTGCACCCCTAGGTCCCATTTAAAAAAATAATACTTTGTCTGAATTCGCGCTGGGTGAGCAAATCCAGCCAAAATGATTAAAAAAACGAAGTGCGGGCTCCCGCGCTTCATTTGTTTTAAGCCCCTGGGTGTGCCAGGTCCCGGTGGCAATTCTTAATTATGGTGTGGGGGCCTGTAGGGCCACCACAGCCCTGGGGACTGCCACATCCCTAGGGCTTTTTGTTAAAAAATGCGTGGGGGGCTCCTGCCCCCGACACTGCCCCAGAGACCACCACCTCCCCGGGGCATTCGTAATTATGTGTGGGGGTCCATTGCGCCCCCAAGTCCCGGGGACCCCCACATCCCAGGGGCTTAAATTAATTTAGATAAGTGAGGGACTCCTGCCCTTCCCCATACTGCCCTGTAGACCCCCACCTCCCTGGAGCAATTCTAAATAAAGGGCGGGTTCAGTGGTGGACCCCCGGCCCTGGGACCCACCACCTCACTAGGTCTTGGAAAATGCTGGGAGGGGGTTTGCCTTGCCCCCCTCCTGGAGCCCTTGATGGACCTGGGGACTGCCACCCCCCAGGGCCAGCTCCTGCAATGTCCCGGGGTGCCCTCTGTCCTGGCATAGCAAAATCTGCTTTGCTTCATTGAGGCGAGAGCAGGAAACTTGCTCTCACTTCAGCAAAGCAAGGCAGAATTGCTTTTGGGCAAGGGAAGCTGCATGTTAGCAGCTCCCCTTTCCCAAAAAGCAATGCTGCTCCTGCAGGAGGCAGGGAGCTGGCAGGGACCATGGGGAGCATCAGGGCTCCCCCCACGGTCCCCATCAAACAGGTAAGGCCCCAGGGGATGGGTTTACCAGGACCAGAAGTGGCCCAGGGAAGGGAGGCCACGTAGCCCACCTCCTGCATCAAAAAAAGAGGCACTGCCCTGGGGATGGGGTCCCCAGGGCAGATAAAGGCCTCGGGAGGGGCCCCCTCCATTAAAAATGAAACAATATGTATATATGGCATTGCCCCGTTGATGGGGTCCCTGGGCTGAAATTGGCCTCAGGAGGGGGGCGGCTCGGCCCCTTCCCATTTTTTTTTATTGTGGAAGGCCCTGGGGGATGGAGACCCAGGGCCCAAAAAAGATTGAAAGAAAGGGGGTCACACAGCCCCACTTCTAATATAAATATATATTTTTAAAGCCAGCATCTCGCCGGAGGCCCCACCCCCTCCCTGCACCATTCTGGAAATGCGCCTCCTGGTGCATTCTAAGTTGGGGATTAAGTCCCCTTGAATACTGCGGGTACCTGGGGGCCAACTAGCCCACCAGGTACCTCCAGTAAGTACCACACAGCTGGATTGGTGAGAGGTGGTCTGAGGCCATGCACCTCTTTGCAAACGCAGCTAATGGATCCCTCAGGATTCAAGGAGACTTAATCCCCCAACCCTGAACATTCCAGGAGGCGTGTGTGCAGAGTGGTGGAGAAAGGGGGCATGGCCTGCTACCACCTCTCAGCAATCCCATTGTGTGGGGCTTACTGTGGTAACAAGTAGCCTAGTGGGCCCCTAGGAACCTCCAGCAGCAAAGGGGACTTTAACCCCCATCCAAGAGCATGCCAGGAAGCGCGTTTCCAAGTGGTGTGAAGGGGGGCGTGGCCTGCTATGAGAACTTAGCAATGCTGCTGTGTGGGACGTACTGCAATTAATAGGAGGGGTAGTTAGCCACCAAGGTTATCCTTAGGGGCCAACTACCCCTCCTGTTATGTCCACTAAGTCCAACACAGTGGGATTGCTAGGAGATCTTTGGAGGCCACACCCCCCCTTTCTCCACCACTCTGTAAACGCGCCTCCTGGCACAGTACTGGATGGGGATGAAGTCCACTTTACTCCTGAGGGACTTTGGGGGCCAAGAAGCCCTCCAGGTACATCCTGTAAGTCCTATGCAGCGGAATTCCTGAGCACTGGTTGGAGGCCCAGCCCCCTTTCTCCACCACTCTGCAAACGTGACTACCAGTTAAAAAAGTATTTGTAATTTATTAGGTCTCACACGAGTTAGAGCAATTGGCGTTGTAAATGTAAAAGTTTTTTGCTAATGTTTCTTGGAGTGGGGTGGATGTACGTTGTGTGTAGTGGAATTATGTGGTATGTTGTGCAGTGAAATTATGTGGCTAGAAAGTATGTGGTATTTAGTGGTATTTAGTGTATAGGAATTATGAGTTATGGAGAGCAATTATGTGGTATGGTAGTCTGTGTTGTGGGGTGGTAACGTCAGGGTTAGTCTTCCTCATTTACATAGAAGCAAAACTATGGACTCAATGAGAAAAAAAAAGAAGGAATCACTGAGGAGCACTTTTGGACCTAATCAGAGGTAGGAGCAGGGCCACTGGAATTATGCAACTGTTTGGTTGCACAAACCTTCGCACAATTATACATGAATGAATGAATGAGGAGTTTCTTGTATCGCGCGTACTTAGCCCAGTGGGCGTCAAGGCGCCTAGATTAAATACAGCAACTTAAGACCCTACCTAGTCCTATTTAATCATGAGTAGGCCTTCTTAAAGAAATACGTTTTTAGAGCCTTTTTAAAAGAGTCGATGGAAGGGAGAGTTTTTATCTCCATGGGGAGGGAGTTCCACAATTGCGGAGCGACGACAGAAAAGGCTCTGGCTCCCCATCTGACAAATTTGATGCGGGGGACAGCTAGTTGACAGAGTCCCGCAGAGCGCAGGTTTCTTGTGGGGACATAGCGCGAGAGAAGAGAGCCAATGGCACTAGCAGGACAATCCATCAATGCTCTGTGGGTGAGACAGAGGATTTTGAAGGCGATTCTGTGCTGTACCGGAAGCCAATGAAGCTCCTTCCTGGCTAAGGTGGCAGAGGAGGCTTTGGGGAGATTCAAAACAAAGCGTGCTGCAGAGTTCTGAAGAGTCTGCAAACGGTGGATCAACCCTTTGTTGACTTCCATATAGAGGGAGTTGCAGTAATCCAGTCTCGAACCCACCAGGGCGACTGCAACCTGTTTACGCGCCTGGGGGGAAAGGTACCCACGGATTTTGTTGAGTACCCGGATCACACCACAGCAGGTAGCAACGGTCCTGTTGACTTGCAGGGACATAGAGAGTGAGGTGTCAAATATCACTCCCAGATTTCTGGCAGATAGGGAGGGAGTGGGGCAGATGCCAAGAGAAGAGGGCCACCACTCGCTCGACCACAGATTCTGGTTCTTCCCAAATATCAACACCTCGGTTTTTTCACCATTCAGCTTCAGGGAGTTTATAGTCATCCAGTCTGCCACATACTGCATGCAAACCCTGAAGCTGGCGGCAGATGTACTAACCGAGGTGTGAGCAAGAGAGACCATAATCTGCGTGTCGTCTGCATAGGATACCACCTCCATCCCCTGAGATTTAATAAGTCTTGCAAGGGGGGCCACATAGATGTTAAAAAGGGTCGGACTTAAGGCCGACCCTTGTGGCACCCCACATTGCAGAGACTTGGCAGGGGAGAGGTGGTTCCCAAGCATCACTCTCTGTTCCCTTTCGGTCAGGAAGGAATTTAGGAGACTCAGGGCCGATCCAGTGACACCCGCCTCCCTTAGCCGAGATGACAAGATGGCGGGGGAGAGGGTGTCGAAAGCGGCCGTGAGGTCCAACAGAACTAGGACCGTGGTTTGGCCAGAGTCCACCTTGCGTCGGATGTTATCGACCACATAGGTAAGGGCGGACTCTGTGCTGTGGTGTTTTCTGAAACCGTGCTGAGTGTTATCCAGGTATTCAGAGGATTCGAGAAAGGCAGATAGATGGAAATTCAAATGCGACTCAAGCAACTTCGCGGGTGCAGGAAGAAGCGAAATGGGCCTAAAATTTTTCAGCATGGCCGGGTCCAGAGTCGGCTTCTTAAGTAGCGGTTTGACTATTGCCTTCTTCCAGATAGAAGGGAAAGAGCCTTGAGTGATGGCCTTATTTAAGACGTCAAGCAGAAGAGGAGAAAGGTGGATTCTACACTCTTTCAGTTTCTTAAGGGGTATCGGATCAAGGGGGGAGGCCGATTTAATTTTGTCAAGAAGTGAATTCAGAGATTCAAGGGATAGGGAGGGAAAAGTTGTGAGTAGGCAGGGGGGGTCCTTGCCTAGTGCATCAAGATTAGATATGAAAGGGGGAGTGTTATGATCAAGAGCAAGACGGTGGGATTCGAGAGAGACGTGAATGTCATGTATTTTGTTGTGAAAGAAGTCTGAAATATCGTTACATAGTTGTTGGGAACTGACTACTGGATCGGGGAGTTGCAGGGAACATAAAGAGTCAGCGATTTTGAAGAGTTCTCTTGAAGAAGAAAGAGAGCTGGTCAGATTTGAAAAATATTCCTGTTTCTTGATTATCACTTGGTATTTGTAGGCACGTAGTGCGGATTTATGGGCCTCTCTATCTTTTAAGTCCCAGGATTTCCTCCACTTCCTTTCACTACTCCTGCAGCCCTGTCTCATAAGTCTGAGCTGGTCAGAGAACCAGGGTGCCGTAGGTTTAAGGCGTGCTACATAGCACAGAGATGAGGGGGCAAGATTTTCAACTGCTTTGGAGATGGAGTCAGTCAGAGACTGGGCTGCCTCTGAAGCATCCGTGACAGCTAGAAGTTCGGAAGTGGAGATCAAAGGGGCAATAGTGTCATCTGAGATATTCCTTAAGTTTCTCCTGAGAATAAAGGGAGTGGTATTGTGATTGGAGGAACAGGTGCCGGGGATGTCAAGATCAAATGGTACAGCAAAATGATCGGACCAGACCACCTGTAATGGAGCGCCAGTGGAAAGCCTGTCGTCGTTGGAAAATAGACCATCAAGAATATGTCCTGCCTTATGTGTAGGACTATTTACGTGCTGGATGAAGTCACAAGCTTTGAGGGTTTCGACGAGAGAGATAGTGTCTTTAGAGTTGGTCTCATCTAAGTGAAAATTAAAATCACCCAAGATGGTAAAGGCTGTTTTTCCGATATACGGTTCAAGAATAGTCATAAGTTCAGAAGGAAAGCTGGCCCTGGTGCCAGGAGGTCTATAAATAAGGATCCCAGAGAAAGAAATTGAGGGAGATGGGGTAATGCAAAAATAGAGTGCTTCCACACGAGATAGGGGTAGAGGTATAGGTTTAATCACACAGAGAGAGGGAGTTTTTACAAGAATGGCGATGCCACCCCCTCTGCGTAGTTGTCTGTCCTGCCTGTAAAGGGCATAGCCGTCAGGTATAGCCATAAGTAAATCATGTCCGGAGGAGTCAGAGGCCCAGGTCTCCGTAATGAATACCCAGTCTGGTTGTCGACTGTCGACGAAGTCGTGAAATGCAACATTATGCTTGATCAGAGAGCGAGCATTTATTAGAAAGCCAGATCTCCGCAGTTGGACAGGCTGTGTGCACGGGAGGGGTGCATAGGGAGCGACATCCTTCGAGAATTTGAGGGAGGCCGAGCAGGCCCAGCACCTGTGGGAATGCAAGATCCCCTCAGGGGAGAAACGGTGGGAGCAAGGCAGGGACACGGGACGGAGGGCCAGGAGGTCGGAATGGGAATAACGTCCGGAAGAGCCACAACTCGCAAGAGTGAGAGCTGGGTCCAGCCCGACCTGCAGCCCGTCCTCAGCGCGGACGGGCGCAGACGGGCTGGACTCTGGCGTGACTCCGGCGGGCATCCGGCGCGTCTGCAGACGCGTCCGCTACGCGGAGAGACCTGTCCGTATTTTAAGGGCAGCTAGAGCGCGTGAGTGCGTCCCCCACACCCAAGATGGCCGCTGTGATCCCTCGCCTCCCCGGGACCGGCTCTCAGCGTCAACACTCAGCTGAGAGCGGCCCAGGTGGTAGAGGGAGATCAGGAAAGGCAGGCAAGTTGCCAGCGAGCAAAAACGCTTAAAAATACAGCGTGGTTAAAATACAGAGCAAGTACTCGAGGAGCGAGTCTAAAAGAGCGCTAATCACACAACAAGTAATCTGTTGGAAAAGCAGTTCAGGAATAGCGTTGAGAGACCTCCGGCTTCCGCCTCAGAGGGTGAAAAGTGAAGTTGTAAGGAGACGCTGACCTAAGCCCTCTTTTAAGGGCAGCTAGAGCGCGTGAGTGCGTCCCCCACACCCAAGATGGCCGCTGTGATCCCTCGCCTCCCCGGGACCGGCTCTCAGCGTCAACACTCAGCTGAGAGCGGCCCAGGTGGTAGAGGGAGATCAGGAAAGGCAGGCAAGTTGCCAGCGAGCAAAAACGCTTAAAAATACAGCGTGGTTAAAATACAGAGCAAGTACTCGAGGAGCGAGTCTAAAAGAGCGCTAATCACACAACAAGTAATCTGTTGGAAAAGCAGTTCAGGAATAGCGTTGAGAGACCTCCGGCTTCCGCCTCAGAGGGTGAAAAGTGAAGTTGTAAGGAGACGCTGACCTAAGCCCTCTTTTAAGGGCAGCTAGAGCGCGTGAGTGTGTCCCCCACACCCAAGATGGCCGCTGTGATCCCTCGCCTCCCCGGGACCGGCTCTCAGCGTCAACACTCAGCTGAGAGCGGCCCAGGTGGTAGAGGGAGATCAGGAAAGGCAGGCAAGTTGCCAGCGAGCAAAAACGCTTAAAAATACAGCGTGGTTAAAATACAGAGCAAGTACTCGAGGAGCGAGTCTAAAAGAGCGCTAATCACACAACAAGTAATCTGTTGGAAAAGCAGTTCAGGAATAGCGTTGAGAGACCTCCGGCTTCCGCCTCAGAGGGTGAAAAGTGAAGTTGTAAGGAGACGCTGACCTAAGCCCTCTTTTAAGGGCAGCTAGAGCGCGTGAGTGCGTCCCCCACACCCAAGATGGCCGCTGTGATCCCTCGCCTCCCCAGGACCGGCTCTCAGCGTCAACACTCAGCTGAGAGCGGCCCAGGTGGTAGAGGGAGATCAGGAAAGGCAGGCAAGTTGCCAGCGAGCAAAAACGCTTAAAAATACAGCGTGGTTAAAATACAGAGCAAGTACTCGAGGAGCGAGTCTAAAAGAGCGCTAATCACACAACAAGTAATCTGTTGGAAAAGCAGTTCAGGAATAGCGTTGAGAGACCTCCGGCTTCCGCCTCAGAGGGTGAAAAGTGAAGTTGTAAGGAGACGCTGACCTAAGCCCTCTTTTAAGGGCAGCTAGAGCGCGTGAGTGCGTCCCCCACACCCAAGATGGCCGCTGTGATCCCTCGCCTCCCCGGGACCGGCTCTCAGCGTCAACACTCAGCTGAGAGCGGCCCAGGTGGTAGAGGGAGATCAGGAAAGGCAGGCAAGTTGCCAGCGAGCAAAAACGCTTAAAAATACAGCGTGGTTAAAATACAGAGCAAGTACTCGAGGAGCGAGTCTAAAAGAGCGCTAATCACACAACAAGTAATCTGTTGGAAAAGCAGTTCAGGAATAGCGTTGAGAGACCTCCGGCTTCCGCCTCAGAGGGTGAAAAGTGAACATTTTCCGCATAATCCGTTATGTGCTGCCTAATCTGCAGATTTGAACAGAAAAAGCCTTTTTGTAGCTCAAAAGCTACAAACAAATGCAGAAACAAGTGTTACAACGTGGTGGAAGGTCCTTTGTAAACCTAGAATGGACACCTGTTAGTTATTGCTACATGAGGGTGTTAAATTGGTACTAATAGTGTGCAAGCCAATCTTGCTTCTTTCTGCACCTCTCTTGCCTCTTCCTGCACTTATGTTCCTTCTTTGTGCACTTCTTTTGCGTTTTTCTACACCTCTATTGCATCTTTCTGCACCTCACTTGCTTCTTTGTGCGCCCCTCTTGCCTCTTTTTGTACCTCTTCTACATCTTTCAACACCCCTCTTCCCTCTTTCTTTCCCCCCCCTCCTGCCTCTTACTGCTCCTCTGGTCCTTCTTTCTGTAATTCTCTTGCTTCTTTCTCCACCCCTCTTTCCCCTTTCTGCATTTCTGTTGCTTCTTTCTGCACTTCTCTTGCCTCTTTCTCCACCCCGCTTTCCTCTTTCTGCATCTCTATTTTCTTCTTTCTGCACTTATCTTGCTCCTTTCTGTACCTCTCATGCTTCTTTCTGTACCCCTTGTTCCTCTTTCTGCACCCCTCCTCTCTTTCTGTACTCGTTTTGCCTCTTTCTGCACCTCTGCTCCTTCTTTCTGTAAATATTTAGTTACTTTCTGCACCTCTCTTGCTTCTTTCTGCAATCCTCTTGTTTCTTTCTCTACCACCATTCTCTCTTTCTGCACCCCTCTTCTCTTACTGTGCTCCTCTTGCCTCTTTCTGCACCTCTGCTCCTTCTTTCTGCAATTCTTTAGTTACTTTCTGCACCTCTATTGCATCTTTGTGAACTACTCTTACTTCTTTCTGTACCTCTATTTCATCTTTTTGCACCCCTCTTGCCTCTTTCTGCACCCCTGTTCCTTCTTTCTGCTTTTATTTTGCTTCTTTCTGCACCTCACTTGCTTCTTTGTGCACCCCTCTTGCCTCTTTCTGCACCTCTCTTACCTCTTTCAATACCCCTCTTCCCCCTTTCTTGCCCCCCTCCTGCCTCTCACTACTCCTCTGGTCCTTCTTTCTGTAATTCTTTTGTTTTTTTCTGCACCTCTCTTATTTTTTCCTGCAACCCTCTTGCTTCTTTCTCCACCCCTCTTCCCCCTTTGTGCATTTCTGTTGCTTCTTTCTGCACTTCTCTTGCCTCTTTCTCCACCCCTCTTTCCTCTTTCTGCATCTCTGTTGCTTCTTTCTGCTTTATCTTGCTTCTTTCTGTACCTCTCTTGCTTCTTTCTGTACCCCTTGTTCCTCTTTCTGCACCCCTCTTCTCTTTCTGTACTCTTCTTGCCTCTTTCTGCACCTCTGTTCCTTCTTTCTGCAATTCCTTTGTTACTTTCTGTACATTTCTTGCTTCTTTCTGCAACCCTCTTGTTTCTTTCTCTACCACTATTCTCTCTTTCTGCACCCCTCTTCTCTTACTGTGCTCCTCTTGCCTCTTTCTGCACCTCTGCTCCTTCTTTCTGCAATTCCTTAGTTATTTTCTGTGCCTCTCTTGCTTCTTTCTGCAACCCTCTTGTCTCTTTCTCTGCAACTATTTTCTCTTTCTGCACCTCTGTTGCTTCTTTCTGCACCTCTCCTGCTTCTCCCGCACCCTCTTCCCTCTTTCTGTACTTCTGTTGCTTCTTTCTGCCCTTCTCTTCCCTCTTTTTGCACCCCTCTTGCCGCTTTCTGCACCTCTATTGCATCTTTTTGCACTACTCTTACTTCTTTCTGCACCTCCGTTGCATCTTTTTGCACCCCTGTTCCTTCTTTCTGCTTTTCTTTTGTTTCTTTCTGCACCTGTTGTACTTCTCTTGCTTCTTTCTATACCCCTCGTCCCTCTTTCTGTACCCCTTTTCCCTCTTTCTGCACTCCTTTTCCCTCTTTCTGCACTCCTTTCCCCTCTTCCTGCACCTTTCTTGCCTCTCTCTGCACCTCTGTTCTTTTTTTCTGCACTTCTTTTGTTTCTTTCTACAGCTCTCCCGCTTCTTTTTATACCCCTTGCCTCTTTTTCCACCCCTCTTTCCTCTTTCTGCACCCCTGTAGCCTCTTTCTACACCCCTTTAGCCTCTTTCTGCATCTCTGTTCCTTTTTTCTGCACTTCTTTTGTTCCTTTCTGCACATCTCTTGTTTCTTTCTGTACCCCTCGTGCTTCTTTTTGCACCTCTTTACCCTCTTTTTGCACCTCCGTTCCTTCTTTCTGTAGTCTTTTTGTTTCTTTCTACACCCTTATTCCCTTATTTGCATCCCTCTTGCTTCTTTCAGCAGTTCTCTTGTCATGCTCTGCACCTCTTTTGCCTCTTTCTGCACCTCTCTTGCCTCAGTCTGCCCACCTGTTTCATCTTGTTGTACCCCTTTTGCCTGTTTCTGCAACTTTTTTGCCTCTTTCTTCAGTTCTCTTGCCTCCTTCTGCACTTCAGGTGCCTCTATTTGCACCTCTGTTGGTTCTTTTGCACTGCTCTTGAGTCTTTCTGCACCTCTCTTATAAATTTCTGCACCCCTCTTGCCTCTTTCTGTACACCTCCTGCCTCTTTCTGTACCTCTCTTGTATCTTTGTGCACCTCTCCTACTTCTTTCTGCACTCCTCTTGCCTCTTTTTACACCTCTGTTGGTTCATTCTGTACTGCTCCTGCTTCTTTCTGCATCCTTCTTTTCTCTCTCTGCACCTCTCTTGCCTCTTTCTGTAACTTTCCTGCCTGTTTCTGCACCTCTCTTGCATCTTTATGCAACCTTCTTGCTTCTTTCTGTAACCCTATTTTCTTTTTCTGCACTTTTTTTTACCTCTTTATGCATCCCTGTTCCCTCTTTCTGCACCTTTCCTGCCTGTTTCCGCACCTCTTTTGCCTCTTTTTGCACCTCTGTTGGTTTATTCTGCACTGTTCTTGCTTCTTTCTGCATCCCTTTTGCCTCTTTCTGCACCCTTCTTTTCTCTTTCTGTATCCCTCTTGCCTCTTTCCGCACCCCCTGTTCCCTCTTTCTGTACCTTTCCTGCCTGTTTTTGCACCTCTCTTGCCTCTTTCTGTACCTCTGTTTGTTCTTTCAGCACTTCTTGTGCTCTTTCTGCACCCCTTGTACCTCTTTCAGCACATCTTTGCTTCTCTCTGCACCCCTCCTGCCTCTTTCTGTACCTCTCTTGCCTCATTGTGCGCCTCTCCTACCTTTTATGCACCCTTCTTGCCTCTTTTTACACCTCTGTTGATTGTTTCTGCACTGCTTTTGCTTCTTTCTGCACCCCACTTGCCTCTTTTTGCACTTCTCCTGTTTCTTTCTACACCTCTGTTGCTTTTTCAGTAATTCTCTTGCCTCTTTCTGTACTTCTCTTTCTTCTTTCTGCACCCCCTCCTGCCTCTTTCTGCATCCCTCCTGCCTCTTTCTGCACCCTTCTTTTCTCTTTCTGTACCTCTCTTGCCTCTTTCGCAACCCCTGTTCCCTCTTTCTGTACCTTTCCTGCCTGTTTTTGCACCTCTTTTGCCTCTTTCTGTACCTCTGTTTGTTCTTTCTGCACTTCTTGTGCTCTTTCTGCACCCTTTGTACCTCTATCAGCACCTCGTTGCTTCTATCTGCACCCCTCCTGCATCTTTCTGTACCTCTCTTTATGCACATCTCCTACCTTTTATGCACCCTTCTTGCCTCTTTTTGCACCTCTGTTGATTGTTTCTGCACTGCTTTTGCTTCTTTCTGCACTTCTCTTACCTTTTTCTGCACTTCACTTGCTTCATTTTGCACCTCTGTTGCCTGTTTTGGCACATAAGTTGCTTCTTTCTACACACCTCTTGCTTCTTTCTGCATCTCTGACTTAGAGGTAATTTTAATCCCCCTGCCCTATTATGTACTAGGGTCTGACACAGGAGGTCATGCCAATCACAGAAGCACCCCAACCCATAGTGTACCCTGGTGTATGTAGGTGTTTTCACTGTATTGAAAGTGTCTTTCGGCATAGCACTGGCCCTGGGCCTGGTTAGCCAGTACCAGACAGCAAAAGGTTGGGGGCACAGGATCACTTTGCAACAAGACCTCTTTCTGTTGGTTCTTTCTGCATATCTCTTGCTTCTTTTTGCACCTTTCTTCCTCTTTCTGGACTTATGTTGCATCTTTCTGCATTTCTCTTGCTTCTTTCTGTGCATTTCTTCCTCTTTCTGCAAATGTCCTAACTCTGTAGGCATACTTAGAAATTAGCATTTAAAAAACCTTGGAAATTTACTGAAAAAACCATAGGTGTCATGAAAAGATCTTCATGCCATTGATTTACTGTCAAGAGATGTGTAATTATCTTTCAAGAAGTTATGAAACTAAGTAACATCTCATGAAAATACCTTGATATTTACTTGCCATCAAGATGTCCCTTGAATAACATATTGTTTGGTAGTAGCCATGTATGTTAAATCTTTACTTCTATTTGCTGATGTTAGAACTGGCTATTTCTGGTAGGCTAAGGCTGACGCCAAAGCCAGGCAGAAACCACCATTCTAGTCAGGGCAAGGAAGTCACACGCCAAGATAACCTCTGCTCACCCCCTTGGTAGCTTGGCTCAAGCAGTAAGGCTAAACTCGGAGGCAATGTGTAAAGCATTTGCGCCAGCGCACAACAGCAACAACATACTAGGCACACCACAAAAGAGACTCCACACAAGGTTATTATAAAAATAACTTTTGTATTGTAAAAACACATCAGATAAAATCACACATATACATGGTGCCAACTGGCACGGGCAATATTCACATGGGATTATTTATAAGACAGGGCCACATGGGCCACTGTCATAGTCAGATATAGCACTTCTAGAATAAGAATAAATGTAACATAAAATAATAATCAAAGATAACAACCAGTAACCACTGGTAACAGGAACCAGGACCTTACTAGGACCACCTGTACTAAGAAAGAAGAACCACCTAAGTATCACACAGCATTTAGGGGTCTAAGAAAGAATACATTACTCATGATGCAATAAACCTACATTCAGAGGAGTAGAAAAGACAACCACCTAAGTATCACTCAGCGTTTAGGGGTCTAGGAAAAGAACACATTACCCATGATGCAATAACCTACATTCAGAGGAGTAATAAAGAGAAACACACGATGCCATAAAATACATTCAGGGGTGCAGCGCAAGAAGACACATGATGACTAAACATTCAGAGGTGCAGCGCAGGGAAAGAAAGACACATGATGCCTAAGAACATTCAGAGGTGTTAAGAATAAAGCACATGATGCAATAAAATACATTCAGGGGTGCAGCGCAAGAAGACACATGATGACTAAACATTCAGAGGTGCAGCGCAGGGAAAGAAAGACACATGATGCCTAAGAACATTCAGAGGTGTTAAGAATAAAGCACATGATGCAATAAAATTACATTCAGGGGTGCAGCGCAAGAAGACACTTGATGGCTAAACATTCAGAGGTGCAGCGCAAGAAGACACAGTAGGCGATCACTAGTAAAAACATAGGAATCACATTTGCACCTAACTTACATATGCCACCACCTGTGGCAGTCCCTAGGCCAACTGGCCTTGATGGGGCAAGGATGCCCTGGGTCCAATGTCAGGGCGCGCTGCCATGCAGCGCCAGTCCAAAGTACAAAAGCCTAAACGTGGCAGCTGCCCACAAAGTGCTGGGCAACTGTGTACTAAAAAGCTGTGGCAGGGCTCTCAGTAGCCCCTAGAACAAATCTGCGCCACCTGAGCCACACAGGCTCTAAAACAAACATGCCCCCAAAGCGTTGGAGCCCACTGGGCTCTGGAAAGAAGTAGGGGGGCGCTGGAGCCATCTGGCTCAGGAATTCACTGTGCCCCCCTAGAGCCTCTCATGGGCTTGTGACAACGTTGGGGCGACCCGCTGCCAACCGGGGCCGCCCTGACTCTGTGCCTCGAAGCAGCACCAACATGCAGCAAGGTGGGCCCTCAAGAGCCCTTCGCGGCTCTGTAATCACGGTGGGGCGACCCACTGCCATTCGGGGTCGCCCTTACTCGGTGCCTCGACCGGCACCGCACGGAGCTTCATAACATGCCCCCAGGTTGTGGGAGCCTCCACAGGCTCTGCGCGACGTTGGGGCGGCCCACTGCCATCTGGGGCCGCCCTTGAAGCCCTCATGGCTTCTCTACATCGAGTGCGAGCTCGCGCTACTGCGGGGGGGGGGGGGGGCGGACACCGACAATGTGTCCCGGCGCCCCTCCCCTGCTCTGCCCCACTCACCGGTCACTCTCCTTCTCTCATGGCAGGGCTCCCTCGACACACGGGAGCCCTGTTCACCGCCCATCTTCTTCCTCGCCGCTACGCTTCCTCCAGGGCTCCCTCAGCAATGGGAGCCCTGCACCGACGCCACCAGCCGCCATCTCCTGGGCGCCTTCTCACCCGGCAGCTTCTCTTCTCCCCGGGCCCGGCGGTGATCACTTCTCGGCACCCGGGCTGCGGGGGCGGGACTTCCGGCCGGCCGCGCTGGGATTGGCCGGCCGGACAGGTACTTCCGGGTCGCCGCGGGCAGCGCGGCGGCCCTCGCTAGACAGGCAGGCGGCCAATAAAAATATCGGCGTGGGCAGCCGAAGAGTAATAAAGTTAGAAATAAGCGAGGTGGGCACTCGCCAGTGAATAATCAAATAAGCGGGGTGGCACCCGCCAATCCTCACGCAAAATGCGTGCAACGAAAACGCTCGAAATGCAGCCAGGAGCGCTCTCAAGCGCTAGGATCACAGCACAGTGCTCCCGGGCGCCAAAGGTCCCCAGAGCAGACCCCTACAGCAAGAAGGGTCCACAGAAAGCTCAAGAAGTCCAGCAAAAGTCCTTAAAGATGTAGCCAGGCAGGGGGACAGCCAGGAAGAGTCCCCCAGCAGTCCATCAGATGTCCAGGAGCTGGGCAGGGCCCAGGGATTCCCCTGAGCCCCAGCAGCAGCATGCCCCTGGCAGATTCAAGTTAGAAACAAGAACATTTTGGATGGGGACACAGCCCCTTCTTATACACAGAAAAGCCTTTGAAGTCCTTTGAAGTCTCAGTGTGAGAACCAGCTGGACTAGTTTAGAGGGAAGTCCCCTTCAGTATCAGGGACAGAGGTGGCAGTCGCCCAGCGGGAGGTGGAGCCAGCTTTGTAGTTAGGCAGGCACAGCCCTTCACTATCAGGTGCAATCTCCTCCCACTTCCCTGGCAGCAGATGCTGCCTTTCATCCATGGGCTGACTCAGACAACCTCCTGGGCTCTCCAGCCCCTGTCATCCTCAAACCAGACAGTCAATCCACAAGCAGGCCCAGGCACTCTGGGCTAGGCTCACCAGCCAATCACACGCTAGCACCAACTTACACAAATATGCCAACTTTCAAAAGTAGTACTTCTAGACTAGACACAGTCATGCCGCATACATCATTTTGCAGCATTCACTCCCACGAGTTCATACATACCAAACTCGCCCCTGCACTCCCCACACATCAGGAACTACCATGGGCATACATATTCCCCATTCATTCCTATGGGAGGGCAGGTCACTCACCACTCATTCACAGAGAGCTCAAGCACTTTACACTGTACCACAGTGAAAAAGTGCGCAGAGGCCTAAAATCACCAACACCAGGTTCCATAAACAGGCTAGGAAAAAGCAAAAAGTCTAGGGGTGAACCTGCCCAACGGGCCGGGTCCAACACAACCCCCTTCCAGCCAAAACGCAGGGTAGACCAATCACTCCACTGATGGGCTTCACTGCTTTGGGCGACAAAAACACGGACACGGACCCGCACAGCAGGGACACCTTCCGGTTTTACGCCACTCTGAACTCACCTGGTTACCTCTACATAATAACTCTCTGACACAACTAGGATACCACACTGGTACTCCCTAGTCATCCACAGCCAAGACCAGGCCATAGGCCATCCAAATCACAGGTCCTAACTAATCCACAGAGCTGGGGGTAGTAACCCCTGGCACACAATAGCCATTCTCCACTCTCTCTCTCAGTGTAGCTATAACTACCACTGATCCAACAACCTAGGGACCATACCCTCAGGCTGACCAGAGGTCACGGGCAAGAATGCCCCACCCTACCTCTACTTCTGGGTTTCCGCACCCTCACAGAAAAGCACTTCACCAGAACACAATTCTCCTACCAGATCAGGACCTCACTCCATCACTGGTCTACCACCTGGAAACTATTCTACTTCTGAGGTACAAAGCACACAGCACAGTCCCTCTTCAAGCAGGTGGGGGGACACAGCACACAGCAAAGCTCCCTTTCCTCTACCTTGGTGGAAACAACAAACTGCAGGTGAGCCCCAGAACACACAGCAAGGGAAGCCCCCTCAGTCTCTTCAGCTGATCCACTTTGGTAGAGATTCCTCTTGACCTAGAAGTTTCCTAATCTCCCAACCTAAGATCTAAACCCTCAGGTTACACCGGGGTCAGAAGTAAGGACACCGTCCCTCTGCACCCCCTTCCAGTTCCAGTATGTCTCAGGCTAGACAGAGCACACGCCAGCGGCGTATCAGCGACACACTCTCCTCCAGTACTCCTCCCAGGTCAGGCCACAACCCCAACCCGGCTTTCCCCCCTCCTCGGGGAACGACCTCCAGTGGCCCCACAAATGGTCAAGCACTCTAGACGGTCAAATGCTCAGCGAGCCAGGACTTCTGCACCCTCCACTTAGGAGCGGTACTGCCCAACACTAGGACCGCCGGAGTTCTGGTTACAGACACTCCCCGTCCTCTAGACACAGGAAGATCTTCCTCAAATGACCTATGTACAGCTTAGGCCACTGACCTGGCGCTCCCTCAGGGAACCCTCCAGGCCCTGAGATAGGCTTTCAGGCCAACGTGGGACACACCGTCCCACACTCACTCCGCCTCCACTGAGACAGGGCGTGAGCCCCTACACCCCTACCATACTACTGGGACCTAGCTGGGTTACACAGTAACCTCTTCCCCTTCACAGGATCATCAGATACACAAGCCACTCCTTTTGGAACCACTCCCTAATGCCTCTGCAAGACATCTAGCACACCGCCAGACATCCACCTTCTTGTCCAGTTCCTCTGCAGGACCTCCTGCACACCACCAGAGGTACACCTCTCATGCAAGCTCTTTAACAAAAAGAAAACTCACACCAACTCCTCCAGTTCAGCACATCACTCATTCGCACACCCCCCCCCCTCGGACTGGTAAGGCAGTTTCTACCACCCTGATCATTCAACCTGACCACACGTGACACAGGTACCAAACTCTGGGAGCGGGGAATTGGAATTAACACACTGGACACATAAAAGCTGCCACCACTGGATCCTACCACACTGCGGAATCCAGACACACACACTACACTCAGGGAACAACCACCCTCCTGAGCTAGTCATTTCTCCTCACACTCCCTCTCTTCCATCTACCAACACAGGGACAGGATTTTGGGATTGGACGCTGGACCCAGCAAGGGATTCCTAAGCTATGGGAACCTCCCCCTCTACTGGCGTCCCGCCCTGTCACTTTCTCTCATCTGCCACTAAACATAAAGCGCAGGAACACATTTGAAAATGACACTTTTGAGGAAAAAAATCAAAAACAATATTCCCAAACATGTGACTATCTGAAAAAAACAATTGTAGAGTTTTGTAATGTAGCCAGTTGTCGCTATGGCACTGCGCAAACACATGTCCAAATCCACACCGCTGACCAACAATGTTAGAACTGGCTATTTCTGGTAGGCTAAGGCTGACGCCAAAGCCAGGCAGAAACCACCATTCTAGTCAGGGCAAGGAAGTCACACGCCAAGATAACCTCTGCTCACCCCCTTGGTAGCTTGGCTCAAGCAGTATGGCTAAACTCAGAGGCAATGTGTAAAGCATTTGCGCCAGCACACAACAGCAACAACATACTAGGCACACCACAAAAGAGACTCCACACAAGGTTATTATAAAAATAACTTTTGTATTTTAAAAACACATCAGATAAAATCACACATATACATGGTGCCAACTGGCACAGGCAATATTCACATGGGATTATTTACAAGACAGGGCCACATGGGCCACTGTCATAGTCAGATATAGCACTTCTAGAATAAGAATAAATGTAACATTAAATAATAATCAAAGATAACAACCAGTAACCACTGGTAACAGGAACCAGGACCTTACTAGGACCACCTGTACTAAGAAAGAAGAACCACCTAAGTATCACACAGCATTTAGGGGTCTAAGAAAGAATACATTACTCATGATGCAATAAACCTACATTCAGAGGAGTAGAAAAGACAACCACCTAAGTATCACTCAGCGTTTAGGGGTCTAGGAAAAGAACACATTTTTATTTTTTAATTTTTTTTTGTCCTCATCTTGCGATTACTGTATGATTACGGAGTATCAGGTGTCTACCTCTTTACTCTTTTCCGACACTGCCCCTTGTTCTCTCTTGATTGGGGAGTTTTGACCTCTTGTTGGTATTGAGGAGTTTCCTTTACTCGTTACATATCCATGCTTCTGGCTTGGATCGAGGGGAGCTAGCCAGCTTGGCTACTCGGCAAGTACCATACTTGCCCACCAGAAGATATATCGCTTTAATCATCGGACTTAAGTTTGGTTCTTATTTGGGGTTTAAGAAGGTTTCAAAATTATCCCAGAATTTAAATCTCTTGCTTACATTTCTCAGCTTATCAAGTTTGTTGATTCTTATTGCCGAGTTCAGCCATTCTGCATGGGTTGGGCAAGAGGATCCTATCCATTTGATACAGATTTCTCTCCTTGCGAGAACTATTAACACAAAGAGGAGCTTCTCCTGCTCCTTAGTAAGCCCCCCTTCATTACCTGAGTCTAAAATCCCAAAAAGAGTAAGAGTTATACTCACAGTTAGTTGTTTGGACAGGATAGTGCTCAGGGTCTTACCGACTTGATCCCAAAATTCCTTCAATTGAGGGCAACTTCTAAACATGTGGATGT
The DNA here is from genome assembly GCF_964263255.1 of Lissotriton vulgaris. Classification (NCBI taxonomy): domain Eukaryota; kingdom Metazoa; phylum Chordata; class Amphibia; order Caudata; family Salamandridae; genus Lissotriton; species Lissotriton vulgaris. The sequence goes on from NW_028244611.1 coordinate 251,998, forward strand.
CGTCTGACTTTTCTTCCCCACATTTAGGGCATTTCTTTATTCCAGCGTTTTTGAATTTGGAGAGTTTTTTTGGTGTCCAATACGCCCGATGGATTGTATACAAATGGTTCCTCTTCAAAGCCGCGGATTTCAAGGTTGACCAGCATTTAGCTACAGATTTTTCCCAAATTAAGTCTAAATCTGTTATTACAATGTCTTTCCCCCATATTTGGGTTTCCATGTTAATATTGGCGTCGTTGGCCATTATCAGAGCCCAGTACCACTTTGTTACTTCTTTTGGTAAGCGCGTTGCTTTGATCATGTCATCCTCCAATTTTTCGTTACCATTTATACTGGGTAAAGTTCTGGACCAACTTGACATTTGATAATATTTAAATTTAGATAACGTATTGTTTGACAATTCTTGAAGTTCTAACCATGTTTTCAAGTTCGGACCATTTAGTATTTGTCCCCAGTATTTGATGTCGGCTCTTTTTAAGGCAAGTGCGAGAGTGTCTTTTAAGCTTTCTGGGGTTCCGGGGGATTCCCAGATAGGAGCCCACTTGCTATAGTACGATATTTTTAGAATGCCTCTAATTTGTGTCCACATCTTTGCTGCATCTCTTAATATCTTAAGTTTTATTTTTATGAAGTATTTGGGATGTCCATACTTAAACAGCGCGTGATCCTCTGATTTTGTGATTACTTGTAAATATGTTGGGTAGTATTCATGGTTTTTCAGTAGTGCTTTAATATTCTTAAATTGAAAGGCTCTGCAATATTCCACCTGGTCAGGGCTGGCCAACCCACCATCTTTCTTGCTCCTCCTAATCTTTTCCCACGCAATCCTTGTGCCTTTTGCTGCCCAAATGAAGCTTGTTATGTCTCTTTGTGCTCGAGCTAATTCCGCTTTTCCGAACTCCATTGGTATCGTATTAAATAAGAAGGTAAACTTTGGCAAGACAGTCATCTTGATTATATTCGATCTCCCAATCAGGCTCAATGGTAGAGAGGTCCATGTCTCAAGTAATTTTCTTACGTCTCCGGCAACTTTATTCAAATTCCTGTTTGCAATCTTCTCTATATCATGATTTATTAAGATTCCTAGATATCTGATTTCATTTTTTATAAAATTGCTTTGAAAGGCCGTATTCCATGTCATGATCTCTGTTTTCGTTTGATTCACCGAATAGCCTGAGATTTTCCCAAATGTCTTTAAAGTTTTCTCGATACTGGCTTTAGCTTTTAAATAATCATCAGTAAAAATCATTAAGTCGTCCGCGTAGAGAGCGATTTTCTTCTCCCATGTGCCATATTTGAATGGAGTGATTTTGTTGTTGTTTCTCAGCTTATTTGCCAGTGGTTCAATATATAGATTAAATAGTAAAGGGGAGAGTGGACAACCCTGCCTCGTTCCTCTGGTTATTTTTATGTTTTCTGTTAAACTGCCATTAATTAGGACCTTGGATCTTGGATCTTTATAAATCTGGTTTACCATACAGATAAAGTGAGGTCCGAAGTTGTTCTTGATCATAACTTTCTCAAGAAATGTCCAATTGACCCTGTCGAAAGCCTTTGCGGCATCAACAGCAAGTATGGTTAGAGGAGTTTTCTCGCTTTTTGCTATATCTATTGCAGTTAAAAGCTCTTGTGTTACTTCGTGTAAGTATCTTCCTTTAATAAATCCTTTTTGATCTTGATGCAGTAAGTTTGATAATACTTTCCCTAGTCGGGCTGCCATTATTTTAGTAAATATTTTGTAATCAGCGTTCAATAATGATATTGGACGATATGACTCGCATTTGAGAGGGTTCTTACCGGGTTTCAGAATGATTGAGATTATGGCATCATTCCATGAGTCTGATATAGTTTTCTGTTGTGTTAAAATTAAATTGATTAGTTTAGTTATATGAGGAATTATGGAGTCTTTCAGTTTCATATATAGTTCGTTGCTGCTTTTCCTTTTTTCAGACCTTTAATGGCCTCTGCCACTTCTTCTTCTAAAACTTCTTTATCCAGAGCTTCTCTTTCGTTTTCTGCAAGTTTTAGGAGCGCTGCATCTTCCAGGTAGGAGTTAATCATTTGATCTGAAGGATTTATATCTTCCGTGTACAGATCCTTAAAAAATTTCCAGAATTCATGCTTGATAATGTTTTCATCGGAAGTAGGATTTGTTTGATCTTCCTGAATAATACTTTTCACCTTGTTTTTAACTAGATCTGTTTTGAGCTTCCATGCTAGCCATTTTCCGCAGCCTTCACCAAACTCATGTTTCGCCAGTTTGCTGGAATCCCATTTTTTCTGTAACCTCTCTTCCAAGATTTGATCGATTTTATCTTTTTGCATCTGTTTTTTATTGAGAATATCTTGTTTCTTTTCCTCCTCTTGTTCTGCGGATATAGTGATATCTAGGGCATTGATCTCTGTTTCCAAGTCAGAAATCTTTTGTTTTATTTGTTTGTTTTTATGAGCCCCTAAGCTCAAAAGTTTACCCCTTAAGACAGCTTTAAAAGTATCCCACGTTATTTGTTCTGTGGTTCCTGACGCATTTAACTCAAAGAAGATGTTTGTTTCAGTTTCCAACTCCTTTATAATTTGTTCGTCTTCCAGCAAAGCTCTTTCGACTGTGAATCTCCTTTCAGTTATGTTTTCTGTAATTTGTAGTTCTAGTTGTACTGCTGAGTGATGTGACAAGTGAGCTGGTAGGTGAGATACTCTATTTACTTTCCTTGATAATTCGTTACTGATCAGAAAGAAGTCAATCCTGGATTTGTGTCCCAGTTTTTTGTTGTGCAAGGTGAATGGGTGTGATTTTTCTCCTTTATTTTTCCAGATGTCCACCAGGTTAAGGTCCCTTTTATAAGACCCAATCCATTGTCTCATTTTTTTTAATTTGGTATGTCTACCCGGTGGTGATCTGTCTAGTTTTAAATCCATTACTAGGTTAAAATCACCTCCCAATATTATGGGAGAAGTGGCTAGTAGTAGCTGCGAGTACAATTTTCGCAACGGATCGGCATCATCCAAGTTAGGACCGTAGTACCCTGCAATAGCAATGGGAGAATTTCCTATTCTAGCATTAACTGTGGCCCATCTTCCTTTGCTATCCACTTCTGAACTGGTTATAGTTGCTTTTAAGGACTTTTTAAAGATTATCGCTATTCCCTTAATATTGCATTGTTGTGTTGTGCAAATTAAAGTGTCTACCCACCATAGGTTCTTAATTATTTGGTCCCATTCTTCTTTTAACAAGTGAGTTTCGTGTAATATTATTATCTCACTTTTCCCAGTTCTGATATATTCTAGAATTTTATTCCTCCTGCTTTTTGTCCTCAACCCATTCACATTCCAAGATAGAATTTTTACATCCCTACTTGCACTCCCCATTTGTTTTGTTCAATTGTTGTGATTTTTTTCTATACTTCACTCCCAGTTGTTTTAATTTTCTGAATGTTCGCAGATGAGGAATTTTTTGATTTTTTTTCCCTATTTTGCTCCCCACCCTTTTTCGTGTAGTTTCATACTTTCTAATTTGTGCTTTAAAGTTACCCTCCCCGGGGAAGCCTCCATCTTCTTCTCCTTCGGTTATCTTCGTAACCCTTTTGGCTTCCCGTTCCCTTCCCCGTGATTCTTATCTATATACATTTAAAAGATGAAATAATTGGTTGGTTTATAGCTCCTTCATGTTTATTATATTGTAATTATATACCTTGTCCTTGAGTGTGATTTAGATTATGTCTGTTTCTCCTTATACTTTTATTATATATTCTTCTTTTTTTTTTATCTTAAATAAGATTGTACAAGGTTATAAGTTATCTATGTGTGTGTGGACATTTAACTCAGAGGTTCTTCTGAGCGTACTTGATCTCTAATTAACTCTATCAAGTTTTTCACCTCTTCAGGCTCTCTTAGATTGCGCATTTTATTTCTCCACATAATGCGCAGTGAGGGTGGAAATTTCATTTGCACTGTGGCACCTAGTTGTTGCAATTCGGACATCAAATTTCCCAGTTCCCATTGTCTGGTCTGAGAGGCTTTTGACATATCAGATCTTATTTTAAAATTCCAACTTTCTTTGTTATATGTTCCTTTTTTCAATGCCTCTCCCAAGATCCTATCCTTCAGCATATATGTTTTGAAATTTACTAGGATCTTTCTAGGGGTTTTCCTTTCTTTGCTCTTTCCATAAGGATCTCTGTGTACTCTTTGTATATCCTCGTCTAGAACCCCTTTGTCTGCCCATGGGAAATGTTCCATCAAAAGTGCCACTACAAATGCTTTTACATCTTTACCCTCTTGATTCTACGGCACATTTAAAATCCTTATGTTGTTTTTCCTTGCTTGATTTTCTAAGGATTCCAGTTTTTCATTTATGCTTTTGTTCTCCAATCTTAAGGAGTTTATTTCCTTTCTGTTTTTCTCCACCCTTTTGTCCAAACCAGTGACTTCATTTTCTACTGCCGTAACTCTGTCTGCTAGAGCGTTTAGTTTGCTATCCAATTTCTCGCAAACCTCCTGTATTTTATTTTGTTTCGACTCGGAAATGGAGAATTTCTCTTTCATTTCTACCCATATTTTTTCAAGAAGTTCGTCTGTATGGGTTTTTGCTGTATTCTTGTTATATTCTACAGACCTTGAGTCATCATCTTCTTTATCCTCAACCTCTTCAGTTATATTTGCAGTTTTATTTGCTGCTGCTGCAGCAGAAGAGTCAGCGCCCTCCTCCGCCATATGAACTTCTGTTCTCTCTTCTGTACTGCTTCCTTTATTTTTCCAGATTTCTTCCAAACTTATGTTTTCTACCAAGTTCCTTTTCTTAGTTCGTGGTTTTCTCCCTTTCTTAATGCTGCTTGAGCTCGGTTTTCCAGCTAGGAGAGGAACTGCTCATTGCTTCTCTTTTCTTAAGGAATGGGCATCTGTAGGTTTGGTTATCTCTTCCTTCTCACTTCCCCAAGCTTCCGAGGTTTCCTGTGGTTGTAAGGAGCTGAAGGGTTCCGGGTTCAATTCTTGTTGCTGAATTTTGAAGTAAGATCTAAGAGACGGAGTAACTTTTATTTTTACTTTAGATCTCTGAGTAGACTCCAAGTTTTTATCCTCCTTCTCTAAGTTATTCTTTAAGTAATCTCTGAGTGCGGTTTTTTGTTTTTTCCTGCTCACTCTCGGAGTAATACCTTTCGGGAACTGCTCCTGACTCAAAAACTTTCTGTTACGCAGACTGTAGAAGGATTTCACAGTGTTAGGCTGAGTGTCTGATTGTAGGGGCTTTGATTCTACTTCGAATTTGGGTTTAGCTTGGTTTTTTAGAGGGGTTTTTAAGTCTTGAGGCGTTTTCTCCTCTGATACCTCCTGTGTTGATTTGATGACTTTACTCATATGCTGATTGTTTGTGGGATTTCTCTCTTTTGTATTTGTAAATTGGCAAGGTTGAAAATTTTTGTATGTCTGACAGAGCAGAAAATATTGACAAAGTTGACTGTTGACACTGCTAGAATTATAGCCTGTTTTATGGCTTATGTTTGTTTGCTGGACTTTGTAAGGTAGGTTATCCAAAATCCAAACACCCTTCGTTCTGAAAATACTGTTTTTATTTTCTTTCTCCTCGTAATCACAATTTAGTCCTTTCAATCCTGCCCCCTTGTACTCTTTTGTTTGTTTCAGCATGTTCTTACAGGCACTCTTCTCCCCCGTCGTGTTATCTATTGTGTTTCTCTGCCCGCCCGCTGTTGAGACAGAACTCTCGCTGCTAACCCTTTCGAGCAGCCGCTTCTGCTCCCTGGCTCTGTCGCTCGTGCCCCGGAACTGAAATCTCAGTCTTCCGGAGGCACGGCGGCAGCGCGACTTCGCTCTCCTTGCGGCGCTCCACTTCCCAGTACCAGTACCTGTCTCCGCTGTTGTGAAGCGAGCTCCGGGAACCTTCTCCGCCTCACTCGCTCTACGGCTCCCGACCACTCCGCCGACAGCCTTTAGGAAATCCAGGTCCAGGTCCAGGACGGAAAGTATGCTCTCCGCTTCCAAGGCGCCGCGCGCTGAACGCCAAGCCTCACCCTTCTCTCCACAGTTCAACGAGAGAGAGGGGGCCTCGAAGAGAAACACCATACCAGGCGCACTTCACCGTTAGGTAGGAAGTATCGTCGTCGTCTTAAACACTCGCTTGTTTTTAGATCTCTGTTATGCGCTATTTACTCCGTGCATTTTTCTATTGCATGCTTGCTGGTGCTATATTTCCCCAACCGCCACTGCGGTGAATCACGGGTGCGCCGGGAGCTCTCCGACCAAGCTTCCTACTCGGCCGCCATCTTCCCCCCTCCAGGAAAAGAACACATTACCCATGATGCAATAACCTACATTCAGAGGAGTAATAAAGAGAAACACATGATGCCATAAAATACATTCAGGGGTGCAGCGCAAGAAGACACATGATGACTAAACATTCAGAGGTGCAGCGCAGGGAAAGAAAGACACATGATGCCTAAGAACATTCAGAGTTGTTAAGAATAAAGCACATGATGCAATAAAATACATTCAGGGGTGCAGCGCAAGAAGACACATGATGACTAAACATTCAGAGGTGCAGCGCAGGGAAAGAAAGACACATGATGCCTAAGAACATTCAGAGGTGTTAAGAATAAAGCACATGATGCAATAAAATTACATTCAGGGGTGCAGCGCAAGAAGACACATGATGACTAAACATTCAGAGGTGCAGCGCAAGAAGACACAGTAGGCGATCACTAGTAAAAACATAGGAATCACATTTGCACCTAACTTACATATGCCACCACCTGTGGCAGTCCCTAGGCCAACTGGCCTTGATGGGGCAAGGATGCCCTGGGTCCAATGTCAGGGCGCGCTGCCATGCAGCGCCAGTCCAAAGTACAAAAGCCTAAACGTGGCAGCTGCCCACAAAGTGCTGGGCAACTGTGTACTAAAAAGCTGTGGCAGGGCTCTCAGTAGCCCCTAGAACAAATCTGCGCCACCTGAGCCACATAGGCTCTAAAACAAACATGCCCCCAAAGCGTTGGAGCCCACTGGGCTCTGGAAAGAAGTAGGGGGGGCGCTGGAGCCATCTGGCTCAGGAATTCACTGTGCCCCCCTAGAGCCTCTCATGGGCTTGTGACAACGTTGGGGCGACCCGCTGCCAACCGGGGCCGCCCTGACTCTGTGCCTCGAAGCGGCACCAACATGCAGCAAGGTGGGCCCTCAAGAGCCCTTCGCGGCTCTGTAATCACGGTGGGGCGACCCACTGCCATTCGGGGTCGCCCTTACTCGGTGCCTCGACCGGCACCGCACGGAGCTTCATAACATGCCCCCAGGTTGTGGGAGCCTCCACAGGCTCTGCGCGACGTTGGGGCGGCCCACTGCCATCTGGGGCCGCCCTTGAAGCCCTCGTGGCTTCTCTACATCGAGCGCGAGCTCGCGCTACTGCGGGGTGGGGGGGCGGACACCGACAATGTGTCCCGGCGCCCCTCCCCTGCTCTGCCCCACTCACCGGTCGCTCTCCTTCTCTCGTGGCAGGGCTCCCTCGACACACGGGAGCCCTGTTCACCGCCCATCTTCTTCCTCGCCGCTACGCTTCCTCCAGGGCTCCCTCAGCAATGGGAGCCCTGCACCGACGCCACCAGCCGCCATCTCCTGGGCGCCTTCTCACCCGGCAGCTTCTCTTCTCCCCGGGCCCGGCGGTGATCACTTCTCGGCACCCGGGCTGCGGGGGCGGGAATTCCGGCCGGCCGCACTGGGATTGGCCAGCCGGCCAGGTACTTCCGGGTCGCCGCGGGCAGCGCGGCGGCCCTCGCTAGACAGGCAGGCGGGCCATAAAAATATTGGCGTGGGCAGCCGAAGAGTAATAACGTTAGAAATAAGCGAGGTGGGCACTCACCAGTGAATAATCAAATAAGCGGGGTGGCACCCGCCAATCCTCACGCAAAATGCGTGCAACGAAAACGCTCGAAATGCAGCCAGGAGCGCTCTCAAGCGCTAGGATCACAGCACAGTGCTCCCGGGCGCCAAAGGTCCCCAGAGCAGACCCCTACAGCAAGAAGGGTCCACAGAAAGCTCAAGAAGTCCAGCAAAAGTCCTTAAAGATGTAGCCAGGCAGGGGGACAGCCAGGAAGAGTCCCCCAGCAGTCCATCAGATGTCCAGGAGCTGGGCAGGGCCCAGGGATTCCCCTGAGCCCCAGCAGCAGCATGCCCCTGGCAGATTCAAGTTAGAAACAAGAACATTTTGGATGGGGACACAGCCCCTTCTTATACACAGAAAAGCCTTTGAAGTCTCAGTGTGAGAACCAGCTGGACTGGTTTAGAGGGAAGTCCCCTTCAGTATCAGGGACAGAGGTGGCAGTCGCCCAGCGGGAGGTGGAGCCAGCTTTGTAGTTAGGCAGGCACAGCCCTTCACTATCAGGTGCCATCTCCTCCCACTTCCCTGGCAGCAGATGCTGACTTTCATCCATGGGCTGACTCAGACAACCTCCTGGGCTCTCCAGCCCCTGTCATCCTCAAACCAGACAGTCAATCCACAAGCAGGCCCAGGCACTCTGGGCCAGGCTCACCAGCCAATCACACGCTAGCACCAACTTACACAAATATGCCAACTTTCAAAAGTAGTACTTCTAGACTAGACACAGCCATGCCGCATACATCATTTTGCAGCATTCACTCCCACAAGTTCATACATACCAAACTCGCCCCTGCACTCCCCACACATCAGGAACTACCATGGGCATACATATTCCCCATTCATTCCTATGGGAGGGCAAGTCACTCACCACTCATTCACAGAGAGCTCAAGCACTTTACACTGTACCACAGTGAAAAAGTGCGCAGAGGCCTAAAATCACCAACACCAGGTTCCATAAACAGGCTAGGAAAAAGCAAAAAGTCTAGGGGTGAACCTGCTCAACGGGCCGGGTCCAACAGCTGTGGACAATGCTTGTTATTTCTTGCCCATGAGGACTCCAGCAGAAGGTTGCTCACGTTTTTGGGGCTTCCAACCGTCAAATTATTAGCATAATTGAACATGTGCTCAGAACGTGCCCAGAACATGATCAGAGCCTATTCAAACCCCGCCCGTCATCCTCTCAGTGCTTCGCTTCTTCCGATGAAGACCCTTACCTAATTCTGTGCCTCCTCTGGACCCTTTCAGCAGCAGGCATCCGGCTGGTATCCTCGCTCCTGGCGCTCTCCTGCAGACTCTCAGACCTCCTCCTCCTTTGCTGGACTTCCACTCGAGGCATCTTGCTTCTGCTTCATGTAGAGAGAAAGAAAGAAGAACAACACTTCATTACCAGGCAATGCACCGTGAGCTTTCATTGTTCATAGTTAAACCAACTTTTTACTGGTAAGCTGCACCTTGCATACTTCATTATTTCTACAAATCGAACTTGGCAAAGACTTGTAAACGTTTCCAGCGTTTCAAGGAATCATATTAAAAAGCTCAAGTGCCTTCTTTTGAACAGAATATTTACGCTCCAGTGCATCTATTAAAAAGCTAATTTTCACTCTCCAGAGCACTCACAAAACTTCATTCTCTTCACCTTGAGAAACTTCATTTCAAGCAGTACTTTTAAGCACCCATGACTTTTGGGATTCCTTAAACCTTCATTTACACAGTACTTTTAAGCACCTGTGACTTTTGGGATTCCTTAAAGCGTGTGCGGAGGAAAACTACAAGATAGTATTGTAGAAAGCCCCGGAAAAGCTCAGGAAAGGCTAAATTGAGATAAAAGTTATTTTTACTGAGTCAGAAAACTGTTAAGCAAATTATATTGCTGTATTTTTTGTGTTGTTGTTTATTATCATTTCAGAACCCCTTTTGGAGCCTGAGTCAAGTAAATGCAAAGGTACAGATTTCTTTCCTGCCCGGCTTAGATTTGAATGTTAAGTTTATCGCGAGACAATGTTGAATACGTTTAATTCAGCTTCATATATGTTTATCCTAGAAAGTCAGAACAAAGAATACTGTGGGTCTCCATGAATATTCTAAAGAGAAAAGCAGGAACTTTGATCATTTAGCATGGTATGTCAATTAATGAATATTTTAGGATTGTAATAAAAGTACATTGTTAAGGGCATTATTAAGATTAGAGAGTTCTTAGTATTGTATTATTTCTCCTAGGACACCACACTCTTGGTCAAGACAAGAATTCGCATTTCCACATCTCAGAGGGGCAACCAAAAGACGAATTCCTGGCGCTCAACGGTGTTTGTCTCTTTTTCTCTTATCCCATTCCCCCCTTCCCTTGGGGGTCATTTGGAAATAGTGAGTTATTTAATTTCCCATTGGTTTGAACTGACTCTCAGGGGAGTAGGTAACAAGCAACATCACGAAAGGAACCAAACAGATTTCAGGTGAGAGTTTTCTTGACAGAAAGCGAAGCCATAAATAACTGGTTCCTTTCCTGATATTGCAACATGGAGTATGGTGATGAGACTTTAGATTCTTCCCAATTGACAGCCCTGGTTAGGAAGCTGTCATTAAAAATGAATAGTTTAAGAGAGGAAAATCTGGCATTAAAACACGAATTAGAAAAGACTAGATCAGGTTTCACAACTTGTCGAGAATCCAATCCTGGGTCTCTTTAAACTTTCATAGCACCTGCTAAATTTAATCCCCTACTTAAAACCTCTTCAACAGCATCAGGGGTAGTGCAGCACAAAATCTTCAGGTTACTGTAGTATCGCCGAGTCCAGTTCCCTTAGCAAACCCAGAGCGTTTACTTGGGGATAGTAATAGGTTCTCCACTTTCATGAGTCAATGCCAAGTGCATTTCATGTGCAAACCACAGATTTTCACTAGTAACACTTCAAAGGTGGCTTTTACCATATCTTATCTGGGTGGGGTGGCAGCTAGCTGGGCCATGCCACTAGTAGATACCAATAATCCCTTACTGCACAATCTCACAGCTTTTAAAACTGCAATGTCAGGGTTATTTGCTAAACACGTCTTTATCCATGCTTCTGACAATGAACTTTTAAACCTCCGTCAAGGATCTAAGGATCTGATAACCTATGTTACAAATTTTAATAGATTATTGTCAGAGACACATTGACCTGAAGACAAAAGAATCTCATTATTCTATTGTGGGCTTCGGGATAATTTAAAAGATTCACTAGCTCATATAGTCACCCTGCCTGAAGACTACACACAATTCTTAGACCTGGTGGTTAAATTGGACCGCCATTTAGGTGAAAGAAAGCATGAGAAACCAAAAGGAGATTTCAGAGCCTTACATTTCAGAACTGAAAGAAAAGAGACGGAAGACAAAAATAACCCTCAAGAGCCAATGCAGATAGGCATCCTGAAAGGCCCACTCTCCTCTGAAGAGAAAGAACGTAGGAGAAAAAGTAATTTGTGCCTTTATTGCGGTAAACGAGGACATTTTGCCAAAGATGGTCAGGCTAAACCCAATAAAAAGAAAATGGTTGCTGTAAGTAATTCCACACTGATCGAGTCGGAAAACTAAAGTTCCAGAGGGAAGTCGAGATCGTTTCTTCTGGTTCGCTTGACACCAAGATCTCCCATTATGCCACTAATGTAATTAATAACACCCCAAAACATCTGACACTAAGAATGACTTTTATCTTCTCTACTCAGCACAGACAAAGTTTAGCTGTGATGATAGACTCTAGAGCCACAGGTAATTTCTTTGATTTAGAGTTAGCTAGTAAACTGGGCCTTCAGAAAATTCCTAAATCTGAACCAGAAGTTGTGAGAGCAGTTGATGGTTCGGCTTTGTCTTCAGGGTTAATAAAATTCCATACGCAACCATTGACTATCATCAGTGAGAATGGACATACTGAGGAAACAATATTTGATCTTATAGACACACCAACTTTTTGAGTCCTCCTGGGATTTCCCTGGTTGGAACATCATAACCCCAAGATCGATTGGCTTAAAAGAACAGTAACCTCTGAACATCATAACCCCAAGATCGATTGGCTTAAAAGAACAGTAACCTTGGACTCAATGTATTGCAGAAATCATTGTTATCAAGACACAAAAGATCCTATATATCCTCATTTTGTTCTGCAGTAGAGACTTCTTGTCCTCCGCTGCCAGAAGAATATCAAGACTATTCTGAGGTTTTTGACCCGGTTCAGGCTACCAAACTACCCCCTCAAAGGGTATATGATTGTCACATAGACTTGATTCCTGGTTCAGTGTTGCCCTGTAGTAGGATTTATGCCTTGACCGAACCAGAAAATCAATATTTAAAAACCTATCTTGAAGAACTTCTAAAAAAGGGGTTTATAAGAAATTCTAACTCGCCTGTTTCCTCGCCGCTCTTCTTCGTAGCGAAAAAACCTGGTGATCTAAGAGCGCGCATCGACTATCGCGCTGTAAATAAAGCTACAATAAAAAATCGCTATCCCCTACCCTTAATCCCAGTCCTATTGGACCAAGTCAAGGGATCTAGTATTTATACTAAGCTTTATTTACTTGGCGCATACCATTCGGTTCGTGTAAAAGAGGACGACACGTGGAAAACTGCTTTCCGCACAAAATTTGGACTTTACGAATATATTGTGATGCCTTTTGGCCTTTGCAATGCGCCAGCCGCATTTCAATATTTCATTAATTAAGTATTGCACAACTTATTGGATATATGTGTCATTGTTTACAATACATAGATGACATTCTGATTTTCACAAAATCAGTCAAAGAGCACACCAATCATGTCCGTTCAGTTTTACAAAGACTAAAAGAAAACTCCTTATATGTAAAACTAGAAAAGTGCGTGTTTCACACTCGAGAAGTTGTATTCTCAGGTTATTGGCTTTCTCCAGAAGGTATTACCCTGGACCCAAAAAAGATTGAGGCTATTTTACATTGGCCCACCTCTACTACAGTAAAAGACGTTCAACTGGTACTAGTATTTGCCAATTGCTATCGGCGATTCATATCAAATTTTTCGGAAATTGTCACGCCAATTACCCAATTGTTAAAAAAGGGAATTAAATTCAACTGGAATGCAGATGCAGAATCCGCTTTTTCTAAATTAAAAAAAGCCTTCACCTCAGCACCCATCTTAATACGTCCCGACCCAGACAAACCAATTTTTGTGGAAGCTGATGCTTCTCTTACAGCTTTGGAGGGGTTTTATTACAGAAAGACTCCACAACTGGAAGACTCCACCCAATCGCATTTTACTTGCGCAAATTGCTGGCTGCGGAACAAAACTATACAATCGCAGAGCGAGAGTTATTGGCCATAAAGGCAGTGTTTCAGGAATGGAGGCTTCATTTGCTGGGGGCCAAGCATACCATCACAATTTACTCAGACCATAAAAACGTACAATTCTTTACTACTATTAAGACTTTGACCCCATGACAAATGCAATGGTTACTTTTTTTTGTGAATTTGATTTCATCATCATCTATTGTCCAGGTCAAAAGCAACTCCTATCCGACACCTTGTCCAGGTTAGTTTGCGACAAAAAGCCCGAAAGGAAGAATGACTCACCTAACAACATTCCTCCAGAAAAGATAATAGCAGTTACCACTGCTGAGACATTTCTAGCTCAAGTTAGATCATCCTCTCTGGATGTGGACAAATTAAAATAGCTTAGACAAAAAGATAATTCCATTCAGGATGGTTATTTGTTTCATAAAAAAAGAATGTTTATTCCCAAAAAAGAATTGCAACAGCAAGCTCTGAAATGGAATCATGATTCCAGTATAGCTGGTCATCCAGGAATTAATAAAACCCTAGAATTATGCCAAGGCATTTCTGGTGGCAAGGAATTGTTCAAGATGTGCAGCAATATGTAAAATCATGCCCAACTTGCGCCAGGCAGAAGGCATCCCATCAATCTCCCACTGGGCTTTTACAGCCACTTCCCATTCCGCCATCTCCTTGGCACACATCACAGACTTACCCGTATCTCACAAATTCACCACAATCCTTGTAGTCATCGACCAGCTTTCAAAGATGGGACACTTCATCCCTTTGTTTAAACTTCCTTCAGCGGTAGAGTTTAGTAACATCTTTATTGAACACATAGTCAAATTACATGGATTTCCAAGTAAGATTATTTCAGACAAAGGCCCTCAATTTGTGTCTAAATTTTGGAATCAACTCTGTAAATATTTAAAGATTGAGGTAGCTTTGTCATCCACGTTCCACCCACACACCGACGATCAGACCGAAAAACTGAACCAGTACTTAGAGCAGAGCCTACGATGTTTAACTTCAACAGTCTCTGCTAATTGGGATGAGGTCCTGCCACTAGCTGAGTTTGTTTACAATAATACTCATCATTCAGCCTTAGGTTGTTCCCCTTTCTTTTTCCTTATTAGTGGAGTGATGTTAACTCACTGGTTAGAGGCGGCAGACCCAGAAGCAGGAGTCGGCCCGGGACCAGGGTTCAATTCACGATACGGCAGGGTCAGGCACCAGGGACCAGGGTCAGCGGACTCGATAATTCTCGCCTCGGTGCCTACTCTAACCAGGGGTCTCACTCAGCAGCTCTGGGCATTAGCTTGCCTAATCTCCACAACGGCCCCATCAACGCCAGAGATGCCTGGCTCCACCTTGGGGACTCCGAGTAGGGACCATCCCACAGGGATTCCCAGCGGTATACTGCGCCAGGATACTCCGGTAGTAATTGTGCGCGTTACAAAACAGCATATAACATCCACGATCTCTCCCTACCATCCTACCTGACACTGCTCACACTATGCCTGCAGTAACCGAACAAATTCAACTTTTGTATGATCTACAAGACAAAGCCAAAAGAAGCTTAGCCAAGAGTAAGGAAAAAATGAAGTTGCCAGCAGATAAACATGGAAATGCAACACCAACATACAAGATAGGTGACTTAGTTTGGTTATCTACCAGGAATATTCAGATCGAAGGACCAAAGAAATTAAAACCAAGATATATTGGTCAATATCCAATTGACAAAATCTTAAACCCAGTGTCCATTAAGCTAACTTTACCACATGATTGTACTATTCACCCAGTTTTCCACGTATCCCTCCTGAAACCATATGATCCAAATACTAGACAGGACCACCCTCCTCCACCAATTATCGAGAGGGATCATGTAGAATTTGAGGTAAATCGGATATTAGACACCAAGCGTGTTCATGGTCGATTACATAACTTGATTGATTGGAAAGGGTATGATGCTTCAGAACGTTCTTGGGAACCTGAGACTCATGTTCATGCCCCACGACTTGTAAGGTCTTTTCATGCTCAACATCCTGAAAAACCCCGCCCAGTAAGACGACCTTTGGGGGGGGAGAACTGTCATGAAAAGATCTTCATGCCGTTGATTTCCTGTCAAGAGATGTGTAATTATCTTTCAAGAAGTTATGAAACTAAGTAACATCTGATGAAAATACCTTGTTATTTAAATAACACTTGCTTTCAAGATGTCCCTTTAATAACATATTGTTTGGTAGTAGCCAATGTATGTTACATCTTCACTTCTATTTGCTGTGGCCAATGCTTGTTATTTCTTGCCTATGAGGACTCCAGCAGAATGTTGCTCACGTTTTTGGGGCTTCCAACCATCAAATTATTAGCATAATTGAACATGTGCTCAGAACGTGCCCAGAACGTGATCAGAGCCTATTTAAACCCAGCCCGTCATCCTTACCTGATTCTGTGCCTCTTCTAGACCCTTTCAGCAGCAGGCATCCGGCTGGCATCCTCGCTCGCCTGGCGCTCTCCTGCAGACTCTCAGACCTCCTCCTCCTTTGCTGGACTTCCACTCGAGGCATCTTTCTTCTGCTTCCTGTAGAGAGAAAGAAGAAGAACAACACTTCATTACCAGGCAATGCACCGTGAGCTTTCCTTGTTCATAGCTAAACCAACTTTTTGCCGGTAAGCTGCAACTTGCATATTTCATTATTTCTACAAATCAAACTTGGCAAAGACTGGTAAAAGTTGCCAGCGTTTCAAGGAATCATATAAAAAAGCTGGAGTGCCTTCTTTTGAACTGAATATTTACGCTCCAGTGCATCCATTAAAAAGCTAATATTCAATCTCCAGGGCACGGCAGAACTTCATTCTCTTCACTGCTTGAGAGCCTTCATTTACACAGTACTTTTAAGCACCCTGACTTTTGGGACTCCTTAAACCTTCATTTACACAGTACTTTTAAGCACCTGTGGCTTTTGGGATTCCTTAAAGACTGTACAGAGGAAAACTACAAGATAGTATTGTAGAAAGCGCTGCAAAAGCTCAAGAAAGGCTACATTGAGCTAAAAGTTATTTTTACTGAGTCAGAAAACAGTTAAGCAAATTATATTGCTGTATTTTTTGTGTTGTTGATTATTTTCATTTCAGAACCCCTTTTGGAGCCTGAGTCAAGTAAATGCAAAGGTACAGATTTTTTTCTTACCCCGCATAGACTTGAATGTTAAGCAAGACCAGGCGAGGCTAAGAAACAAAGGTTGCCTGAGGTGTGCTCATCCCTGCCGAAGCCCACACCCTCCTTGAAATCCTACTTTAGAATCATGGAGAAAGTCGTAGATCTTAAGGAGGGGGCCCCTTCCATCTCGACCCTCGTATCCAATACAGGCGTTATGGCCAGTACTCCAAGCCCCCAGTCGGCACCTGGTTCTAACGTAATTGGTGTAACTTATGAAATTAATGTGCTTAATGAGCCTTCCAGCGTGCATGGTGTGTCTCATGGTGTGTCTCCATCTGTGCCTATTGAGAACAGATACACGGTCTTGGCAGAAATTGTGGATATAGAGGACTTAGAGGACCAGCCGGAGAGAGAAGTGGAATCACTAAGCCAAAATTACCTACGGGCTGATCAAGCTGATCCACCAAAGATAGCAGACAAAACTGTAGTTAAAACTGTTGTTGTATCTGGGACCGATAAGGCTGGCAAAACTCCACTAGTCATCTCAGATGGAGGCATATCGAAGGTAGAGGCGCTTCTTCTTAATCTTAGAGAAGACTTGGTGTTAAAACTGGATAAAAAGTTTGACACATCTGAAGCGAACCAGAAAAGCATCCACGAGCAGTGTTCTAACCTGGAAGCAGAGTTAGACGAAGTTTGTAAACGTACGGATGTCTTGGAGGAGGAAGTAAGCCTCCTCAAAGGGGCCTCAAAAAGGCATGACAGAGACATTGAAACTCTCAGAGTGCAGAACAGAGCCCTGCAGATGGATGTTGAAAGACTTGAAATCCATTCAAGGAGAAACAACCTGAAGTTCTTAAAGATTCCGGAGGGGGTAGAGAATGCTGATGTTAAGGGCCTTATTTGTAAGCTTCTGAGGGAGGGTGTTCTTAAGGACAGCCCGGAGATCGATCTGGAGGCTGAGATCCAGAGAGCCGACAGAGACCCCTTCAGACAGCATGCGGGGAGAACAGGTCCGAGAAAAATCCTGGTAAACTTTCATATCTTTCCTGTAAAAGAATTGATTCTAAGCAGGGCACTGCAAGATAAAACTCTTCAAATCGGTTCTGACCACTACCTTATACGCTCAGATGTGGGGAGAGTAACAGCTCAGCGGCAATGGGAATTGGGGAATCGGATGTCAGAACTAAAAAGTTTGGGTGCACAGGTGCAAATGAAGTTTCCAGCTTTTTTGAAAGTGGTATGGAGAAACAGAACACACAATTTTACCTTGCCCCAGGAAGACGATACGTTCCTCACTCTAATGCGAGATAGCCCCCCTTAGTCATATCTGAATCCAACATAGTACTTTTTCTTTATTAGATAGTTTAAAATTGCACAATACTCCTTAAAGGCAGGATTGCATGATCACCTAAAACTGCTAGCGGTGCTCATAAGTGGAAAGTGGATGTAATTTAACAGAGTAAATAACATAAAATCGACTAAGGCTGTTAGGATTAAAATGAAAAAAATTTGGGGGAAAAGGAAACATAGAAAAAAAGAAAAAAAAAATATATATATATATAATGTACTTACAAGCGGCATGAGGGGGGAAATGCACAAAGTAGGTAAAGTAGGGGTGCACAAAAGACAAAGTATAAAGTAAAAAAATATATATATATATGCACAAATGTACATACGAACATACGAATATAGGCACTTAGAAGAGTTATGATTATGATTTAGAGATCGGGTTCTGGCGTCCTATCTTTCTTTGTTTGTTATGCGTCAGGGGAATCACCGGACAGGGTCCCAGTGAGCTCTCAACCGGCGACAAGATCACCAAAAGAGATGGGGGGGTTCCTCATGGGAGGTGGGTGGATGGGCTGGGGGTAGGGGGAAAAATGGGAAAAATAGTCCTCATGTACACAAATATCTGCACCGTATCATTGTTGGGAACCGGCTAATGAGTAATTCCGTGGTTGATCATCTATTCTGGCCAACATGACATGTAGGATAAAATGTATTAGTTGGAATGTCAATGGGTTGAGGGACAGCAAGAAAGCACGCAGGATAATTGATTTCCTATTTAACTCAGGAGCAAATATATGTTTAGTAGTTGAGACTCATCTAGAGAAAGAGGAATGTAAGTCACTATTTAATAGATGCAGGTGGGCTCAGGATGTAGTCTGCTCAGAGCAAAGTGGCAGTACGAGAGGGGTGGCCATAATAATCAGAGCCAACACAGGGATCAGGCTTACGAAATACAAGACAGATCACACTGGGAGATGGTTGGTGGCATCTTTGACAACTGGACAAACTCCCCTTACGTGTGCAGTATATTACAGCCCCATTCAGGATGCTCCAGGAGCACTGATGAAACTTAAAAATGCCTTAATAGAGACAGATGGTCCCATAATCCTTGGGGGGGATTTTAACCTCATTTTTGATAAAGAGCTGGACCGAACCTCCAGAGTCAGATTTACTCCCCCTCAAAAGTCCAGATTAGAACTCAAGAATGTTATGCGGGACTTCAATCTAACAGACATCTGGAGACTCAAAAACCCAGGGAAAAGGGACTACTCCTTCTATAGCAGAAGGTATGGCCACCATTCAAGAATAGATTTCTTTTTGCTAGACAAAACTCTCTCTTCTGCAGTAAACTCTATAACGTATATCCCGGCAATCCTGTCTGATCATTCAATTGTTGAGTTGGCGATCCATTTGAAGCAGAAAGTACAGCAAAGGAGGTGGACCTTAGACCGGACTCTACTACTTGAAGAGGGGGGTAAGACAGGACCTTATCACTGAGTCTGTGGACTTCCTCAGGGTCAACAACGGGTCAGTAAGTAAACAGTTAGTCTGGGACACATACAAAGCTTACACCAGAGGTGTGCTGACCACTCTGATGATTAGGAGGAGTAAATCGAGGAAAGAGAAGGGGGAAGCACGTCTCTTGAAAATCAAAATAAAAGAGCAGGAGCTTCAGAGAGCCTCAACGGAACAGTCACATAGCAGGCTCACCGCCCAAAGAGAACTGGACATCCTGCGAGCAGAATATCAAGTAAAGCTCGACAAAGACCTAAAAGATGTGATGTGAGCAAGCTAAAACACTTTGCGTACGGGGAGAAATGTGGCCGCCTCTTAGCATGGAAGGCCCGAGCTGACAGAATTAGGAATCAGATTGATAGCCTATCATTGACAAGCACAGGGGAAACCTCGCAAGATGACGATCTCATCAGAGAAGAGGCCAAAATTTACATGCAGTCACTGTACAGATCAAACACATCTTAGAGCAGGCAGCGGGTGGAAAACTGTCTGAACAACATACAGCTTCCAGAATTATCAGAGACAGAAAGATCCTTCCTCAGCTCCGAGATAAGGGAAGGAGAGGTAAGAACTCAAATTTTGAAGATGGTCAATGGAAAAGCTGCAGGCCCAGACGGGCTTCCGGTGGAGCTGTATAAGATAGTAATAGATCAAGTAGTTGGAGACATGACATCACTATTTAATGAAATCCTACTTCAAGGGGAGCAGGCTCCAAGATCATGGGCCGAGGCAACAGTTACATTGATATTAAAGCCAAACAAAGATCCCGGTAAGATAGAGTCATACAGACCCATCTCCTTAATAAATGTTGACTATAAGGTTTTTGCGGGGGTATTAGCAACGAGATTGGCTAAAGTAGTAAAATCCATTGTGCACTGTGACCAAAGAGGATTTATTCCAGATAGGCAACTTAACAAATTAACCTTTCAAGTGGTTGCGGCAATAGATGTCGCCACAGAGAAAAAGCTGCCACTGACCATCGTGGCAGTCGATGCCGCCAAGGCATTCGACCAGGTCGAATGGGAATATCTCTGGACTGCCGTGGCCAAATTTGGTCTTCCAAATAACTTTATAACAGCTATTAAGTCTTTATACTCTGCACCAACAGCTAAAATCTTAATAAACGGCTCCCTCAGTGAACAAATATCTATAGCCCAAGGCACTAGGCAGGGCTGCCCCCTGTCACCCCTTTTGTTTAATTTATATATTGAGCCTTTTGTCTGCCTGCTTAGATCTGATCCCCTAATCAAACCATTCAAAATCACGGACTTAGAGCTGAAATTTGTGTTATACGCAGATGATTTGTTGATGTATACCTCAAACCCGGAAGATGCCTTGCCCAGATTAATACATCTTGCAGAAGGCTTCGGTGAGATCTCGGGATATACAATCAACAAAGATAAAACTGAAATTATGGAATGGAACCAGCTGGGAGACACGGTGGGGAGCAAAAACAAAATGAGGTATCTAGGAGTTCATTTAGCAAAAAAAATAGATGGCATTCCAAAAATTAACCTGGATAGAGTTATTAAAGATACATCTGCCCTACTCCATCGTTGGTCCTCTCTCCCCTTAAACATCTATGGGAGGGTGAACCTACTTAAGATGATCATTCTTCCCAGGATTACTTTTTTATTTAACTCCATCCCCTTATCGTTCCCGTTGCCAATAATTAAAAAGTTGCAAGGGAAGTTGGGATCTTTTATCTGGAACTCTAGAGCCCCTCAAATTACCTGGAAAAAACTCAGGAGAAGTTTAAAAACTGGAGGGCTGGCTTTTCCAGACCTACTTCTTTACTGCCAGGCTTTCCATTTCAAACACTTTAGACAAATGGCCGAACATTTGGACCAATCATCTATGGGTTTACTGTTTTCTGCCCTACTACAGGTTGTCCCCCAGGGACCAGACTATTTTCTATTTAAGTTCGGGGACCCAAAATATTTCAAAAAAGTAAGGCTGAAGATCTCGGTGACAGCCCTGAAAAATTGGGTATTTGTTAGGAATAAGCTGAATATGCAGCTCAGGCCCCGATTTGGGACTCACCAGGGTTACCAGCATGCTTAAATGACCATCAATCACTACCATTAAAGCAGGCAGGGCTGAATTGTTGGGGGGATTTGCAGGAGGGTAGACAGCTTCTAAGCTGGGACACGCTTTCTAATCTTACAAGGGGGACACTCACTAGGTTTAAGTTCTACCAGTTATCAGGATGGTGGTCAACTAGACCTGTAGACAACAAAATCCCAAACCCTAAATTTGATTTAGTGATGAGACGTGGACGTTGGAAGAGCCAAATTGCTTTTTGGTATTCATCACTGCTTGAGGGCGAGGAAGTAACAGAAGCTGAGCTTAGTAAACTTTGGAGCAGCGCTCTCACATTAGACAACGGTACCTTCAGTGATTTGTGGCTTGACTCTTTTAGGATCCTACAATCCGTAGTTAAGCCAGCGACACTAAAAAGAAACCACCTGTTCACCATGTATAGGGTTTACATAACTCCAAAGAAACTGTCTAAATTCTCCAATCTAGTCTACCTCTGCCCAAGGTGCGGCCTGCTTAATGCGGACGATGTCCACATGTTTGCTGACTGCTCCGAACTAAAAGACTACTGGGGCAAGATTGGTGATATTCTGGAAAAGGTCCTCTCAGTGCCTATTGCAATTTCTACCACCACAATATTTTCAGGGCTATACATGGGTTATAGAGTAAATGACCCCCCCAAAAAATTTGTTTTCTATGTTATTCTTCTCGCAAGGCGCGAGATCTGCAGAGCTTGGAAGGATCCAATCCCCCCTACTTTCCCGAGCTGCTTACGGCAAATTATGATAACTAGTACGTCTGACATAGCATGTGGTCCTCTGAGTCTGGTCAAAGTTTGGGCAGCCCTGGAGGCATGGCAACTTCGATGATTGCTTCTCCAATGATTATCCGGAGCCCTGCTGGTTCCCTTAACTCCAAAGTAGCACGGGAGTCCACAAGATGGTGAAACGGAGTATTGATGGGAAGGTAGTGGTGACTTGAGGGTTCAGGCATACCACCCTGCTATTGGCCAATTTCAACAAGGGCCGGACTAGGATGACTAAATTGCATCTAGGTGCCAGTATCCCATCAAGAGTTCCATTATGGTATATGAGGATAACCAAAAAAAAAAAAAAAAAAAAGTTTATTGTGAGGCAATGTTGAATAAGTTTAATTAAGCTTCATATATGTTTATCCTAGAAAGTCAGACCAAAGAATACTGTGGGTCTCCATGAATATTGTAAAGAGAAAAGCAGGAAGCTTGATCATTTTGCATGGTATGTCAATTAATGACTATTTTAGGATTGTAATAATTGTACATTGTTAAGGGCATTATTAAGATTAGAGAGTTCTTAGTATTGTATTATTTCTCCTAGGACACCACACTCTTGGTCAAGACAAGAATTCGCATTTCCACATCTCAGAGGGGCAACCACAAGACGCATTCCTGGCGCTCAATGGTGTTTGTCTCTTTTTCTCTTATCCCATTCCCCCCTTCTCTTGGGGGTCAAGTGGAAATAGTGAGTTATTTAATTTCTCATTGGTTTCAACTGATTATCAGGGGAGTAGGGAACAAGCAACATCATGAAAGGAACCAAACGGGTTTCAGGTGATAGTTTTCTTGACAATAGGTTTCAGGAACGTTATAGTTGGAAATAAGCATTTAAAAAACCTTTCAAATTCACTGAAAAAAACATAGGTTTCATGGACGTTATAGTTAGAAATTAGCATATGAAAAAACTTAGAAATTCACAGAAAAAAACCACAGGTTTTAAAGATGTTATAGTTAGTTGGACATTTCACTCATACAAAACCAGCGAAATGTGGCCGTTATAGTTAGTTGAGCTAACTATAACACACGCCCCAGCAATGCACTGCTGATGATGTCACATATTACATCATTCATGACATGGTCAGTGACATCATTGATGACATCTCAAATGACATCACTGATGACATCATCCACGCGATAATCTGATGTACCTTCTCATACCCTAATACAACCGTTGATACACCCACTCTAAAATATAGACTACCATTTTCGATACCATAGACACACCAATACCAGTTAGTACATACCCACTCATAAATTCCTAGGTCTACACAACATCCACTCATTCACTAATACAGTCACTCATACATGCAGTCAACCATCAATCTGGCACTATCATATGTATTCACATAACTATACAGAGACTCACACACCGCCACAACATTCACAGATGCACTCTTGAACCTATACACGAGTGAATCATCCACTCACACATCTATGCACAGAGTTACCAACCCCACCCACCCACACAGACACTCAGGCACCGATACAGATACTCACACAACCAATCAACAACCCAAATAGACCCTCATTTAGCTACTCACCAACTCATGCAACCGCTAACACACCAACTGACATACTTAACTGTGCAAATGTCTGTATCAGTCACTAACCCATGTATTCAATAAGACACTTTTATTCACTCACTTGTAAAGTCAGTCACACATCTACAAAATCATCCTTTCAGACTCTTATACACCCATTCATTCTTCAATACAGCTTGGCCCATATATTTATAAAACATATTTCAACAGAAACACACAGTCACTGGATTATGTCCTCAGTGATATAATTTCAGATGTCATCAGTGATGTCTTTTCAGATGTTATCAGTGATGTCATTTCAGATGTTATCAGTGATGACATCAGTGATGTCACTGACCATGTCATGAATGATGTAATATGTGACATCATCAGCAGTGCATTGCGGGGGCGTGAGTTATAGTTAGCTGAACTAACTATAACATCCAAATATTTCTGGTTTTGTACGAGTGTGTTTATATTTATATAGCGCACTTCTACCCTGAGGTCTCGTAGCGCTGTATTTATACCGCTGTGGAACCCTTCCTGGCTTTCCTTTGAGATGTCCACTCCTGGGCACCCCCAAGGTGAAGCCAGGCATCCAATCGCTGCTGGGGCCGTTGTGGAGATTAAGCAAGCTATTGCCCAGAGTCACAGAGTGGGACCCATGGTTAGACTAGACACCGAGGCGAGAATTATCAGGTCCGGGGAGATTGAGTCCAAGAGCCGCCGAGGCGGGAATTGAACCCTGGTCCCGGGCTAGACCTCTGCATCAGGGTCTGCCGCTCTAACCATTGAGCCACTACAACGTCCATGAAACCTGTGATTTTTCTGTGAAGTTCTATGGTTTTTTAAATGCTAATTTCTAACTATAAGATCCCTAAAACCTATGTTTTTTCAGTGAATTTCAAAGGTTTTTTAAATGCTGATTTCTAACTATGCCTACAAAGGTAGGACATGTGAAGAAA
This sequence comes from Lissotriton vulgaris, assembly GCF_964263255.1. Classification (NCBI taxonomy): domain Eukaryota; kingdom Metazoa; phylum Chordata; class Amphibia; order Caudata; family Salamandridae; genus Lissotriton; species Lissotriton vulgaris. Next base: position 276,443 of record NW_028244611.1, read on the forward strand.
GAGCAAGAACAGCGCAGAAAGAATCAAGACAAATGTAGAAAGAGGCAACAGAAATCAAAAAAGATTAAGAAAAATGCAGGAAAAAGCAAGACATGTGCAGAAAGAACCAACAGAGGAGCTGAAAGTCGTCCTGTGCCCCCAATGTTTTGACTAACCAGGCTGAGAGCCAGTGCTATACTAAAAGACACTTGGAATACAGTGAATATATGAGTGGTGAACGGATGATAAGAATGCTAGAAGGAGAGTGCCTGGTGATTTTGTAAGTCCTTGGATTTTGGCAGAGTGTTTGGATAAGCACATGGTGATAGCTAGGGGATTGGGTAGTGACATTGCGATGGCTGGAGTGCATGGGTACTCCCTGGGTAATTGGAGGTGTGAATCAGTAATGTGTAGGTGGTTAGAGGTCTTCATGGGTAGTACTTGGGGAATTGTAGCAGTGCATGTGTTAGTGCCTGGGCCATTGCATAAGTACATGGGTACTGACTGGATGATTAGAGTACTGCAAGGAGAGTGCATGGTGAATTTATAAGTGCTTCGGTTTTGGGGGAGTGTTTGGATAAGTACATGGTGATGGCTGGCTGATTGGAGCAGTGCATGGGTAGTGACAAGAAGATTGCTGGACTGCATCAGTGGTTCTCAGGGGGTTGTAGCAGTGCATGTATTAGTGCCTGGGTCGTTGCATGAGTACATGGGTAGTGACTGGATGATTAGAGTGCTGCAAGGACAGTGCAAGATGATTTTATAACTACTTGGGTTTTGGAGGAGTGATTGGATAAGTACATAATGCTGGATGGGTGATTGGAGGAGTGCATGGGTAGTTATTGGGGGATTGCTGGAGTGCATTGGTACTACCTGGGTAATTGGAGGCGGGCATCAGTAGTGTGTAGGTGGTTATAAGTTTGCATGGGTAGTGCTTGGGGAATTGTAGCAGTGCATGTATTAGTGCCTGGGCCATTGCATAAGTACATGGGTACTGACTGGATGATTAGAGTATTGCAAGGAGAGTGCATGGTGAATTTATATGTCCTTGGATTTTGACAGAGTGATTGGATAAGTACATGGTGCTGCCTGGGTGATTGGAGGAGTGTATGGGTAGTAAAATGGCGATGGCTGGAGTGCATGGGTACTACCTGGGTAATTGGAGGTGTGATCAGTAGTGTGTAAGTGGTTAGAGGTCTGCACGGGCAGTGCTTGGGGAATGTTATCAGTGCTTGTGTTAGTGCCTGGGCCATTGCATAAGTACATGGGCACTGACTGGATGATTAGAGTACTGCAAGGAGAAAGCATGGTGAATTTATAAGTAATTGGGTTTTGGCAAAGTGATTGTATAAGTAAATGGTGATGGCTGGCTTATTGGAGCAGTGCATGGGTATTGACTAGGAGATGGCTGGACTGCATCAGTAGTACTCAGGGGGTTGTAGCAGTGCATGTGTTAGTTCCTGGGTCATTGCATGAGTACATGGGTAGTGACTAAATGATTAGAGTGCTGCAAGGACAGTGTATGGTGATTTTATAACTGCTTGGGGTTTGATGAAGTGATTGGATAAGTACATGGTGGTGAATGGGTGATTAGAGGAGTGCATAGGCAGTGACAGGGACATGGATGGACTGCATGGGTAGTGCTCAGGGGATTGTAGCAGTGCATCTGTTAGTGGCTGGGTCATTCCGTAAGTACATGGGTAATGACTGGAAGATTAGAAGACTGCAAGGAGAGTGCATGGTGAGTTTATAAGTGTTTTGGTTTTGGTTTTGGTGGAGTGATTGGCTAAATACATGGGGCTGGCTGGGTGATTGAAGGAAGGCATGGGTACTGACAGGGTGTCATGATTCCCCTTGCCCCTGACGTTTCCGCTGACTGCAGCACGATTCGACACGGACTGATCGGCGCCCTCACAAGGCTGGGACTACAACGACCAGCCTGCCTAGCGAGAGACTCGCAGACCGGAAACGCGTTTCCCAGCGAGGACGCAGCGTCGGATATTCTGATCCTTTGCTGACGTCGGAGTCAGCCATAAAACCCAGCGCCTTGGACTCCGTTCTGTGCGGCAAACCGGAGGAATATTCGGAGGTAAGCGCGAGCGGCGTCTCCCTGCCCCCGACTCGTGATCCTTGTTACTGGCTGAGACGCACACCGCGGAGGTGTTTGTCGCGTCTCAGCTGAGAAGCCCGAGACAAGTTTGTGCCTTAGATTAACTCCGTTGAGGGTAGGAGGCAAGATCGAGCGGCTGCTCTCTGCCCCTCTCCTTCCACTGTTTTGCAAACAGAGACGCACGCCACGGAGGCGGTTGCCGCGTCTCTGTTACTAGACACCAGAGGTTGAACGTAGAACCTCTAACCAATTATAGAGGGTTTGCTCTTTTGGAGGAGTAGGTTGAACGGCTGTTCCCTGGCTCCAATCACGGGCTGTATGGTAGAGCGCCTGGCTGGGTGTTCTCAAGTTCGTGACAACATCAAGAGCGCCCACACCACTGACAATACTTCCCTAGCAGCTGTCGAACGGCATTTTCGGCCATTGCTTAGCACTGTGCCCTCCGTTGGCGTACACCGGGACCGGTGTACATGTGGAGGACGGTAAGAACCCCTGGGGCTGCTAAGGGTATCATTGACTTTGCTTTCTTTTCGTTTCTTATCTTGTGTTCTGTCTATCCAGCCGATTGCTATTTAATTTCAATAAAGACCTTGTTAGCCACTTACCGTCTGCTTCACTTGTTGTGACCTGGCAGTCCCCGATCCCGGGAACATATGGGCGTTACACAGGGTAATGGCTGGACTGCATGGGTACGGTCTGGGTTTTTGGAGGAGTGAATCAGTAGTGTGTAAGTGGTTAGAGGACTGCATGGGTAGTTCTCATGGGGTTGTTACAGTGCATGTGTTAGTGCCTGGGTCATTGCATGAGTACATGAGTACTGATTAGATGATTAGAGTACTGCAACAAGAGAGCAAGGTGAATGTATAAGTGCTTGGGTTTTGGCAGAGTGATTGTTTAAGCACATGGCGCTCACTGGGTGATTGGAGGAGTGCGTGGGTAGTGACAGGGCGATGGCTGGAGTGCATGAGTGGTGCTCAGGGTATTGTAGCAGTGCATCAGTTAGTGCATGGGTCATTGTATGATTGCATGGGTAGTGACTGGATGATTAGAGTACTGCAAGGAGAGAGCATGGTGAATTTATAAGTGCTTGGATTTTGGCAGGGTGATTGGATAAGTACATGGTGGTGAATGGGTGATGGAGGATTGCATAGGCAGTGACAGGGAAATGGCTGGACTGCATGGGTAGTGCTCAGAGGATTGTAGCAGTGCATGTGTTAGTGCCTGGGTCATTCCATGAGTACATAGGTACTGCCTGGAAGATTAGAGGACCGCAAGGAGAGTGCATGGTGAAGTTATAAGTGTTTGGGTTTTGGTGGAGTGATTGGATAAATACATTGTGCTGGCTGGTTGATTGAAGGAAGCCATGGGTACTGACAGGGCGATGGCTGGAGTGCATGGGTAGTGCTCACGGTATTGTAGCAGTACATGTGTACATGTGTACTGATTGGATGATTAGAGTACTGCAAGGAGAGAGCATGGTGAGTTTCTAAGTGCTTGGGTTTTGGCGAAGTGATTGGATAAGCACATGGTGCTCGCTGGGGGATTAGAGGAGTCCATGGGTAGTGACAGGGCGATGACTGGAGTGCATGGGTAGTGCTCAGGGTATTGTAGCAGTTCATGAGTTAGTGCATTGGTCATTGCATGATTGCATGTGTAGTGACTGGACGATTAGAGTGTTGCAATGAGAGTGCATGGTGAATTTATAAGTGCTTGGGTTTTGGTGGTGTGATTGGATAAGTACACACATGTCACATCAGGCCCTGCCCCCTCCCTTCACTACTGTGCAAACGCAGTCCCTGGCGGGTTTTAAGTTTTGGGGGTTAATTCCCCTTGAATCCCGAGGGTCCCTGGGGCCAACTAGCCCACCAGTTACCTCCAGTAAGCACCACAGAGCTGCGTTGCAGAGAGGTGCTCTAAGGCCATGCCCCTTTTGACACCTCTCTGCAAAGCAGCTCTGTGGCACTTACTGGAGGTACCTTACTGGAGGTACCTGGTGGGCTAGTTGGACCCAGGGAATCTCAGGATTCAAGGGGACTTAATCACCCAACTTACAATGTGCCATAGGACCCGTTTGCACAGTGGAAAAGGGAGGGGTGTGGGGCCTGATGTGACAAGCGTGCAAACGTGCCCTGTGGGGATTTTTAAGTTGGGCGATTAAGTCCCCTTGAATCCTGAATCCTGAGGGTTCCTGGGGCCCAACTAGCCCACCAGGTACCTCCAGTAAGCGCCAGATGCGGAAGACTGTGGCTCATTTAAAAAAAGTTTCAGACCGATTCGCTCACCCGGCGCGACCCCGCCTGAAAATTGTAAAAAAAAAAAAATGCTATTTTTACGGCCTTGGGGTCCCTGAGCAGGCCTGGGGTTCAGGGTGTTTTTACCCTGCTACTTTTTTTGTTTTTTTATCTTTCTCTCACCTTATTATTTCTCTCTCCGTCCAAGGCACAAGATGGCCACCAACACTTCCTCGTTTGAAGTGTAGGCAGCCATTAAGAGGCAAGCTTGTACTTGTGTGGTTAGGCTCCACCCAGATATCGAAACTTTTTATTTTTTGAATTTATCAGTAACTACGGAACGGATTTACACCATTTAACACAAAGGACTCTTTCTGAACCAAGGGCTACCTTTTTGCCAAATTTGGTGTAATTCTGCTCAGCAGTTCGGGCTGTAGCTTTGTCTAAAATTTTCTATGGATATTAACAAGGCGAAAAATTATTTTGGGACCCCTCTTTTTTTTCGGCCCCAGCTTGTTGAATCACCCCAAAACTTTCAAGACAGGAGCTGACCGGAGCGGGCCACTAGTTTTGAAATTTTTGTGAAGATTCGTCATTCGGCGCCAAAGTTATTGGGAAAAATATAAACGCTTTTCCTATGGAAACTAGGTCCTAACTATAACAACCTACTGGCAACCTCAAGTAGGTAATATATATATATATATATATATATATATATATATATATGCAGGCAAAGCACGAAGACTGAAATCTGGAGCCCCAGACCCAGAAAACGACACGAGTCCCAAAGTAAAGGCAAGTTCTTTTTATTTTCTTAAGGCAGAGGCAGCATACGAGACTGACGCGTTTCGGGCAGTTGCCCTTGTTCACAGTCACAGATTACCCTACATGCCTGGTTTTTTAAATTGCTAGTGCACACCATGTGATAGTAAAAAACATAGAAGAGTTACTATTACGGTTTTTGTTATACATCTTTTAGAGTGAGGCTGCAATGTTGTTTTAAATGCCCAAAAGTCAAATTGGTAATTCATTTACACAATGGATGCTGTAACACAGGATTATATCTGCATAAATGCATGTTTATGGTCTAAAACAGTCTCTCATGTAAAGTGCAAAGTGCAAAGTGCTGAATTGTGCAAATTATAGATCTTTACATCCTGTGCAAAATAGGCATTTTTAGTTATAAAAGTATAAATACTTAAAAACTTTCCATACAAAATTAATTGTTATGTCATAAAAATGTTATATCCTATATACACGTTAAAAAAGACAAGATCTGTAAACATATATACTCTGTGCAAAATCGCAATATAAATACAAGGACCTTAAAGACCAAAAAATACTGTTATCAATCCTGCAGGGACATCTTAAAATGATGGCAACCCTGTTTATCCTAAATGAATTGTAAGGGACATCAAGAAGTGATGGCAGCCCTGTTACTCTCCTAGATTAACACCCCGGCTGGTAGATCTCTATGTCAAAATATTCTAAATGTGCTGATAACACCATAGTGCTATGTGTTAACTCAAGATGGAACATAAACTAATCCATTTCAATTTGAGTGAACCCCAGTGCAAGAAATAAATAAAAAAGGGAAGGGAAAAAAAAGATAGACTGGAATCGACAACGAGGGAAGGAGTAAGGGCCACAGGGAAGGGAGGAGGGAGAAGGACAGGAAACTATACCAACATAACCATAAAGCAAGAGACTACACCAGGTTCATCAATAAGTATGAAGTTTGACAAATGCAGAAATTTACAAATCAATTACAGAAAGTGATAGAGATCCTCCGTGGTGTTAAGTCCATTAGGAACCTTGGTATCTAGCTCTAATATCATTCTAGATTCCATCTGGCGCAGAAGTTTGTCTCTGTCTCCCCCTCTTCTTGGTTGTGCAACTGATGTTAATACAAAATAATTCAGGCATTCCAAGTTGTTATTGTGTACTTGTCTGAAATGCCTGGCGACAGGATAAGCATTGTCGTTATTAACAATTGCACGTAAGTGTTGTAATATCCTGCCATGTACTGCTGGTCGGGTACTTCCAATATATCTCAGTCCGCAAGTACATGTGAGGACATATACCGCATATTCAGTCCTACAGTTATAATTCCCCTTGATTAGTAGGGGAGTTGGACTGAATGGGGTAGAATATGAGCATGTGTTAATCCCGAACTTACATGCCCGACAGCTATTACACTTGAAAAACCCATTTCTGGGTGGTGATCGGGTGGGTTGTGTAGTAAGTTCTGGGAAAGGGTTGGAGACATGATTACGTAAGGAGGGTCCCCTCCTAAACGTAATAATTGGATTAGCTGGAAGATCTCCGGCTAGAACTCCATCTGTCTGCAGAATTGGCCAATTTCTTGTGAGGATAGATCTTATTTTCCTGTCCTGATAGCTGAAAGCTGTAAGGAACCTAATCTCAGAGTTTTCAAAGTGTTCCTTTTTATTCAGAATCTTTTTATTTTGGGACAGAAGGGATTCCCTGGTAACCTGTTGGATTTTTGTTACTGCTGTTTTCAGGGTTTTGTCTTGGTATCCCCTGGCCTTAAATCTGCTGATTGATTCTTTTATACATTTGTCCCTTTCTTCTGCCACACTACAGATTCTCTTAATCCTAAGTAGCTCACCATATGGAATGTTATCTATGGTGTGTTTCGGATGGGCACTACTGGCGTGCAATGTGGAATTGCCCGCTGTTTCTTTACGGTACAGGGTGGTTGCCAACCGGTTGTTTTTGGGATAAACTTTTACATCCAAAAAATTAACTGCTGTTCTGCTGATATGGTGCGTGAATTTTAGATTGTATTCATTAGTATTTAACATAGTTATAAAATCCAACGCACTGGCTTCATCACCCTTCCAGATTAAAAACACATCGTCAATAAATCTGACCCATTGTTCCACACATTTAGAAAAGATGGCTTGATGTTCCCCCATGAGGACCTGCTTCTCCCAATAGCCTACGGATTTACACCATTTAACACAAAGGACTCTTTCTGAACCAAGGGCTACCTTTTTGCCAAATTTGGTGTAATTCTGCTCAGCAGTTCGGGCTGTAGCTTTGTCTAAAATTTTCTATGGATATTAACAAGGCGAAAAATTATTTTGGGACCCCTCTTTTTTTTCGGCCCCAGCTTGTTGAATCACCCCAAAACTTTCAAGACAGGAGCTGACCGGAGCGGGCCACTAGTTTTGAAATTTTTGTGAAGATTCGTCATTCGGCGCCAAAGTTATTGGGAAAAATATAAACGCTTTTCCTATGGAAACTAGGTCCTAACTATAACAACCTACTGGCAACCTCAAGTAGGTGATATATATATATATATATATATATATATATATATATATATATATATATATATATATATATATATATATAAAACTCTCACGAACTGGGGCAAGACCTTTGAAAAAGTTTTATGAAAAAACCAAACCCGTCTGGTGCCTCAGACTGCTCATTAAAGAATGCTGCCTGCAATTTGTGTAACGTGTGCATCTCTTCTTCTCTCTTCTTCTCTCCACACTGGGAGAGATCTTTGGCTGACATATAGCGACGTGGTCCCGTCGCAGAGAGCACGCACCACCAGCGAGAGCACCACAAATTTCCCCCCGACCTGGATCAAAACTGCACAGTCTCGGCAAAACCGAATTCCTGGGGAAACAGGCTGCCGGCAGACACCAGAGTCTGGTATGGGTCCCCTGCAGCCCCTGAAAATATTGGGAAGCAACAGAGTGTTACACAAAACTCGAAACTGCAACGTTCCAGGGAGACAGTCATGAACTCACCGACCACCTCGCAGAGAGTCATCACACAAACAGCATGCGTGGAACTGCAGAGACCATCACACCGAGCAACCACTAGAGGGCTGGCATTACTTGGTGTAAATGTATAGGCATTTATATAGCGCACTACTTACCCGTAGGGTCCCAAGGCGCTTCCACCGCTGCGAAACCCTTCCTGGCTTCCCTGAGAGATGGTCCCTTAATGGGTATCTCCAGGGTGAGACCAGGCATCCCCGGCGGTCTGGTGGGGCCGTTAGTGAAGATGAGGCAAGCTAATGCCCAGAGTTGCCGAGTGTGATCGCTTATCAGAGTGGGTGAGAGAATTATCGAGTCCGCTGACCCTGGTCCAGAAACCTGCCGCGCCGGGAATCGAACCCTGGTCCCGGGCCGTCCTCTGCTCTCGGGTCTGCCGCCTCTAACCAGTGAGCCACACTACTTCAATGGAATATTCCCTGCAATCCACTTGAAATTCTCACGGACGGGGTTAAGACCTTTGAAAGAGTTTCAAGAAGAAAGAAAAAAGAAAAATGAACTAACCGACCATTTCGCAGAGAGTTATGTTATGTTATGTTATGTTAACGGGGGTTGCTTATATAGCGCACGGCTACTCCAAGGAGTGTCCCGGCGCTTTCTAACCCGCAACTGAGAAAGGAGAAACAGAACATAACAGCTTACTGATTATAAAGCCGAGTTTTCAAAGCCTTTCTAAAGGCAAGAAGATTGGAGGTGCGACGGAGATCAACAGGAAGGGAGTTCCAAAGTTTAGGGGCAAGATGTTTAAAGGAACGTCCTCCTATCCTGGCCCTCCTAATGGGAGGAACCGTTGCAAGGCCAAGACATTCCGATCGGAGAGATCTGGTGGGTTTGTAGAAAACAAGCCGTTTTTGAATGTACTAGGCCCCAACCGAATGGAGTGCCTTGTGTGTTAATGTGAGAGCCTTGAAAGTAATCCGCTTCTTGACAGGAAGCCAATGAAGGGAAGAAAGCAGCTCTGATGCCCTAGCTTGCCAAGGTAGGCCGAAAATAGCCCTTGCCGCGGAGTTTTGAACTACCTGAAGTTTATGCAGGAGGTAGTCCGGTAAGCCCAGGTAGAGAACGTTTGAATAGTCAATCCTCGAACAGATCAAGGCCTGTACTGTCAGCTTCCTGTGGACTAGAGGAAGCAGAGGAAGAAATTTTCGCAGCATTTTTAGCAGACCAAAACAGGTGCTGGTGAGACCTGTGATCTGTACTTTAAGCGAAAGGGTGTTGTCGATTTTGATCCCCAAGTTTTTAGCGACCACAGAGGAAGGAGAAGGTGGAGACATGCTCACCGGCCACCATTCCTGCCAAGGCGGATCTGCCTGACAGCCGAAGAAGAGCACCTCAGATTTATCAGGGTTGCACTTGAGGCTGCTTCGCTGAAACCAGTCGAAGACAGACCCAAGGCAACCGCGGATGCTCTCCCCGTCAAACTCCATGCCCTTCTTGCAGGTGAAGAGAAGCTGGGTGTCGTCAGCATATGATATGATCTGGGCACCCAAAGACTCCGCAAGTACCGCCAGTGGAGTCATGAAGATGTTAAAAAGGGTCGGGCTCAGCACCGACCCTTGTGGGACTCCGACATCCATAGGCGGCACCTCTGCGGAGTAAGGAGGGGCCCAGACCATTTGTCGACGACCCGCTAGGTAAGATCTCAGCCAGCGTAACACCGTACCACGTAGACCAATCTCATGAAGTTTATTCAAGAGGGCCTCATGTGGGACGGTGTCGAAGGCCGCCGACAGATCCAACATCACCAGCATAACTCTTCCACCTGCGTCGAGAACTTCCTTTATGGCTTCATTAACCTCCAATAGAGCGGTCTCAGTGCTCAGATTGGGTAGAGTGGAGTAACCCATGGTCTTCCAGGAAGGAGGAAAGCACAGAATGGACGTGCTTCTCGATGATCTTAGCTAAACTGGGCAGGAGAGATATGGGCCTATAGTTAGCATGAATCTCTGGATCGAGGCCTGGTTTTTTTAGGAGGGGAACAACCATTGCCTTCTTCCAGGCAGGGGGAACATTGCCGCTAGACAAGGATAGGTTCAAGGCAGGGTAGATCAGGGGATTTAGAATCTTAGCATTGCTAGCAAGAAAACTCGCCGGGTAGGGGTCAAGTGGGGAACCTGATTTAATCCTGAGTAAAAGATCCAGAGAGGTAGATTCTGATAGAGATGGAAATTCCGATAATGTGGGGCATGTGTCAGATGGAAAAGACATCAGATTAGAATCAATCAGAGATACATAGGGAGCAGCTGGAGGAAAGGATTCTTAGATCAATTTAATTTTTGTATTAAAGAAGATAGCTAGCTCCTTTATCCAAGGTTCGGAAAACTTATGCTGGGCAGAACAGGATTTGGGAGACACAAACTCTTTAACGATGGTAAAAATTTCTTTAGAAGAGTTTGACGCAGATTCGATTCTGTTGGCGAAATAATTCTTTTTGGCCTCAAGGATAGCAGCGTGGTAAGATTTGATCGATAGTTTGTAAGCGGACTTAGCTTCCTGATCATACTGTTTCCGCCATAGTCTTTCAGCTGACTTACAGTTACGACGGGCAAGAGCAAGTGACTTAGAAAACCAGGGAGCCGAACTACGCTTGCTAGATGAACGAGGCGTAGATAGAGGGGCAAGTTCATCAAGCCTTTCAGTCAGCCATTTCTGAAAAGTTTCAAGGTCCCTCTCCAGATGGCCAGATAAGGTACATGGATGTTCGTGATATGCTAGAGCCAGATTCTCCGGGGTAATTTTGTGAAAGGGTCTACTAGGGTGCCTAAGTTGGTCCGAGTTAATACAGGAAGTTTTACTTCTACCTTGAATAAAAAAGCTGATCAAAGAATGGTCAGACCATAAAACAGGAGTGGGGCGGGACATCATAAGGGGAAAGGTGGAAAAAACCTGGTCAAGAATGTGACCCTTATCATGAGTTGCACTAGAGATGAAGGGTGTTAGGCCGAGAGGAGCAGTGATGTCCATGATTTTAATAGCCTCACTGTCTGACTCGACATCCATATGGATATTAAAATCCCCAAGCATTATACAATGTTCCACCTTTAGGCAAAGAGTAGTGATAGCTGAATGAAGCTCATCAAAGAAAGAACCTCGCAGACCCGGAGGCCTATAGACTAGGAGCCCTGAGAATGATTGGTGCGGGGAAAGTGCAATGGAAAAGGCAAGGGATTCGCAGCCAGAAATGGGCGAAGATGGAATAATTGCACAAGCAAAGGATCTTTGGACTACGAGTGCCACACCTCCACCTTTACCCAGAGCCCTGTCCTGTCTATAGACTATATAGTCGGGTGGAATGGCTGCCGCGATATCGGGGTTAGAGGACTCATTTAACCAAGTTTCTGTGAGCATAAGACAGAGTGGTTTCTCAGCTGTCAGTAACTCAAAAATGTCCAAAGCGTGCCTATGCAATGAGCGGGTGTTTAATAATAAGCACTTATAATTATTAACAGGGGGTAAGTGGGGTGCCTCAGAAGCCCTATATATGTTAGGATACCAACCACAGCCAGGACAGCGGCATTTGCCTTTATAACGGCCTGGAAAAACAGAACGACAGGACGCAGTATTTAAATTATAGGATAGTAGATCCCCTGCAGAGTAAGTAACCCTATGACCAGAGTTCTCCGCCGCGCCGTCCGCTGCCATGTCGCGGACGGGCGCAGACGGGCAGGACTCTGGCACGACTCCGGCGCAGATCCGGCGCGACCGCTGATCGCGTCCGCTGCGCGGAGTCATCACTGTCCGTTTTTATGACGCTGAAATCGCGTCACGAACCACAACCCGACCCAAGATGGCCGCCAAAACCGGTGCTCTGCTCTCGGCGTCAATACTCGGCCGAGAGCAGGTCCGGATCAAGAGGGGAGGGGGTGAGAAGGGGTCTGAGGCGCTACTGAGCGCAGGGGGGTCACAATACACCTATTCAGCTCAGGTGTAGCCAAAGTAAGAAAATACACAATTCAATCTTAAAAACGATTAAAATATGAGGAAATGCAAGAGACCTCCCGGCTTCCGCCTCAGGAGGGTGAAAAGTGCGTGCAAGGTTAGAATTACCAGCACTCTCCCTTCGCGCCCTTTTATGACGCTGAAATCGCGTCACGAACCACAACCCGACCCAAGATGGCCGCCAAAACCGGTGCTCTGCTCTCGGCGTCAACACTCGGCCGAGAGCAGGTCCGGATCAAGAGGGGAGGGGGTGAGAAGGGATCTGAGGCGCTACTGAGCGCAGGGGGGTCACAATACACCTATTCAGCTCAGGTGTAGCCAAAGTAAGAAAATACACAATTCAATCTTAAAAACAATTAAAATATGAGGAAAGGCAAGAGACCTCCCGGCTTCCGCCTCAGGAGGGTGAAAAGTGCGTGCAAGGTTAGAATTGAGTTATCAGACAAACAGCATACGTGGAACTACGGGGACCATCATGCCGAGCAAATCGCCACAATGAGCCGTAGTGCCGTGATGTCCACTAGAGGGCTGGCATAGACGTTAAAACCCTCCCCACAATCCACTCGGAACTCTTACGAACTGGGGCAAGACCTTTGAAAAAGTTTTATGAAAAAATGAAACGCGTCAGGTGCCTCAGACTGCTCATTAACCATTTCGATGCTGATGACGAGCTCAGCTCGTCATCACCCACGGGTGTCATGTGCTGATGACGAGCTGAGCTCGTCATGCAAACAGCAAAATGGTAAATCCCAGCACAGGAGGGGGAAAACGCCTAGCAGCCAAGAGGGTAAAGAATGCTGCCTGCAATTTGTGTAACGTGTGCATCTCTTCTTCTCTCCACACTGGGAGAGATCTTTTCCAGACATATAGCGACGTGGTCCCGACGCAGAGAACTCGTACAACCAGCGAGAGCGCCACAAATTTCCCGACCTGGATCAAAACTGCACAGTCTCTGCAAAACCGAATTCCTGGGGAAACAGGCTGCCGGCAGACACCAGAGTCTGGTATGGGTCCCCCGCAGCCCCTGAAAATATTGGGAAGCAACAGGGAGTTACACAAAACTCGAAACTGCAACGTTCCAGGGAGACAGTCATGAACTCACCGACCACCTCGCAGAGAGTCATCACACAAACAGCATGCGTGGAACTACGGGGACCATCATGCCGAGCAAATCGCCACAATGAGCCGTAGTGCCGTGGTGTCCACTAGAGGGCTGGCATAGACGTTAAAACCCTCCCCACAATCCACTCGGAACTCTCACAAACTGGGGCAAGACCTTTGAAAAAGTTTTATGAAAAAACGAAACGCGTCAGGTGCCTCAGACTGCTCATTAAAGAATGCTGCCTGCAATTTGTGTAACGTGTGTGTCTCTTCTTCTCTCCACACTGGGAGAGATCTTTGCCTGACATATAGCAACGTGGTCCAGTCGCAGAGAACACGCACAACCAGCGAGAGCGCCACAAATTTCCCGACCTGGATCAAAACTGCACAGTCTCTGCAAAACCGAATTCCTGGGGAAACAGGCTGCCGGCAGACACCAGAGTCTGGTATGGGTCCCCGCAGCCCCTGAAAATATTGGGAAGCAACAGGGAGTTACACAAAACTCAAAACTGCAACGTTCCAGGGAGACAATCATGAACTCACCGACCACCTCGCAGAGAGTCATCACACAAACAGCATGCGTGGAACTGCAGAGACCATCATACCGAGCAACCACTAGAGGGCTGGCATTACTTGGTGGAATATTCCCTGCAATCCACTCGAAATTCTCACGGACGGGGATAAGACCTTTGAAAGAGTTTCAAGAAGAAAGAAAAAAGAAAAATGAACTAACCGACCATCTTGCAGAGAGTCATCAGACAAACAGCATACGTGGAACTACGGGGACCATCATGCCGAGCAAATCGCCAGCAATTTGTGTAACGTGTGCGTCTCTTCTTCTGTCCACACTGGGAGAGATCTTTGGCTGATATATATATACATATACATATATCTATATGTATTCACTGAAAAAATCATAGGTTTCACAACAGTTATAGTTAGCTGGAAATTTTACTGACATAAAAACAATGAAATTCCACGTTATAGTAAGTTGGACTCACTATAACTTGCGCGTGTAATGCACTGCTGATGACGTCACATATTACATCACTCATGACATGGTCAGTGACATCACTCATTACATCACTGATGACACCATCTAGTGAATGTGTGTCTTTCTAAAAAATAAATATGTTTTATATATGTATATGTAAAGGTCGATGGAAGAATAAATGTTTAAATAAGTGTCTAATTGGATGTTTTAAAAAAAAATGATTGGTTAACTGGCTTATTAAGTGTATCTTAGTGAATACATATATTAGCGAGTAACTTTTAAATATTATAATATATGTATCAGTGTTTCACTTTGTGTATAAGTGGCTGCATGGGTTGGTGACTGACTCCCTGTTTGTATGTGTTTTGAAGACAGCATATGTGCAGGACTGTATGGGTGGATGAGTGTGTATATGTGTGTGTTAGTGAGTGAATGACTGTCTCACTAGTGTCTTTATCAGTAACAAGATATGTTTTAATCTAGTATATGTGAGTATTGATCTATATAAGTGAGTATATGAGAGAGTGAGAGATTGTAAGAGTTCCTGTTTAAATAAGTATGTGTTTCTATAAGTGATTGTTTAAGTGAGTAAGTATGTGTAAGTTTCCTTAGAAGTAAAGTGGTAGTGTGTGTATAGCTGTATATGCAAATTAATGGATGCTCAATAGTTTATTTGCATGTGTGTTTATGTGTGTGAGTAACGTTTGGATGATTGTCGGTGTGTAACAGGATGTATAGGTGTTTCACTACATATAATGAGTGAATATATGTATGAGTGACTATGTAGAACTGTTGGTGAATGAGTGGATGTGTATATAGATGGTGGTATTACTGAATTGGTTGTTGTAACTGGTATGGGTATCTCCACTTTTTTGAAAATGTTAGTTTCTATTTTTTAATATATGTTTCAAGGGTTACTTTACAGTGAAAGGAGGTCTGTCACTCTGTCACAAGGATGGTGTCATCAGTGATGTCATGAGTGATGTCACTGACCATGTCATGAGTGATGTAATATGTGCCGTCATCAGCAGTGCATTACACGCGCAAGTTATAGTGAGTCCAACTAACTATAACATGGAATTTCATTGTTTTTATGTCAGTAAAATTTCCAGCTAACTATAACTGTTGTGAAACCTATGGTTTTTTCAGTGAACTTAATAGGTTTTTTAAATGCTAATTCCTAACTATAACTGGTGTGAAACCTATGGTTTTTTCAGTGAATTTCAAAGGTTTTTTAAATGCTAATTCCTAACTATAACTGGTGTGAAACCTATGTTTTTTTCAGTGAATTTCATAGGTTTTTTAAATGCTAATTCCTAACTATAACTGGTGTCAAACCTATGGTTTTTTCAGTGAATTTCATAGGTTTTTTAAATGCTAATTCCTAACTATAACTGGTGTCAAACCTATGATTTTTCAGTGAATTTCATAGGTTTTTTAAATGCTAATTCCTAACTATAAGTCTCACTTTATAAGTAAGACTGTTAGCACTCTAATTGTTCTTTAGAACACTCTGGGACATTCTGTCATTGGGCTATAGTTGGGCTACATCTGGCTGATATTTGGGCTACATTTGGTTTTTTTTTGTCTCTGGTGGCCATCTTTGGGCTACATTGGGCTACATTGGGCTACATTTGGGCTACATTTGGGCTCTAACATATATATAGCTCAATGTAGCCCAATATATATTTTTTCAAAGTTAATTTTCTTAAAAACCACTGGAGCATATTTCTTGAGACATAGCAAACGCACATTGGGCTACCAGTCCCTACAATTTTTCCCAATTTTTTTTATATATCTATATTTTTTAATTTTTTTTTGCCCTGGAGCGCTCCCGGTGCGCGCCCCGGTGAGCGCCCGGGAAAGCGTAGTATTTTGAAGCGCCCCGGTGCGCGAAACGGGAAGCGTCCCGTTAGCGCCAATGTCGCGATCGAAAACAGCATCGTGACGCGTCGCGTAAGCGTGACGTATCACGTAGCCGCGCGATGTGTCTTATGACGCGCTGCGTAAACGCACCCAGAAGCGCTCCACGGCGCGGCCCGGAGCGCGAAACGTAAGCGCACCGGAGCGCGTAACGTAAGCGCATCGGGTCATGTGACTTGAAAATAACACTTTTCATTGGTTCTCATCATTTATTTCTCCAAATAATGAAAGCCCCCTCCTTTTTTCCTCATTCTTACTTTCTTCATTGAGAGAGCAAGAGCTATTTTTTAGCAAACAATGGCATCGCTTGTTGCTGCAGCTGGTGCACCTCCACCACCACCCCCACCACCAAGAAAAGAAGGTCCACCACCACAGTTTCTTGGAGGACAAGAAGAAGAGGAGGAAGAAGAGGAGGAGGATGAACAACCAAGGCGCTTCCTGCCTGAAGAACCAAGACAAAGGCACGTTAAAGTGCACTTTATTTGGCAATTCTTTTCTTTTCCTGAAGACCAGAAAAAGGTGAACGTCCCCAAAGTCACCTGTCTTATTTGTGGCAAAGTTCTCTCCAGGGGCAATCCCAAAAAGAAATATTCTTTTGATAATTTTACCATGATCCGCCACATGGAGAGGTGGCATCCCAATAACTTAGCCCAGGCTGAAGTACAGGAACTTCGAAACAACCCACCCCCTGTGGCCAGCACTTCCTCTACTGAACCCTCACTTTCTGGTCCTGAAGAACGCCAAATGGTGCCAAATATTCAGCAAAAATTTGGCAACCTCAAATGTGTTTGCATTTTCTGTGGCAAAACATTATGTTATGGTGAACTTAGGGGCCGATTAGGATGGAGGATTTTCCGCCTCCTCCGGGCCGGCGGAAGCCACCTCCGGCCCGGCGGAGGCGGAAAATCCTCTGCGGACTCACCAAAGACCCACCGCCGCATTACGATGGCTGGTGGGTCTTGGTTTCTGTCCGCTGCTTTTCCGCCGCGGTCGGATTACAACCGCGGCGGAAAAGCTCTCATTTGGCTGGCAGTGTCTATCAGACACCGCCGGCCAAATTAGGAAGCATTTGAAAACATGCTTTTCCGCGGCGGTTTTTCCGCCGTGGAAAAGCATGTGTACTTTTGATTTGGGGGGCCCGTTGCTGGCCCCCAGGGTGTTGGTGGGTGGGGGGTGCACATGGGGGGTACCTATGGTACCCCCCAGCATTTACATGCACAATGCGGCAGGCACCGCGCGGTGCCTGCCGCTTTGTGCATGTAAATGTTACACATGCACTTTTAACATTGCGGCGGGTGCTGCTTGAAGCAGCACCCGCCGCAATGTTAAATATCCAGGATGTGACCGCCAGGGTGGCGGTCACATCCTAATCGCACATGAGGGAACGCCGCAGCCCATGCGGACGTTCCCTCATACTCTGGGGTCGCGGACGGACTCAAGTCCGTCCGCGATCCTAATCGACCCCATTGTGTCACCTTAATAAATAATGCTGTAGACAACCACCAATGTAGCAAGAAAAGGAAGCAGTAATTCTTTTCTTTTTTTTTGCTCCTGTTGAGCCATTTCCAATTCCCTGTTTTTTGTTTGTTCCCTTAAAAAAAACCAAAAAATATAAAATTGTTCAAAAATACAAAAAAAAAAAAATGTTCAGAAAAATAATACAAAAAATATAAAACAACAAAAGGAATAAAAAAAAAGTTTTTTCAGAACTACCTCCCATTTATAAAATATTGCTAAATATTTTAAACTCGGGCATTCTTTTTTCTCTTTTGTGCGCTTCCCGGTGCGCTCCCCGGTGCGCGTACCGGGTGCTCCCCCCGCGCAAATCAAAATTTTATGGCCCCCACATCAAACCTAGAGGGTTAGGGGGGGACTATCCCTGCCCCCTTATGGTCATTTCCACCTTTGATTTTTCCACCTCTTATGTCTCAATTTTAATGAGACACAAGATGGCGGCTGCTACGGACTGTTTCGAATGTTTACAGACACCCGAGAGCCAATCAGCTTTCTGTGCGCAAGTCGCGTGGCGCGCCCGGAGCGCTCCTCGGAGCGCGTACCGGGGCGCTGCCATAGATATATATATTTTTTGGAACCTAAATTACTCAAAGTCCACTGGAGCAAATAACTCAAGACATAGCAAAGGCACATCGGGCTACCAGTCCCTACAATTTTGCCAAGTTTGGTGGAAATCCATTCAGCCGTTCGGGCTAAAAGTGAAACCGACCGCCCTATGGAAATTAACATGGGGAAAACACATTTTGGGACCCCCCTTTTATCTCGGCCCCCACTTGACGAATCCCCCCCAAACTTACAGGTAAGGACCAGAGCACCGCGAGGCAAATTTGAGGAAATTTTCAGGCAGATTCCTCAGGGAAGGAGCGGGCCATTTTCTTGGAGAAATTCTTGAAGATTCGTCCACCGGCGCCAAAGTTATTCCCAATAGAATGTTGCGGATTTCCTATGGAAAGTAGATCCTAACTATAACTACCTACTGGCGACCGCCAGTAGGTAACATATATATATATATATATATATTTTTTTTTTTTTCAAAGGTCCAAGCTTTTAGGAGTCACACGACTGCTTCCCACTTCCTCTGCATTCTGAAATTGGGTATGGTAGCCCTACGCGTTTTGAGGCCGTCATGCCTCTCATCAGGGGCTGGCTATTGTTTGTCACTGGTGCACGGAAGTCTCTTATGGGCGTGCCTCGTTAATTGAAAGAACCCTGGTGGGCCGCGCTGAAGCGCTACGATAATGGAAGCACGCTGGGACATGTAGTCTTTTAAGAGTCATTGTATTGCCATTAGTGGGCTCCACGCACCAGCATTAAAACATTTCATCTTTAGAATCACGAAGCAGAGACAAACCTTTGTAGGTATTTGGTCCGCTGTGCTGTTCGTGTTGGACTTCGTTCCAACTTTCAGCCTTGTTAATTTCCGTAAGAAACTTTAGCCAAAGCTGCAGCCCGAACTGCTGAACGGAATTACACCAAATTTGGCAAAAAGGTAGCTTCTTGGTTCAGAAAGCAGCCTTTTTATTAAATGGTGTACATTTGTTCAGTAGCTGCTTAGAAATACGAAAAATGAAAGTCAGAAAATCAATTTCCCTTAGGAAACTTTAGCCAAGGCTACAGCCCCAACTGCTGATGGTGTAAATTTGTTCAGTAGTTGCTGAGAAAATCAAAAAATGAAAATATCCCTATCTAGGGGCGCGGTGGGTTCGTGAACCCTCCCTACCACACGCTTCATTCTAATTGGCTGCCAACACTCCAAACCAGGAAGTGTTGGCAGCCATCTTGTGACTCGGTAGAACCGAGTCACAAGAAAACAGTAAAAGAAAGTGAAAAATGAGGAAAAGGGGCAGGGTAGAAACACCTTTACCCCTAGACCTGCTCAGGTGGTCCCACAAGGACCACACATTTTTTTTTAAACGTACGAATGTGCGGAGGGTACGCTAATCCTGACGAAAAAATGTATAAAAAACTTAAGCAGGGGCTCCCCCACTTCATTTAAATGAGCTCCCAGGTAGGCCAGGTCCCGGGGGCAATCGTATAATTAAACCGCCAACTCCTCTGGGCTATGTAAATTAGGTGCGGGAGGGAACACCGCCCTCCCACAGCCCTGGGGACCACCCGGGGCTTTGAAAATAGAGAGAGGGGGGCTGGGTGCCCCCCTCCTGGAGCACTTGATGGCCCTGGGGCATTGCTGTTTGCTATGACAGGACGGGAGCATGGCTTCTTCCCTGTTGAAGCGAGAGGAGGAAAACCTCCTCTCGCTTCAATAAAGGAAAAGAGAATAGCTTTTGGGCAAGGGAAGCTGCATGTTAGCAGCTCCTGTTGCCCAAAAGGAATACCCGATCCTGCAGGAGATAGGGAGCTGGCGGGACCGTGGGGGCATTGTAGCTCCCCCCAGGGTCCCCAACAGAGAGGCCTGGCCCCGGGGGATGGGGTGCCCGGGCCAGTAGTGGCCTGGGAGGGGGGCCACGTGCCCCCCTCCCCTCTGAATTTTTTTTTAGATGTGTGCATGCCTCAGGGTATGAGGTCCCCGAGGCGAATGTAAATTAATGAAAGTGAATGATTTTTATTTTTATTTTTTTTTAAAAGTTTGGAGTCGCTACCCTAGAGCGGCCCCCTAGTGTGAATACGAAGGGTGCGCAGCTCCCAGCGTGGCCCCCTAGTGTGAACGCGCTGGGTGCACGGTTCTCAGCTCTGCACTCGAGTACTTCTCAGGTCTTTAAAACACTGAGAGGCATATTCTCAAGGACACATGGCCGAGTTAACAGCACTTTATCGCAGCCAAAATGTTAATAAATTTAGCGCACCATTGACAAGCTGGTGAAAACAACCCATATCACCAGTTTACCAGCGATAGCAGCCTCATAAAGCATTGTCACGGTTGACCCCGGCAAATATCGCTAATGGGATACAGAGTAGGCGTTTCCATGCAAAAAGCAGCGAACACATCACTTCACAACTTTCTCAACCACCAGCAAGATCGGCGAAGAGAATACAAAAAACAGGTGATAAGGTGCGTTAGCACCAGGAAGTTTACACCTACTCTGATCTTGTGTAAAGTCGGACTAAAACCTGCAAAATGAAAGGGAGCCCAGCCCACAGCCACACCTGAACGACAACAGATGCAATGGAGCCAATGATCATGCAGCTCGGACACCCAACAGTGCCCCAACACCCCCCATCACCAGCCCCTTGTCCACCATCCCCCTTTAACCCTGACAAACAAATGTTACAGTAACCTTCCGAAATCTGAAACGTAACAAATCAGCTGATGTCGCACAATTATAACAAAAAAGATGCATGTGAGGTTGGACAAATGAGAATCACAGTCACCTATGGATTTACATATAAAACATTTTATTTAAACAAAACAGCAAAATAAAAGTAGGTACAGCCATGATGTGTCATCCCTTGACAATCTGTGAATAACAGCCTGCAAGACAAAAAGCAAGATAAGATTGTGCGTCATGCACCCATCAAAGGAGAGAGAGAGAGAGAGAAAGAAAGAAAGAATGAGAGAGAGGAAGGGAGAGAGAAAGAAAGAAAGAGTGAGAGAGAGAGGAAAACAGAGAGAGAGAGAAAGAGAGAGAGAGAGGAAGAGAGAAAGAGTGAGAGAGAGGAAGAGAGAGACAAAGAGAGAAACAGTGTGAGAGAGGAAGAGCGAGAGAAAGAGTAAGAGAGAGAGGAAGAGAGAGAGAAAGAGTGTGAGAGAGAGAGAAAGGAAGAGATGGAAAAGGAGAGTGAGTGCCGACACTGTGGACAAAACCCTCACAGCTCACCTTTCAGCCACCGGTGTGTCTCCAACCATGTGCCGTGACATACTGCAGCCCTCAAGCTCACTCATCTGAAACATAGTATAGAATCAGTAATGGTAGAGTACATACAACTGCACATGCCTTCATCACTGTCCCGCCCCAAGCACCCAGGCTGCTGCACTCCATCCACTCCCGCTGCCCAGAGGTGACTGCCAGCCACTGTGCAAACAAATCTCTATGCTCACCTTCCGCCACTGGCATGTGTCCAAGAGGGCCCACCACATGCCGAAGCAACCTCCTCAGCTGTTGCAGGATTCCACGGCACAGGCCCCCAGCGCATCCTGTTGCACCGCGTCCAGGAGTCATGTCTGTACAGCAAGCTGCCTTTGGCGTACAAGCGTTCGAGCCGAGCTCACAATTCAAATCGGGTCTTGATTGCCAGGATGGTGTATCGAGGCCACGCATCATCCTAGGCTGCACACCTGCTCAGGTCTGGTGGCACTAACTCAGTGGAACTCAAGTCATCGCCACTTGGCGGGAGGCCTGTGTCGAGCAAAGTCCCTTGGCTGCCACCAACTCTGTGTACTTCAAGACATGGGAGAGATTGGAAATGGCCTCCAGCACGTGCGCCCGGCCCTTTTTATTGGCAGGTTCATATGTCCTATGACGCCTGTGCTGCATGGGTGTGGTGTGGGTGTAAACCATCCATGAGGGAGTGGGTGTGGCATGCTGACAACTAGACCTGTGATCAGCAGATCACTACAGGAAAGACCTGGGACATGTAGCGTTGTCATTCCTTCCTGTAAGCATAAGCGGAGTGGGCTGGCCTGGCGTATGCCAGTCCTACTTGAGGATGTGAACAATGATTCCAGAGCTCAGGGCGTTGTTCAGTCCTGGGCTGTATGAGGAATCAATTGCTGCCGGTGTCTCTGTTGTAGAGTTGCCGCCAACCGGGCCGCAAGCGCCAATGTGTCACCCTGTGACACAAGTCCCACAGCATGGCCAACATGGAAAGTAGGGGGAATCACTGACCCTACATTCATCCATACTTCCACACATAAAAGATTGTGCACATGACATTTCTGTGTGGATATGAATGTTTATTGCACATTCAGTGGAGTGTTGCAGCTGTAGCAATACAGGGCCATGCACAGCTCAAATTTCAATTTTTGGCCTATGTAGGGCAGCCAATTAGAGCTAAGCTCATGCTCGGGGTTAGGCTCTGCCAACAAATGTACTTATCCAATCACTCTGCCAATCCCCAAGCTCTTATAAATTCTCTGTACACTCTATACACTCTCCTTGCAGTACTCTAATGATCCAAATCTCTACCTATACACTTATCCAACGACCCAGACAAAGGTACATAACCAAAGTTTTACCCCCTGCCAGAAGTAAAATGGTTGCGTGTGCTGTCCACAGCACAATGTAATGTGGTAGGGCCCAGGGGCAGCATCATGCATACATAATTAACACATGAACACTGTTAGATAGATAGTGGAGCTGGGTACAGGTACATGCGCTCGGTCCCTTTTTTTTTTACCAGGATCACATGTCCAGTGACGTCTGTGCTGGATGTGTGCGAGGTGAGTGTAAGCACAAAGTACAACAGTAATTATTAGATCACACACAGAGATTTAATCATAAAGGGTCTATGACTTGTGCTGCACTAAGGTAGGGCACCAGATGTGAAATAATACACAAACGTTTTTATCGTAAAGGGTCCATGACTTGTGGTGCACTGAGGTAGGGGTAGCAGATCTGAAATCATACACAAAAGATTCTATCATAAAGGGTCCATGAGTTGTGGTGCACTAAGGTATGGGCATCAGAAGCATTCAGCGTGTCCACAGCCAGCGATGATGCGTAATCTGGGAGGGTCGCACTGGTAGCAATGCCTGTTGCCTACTGGACTGTGTCATCTGCATTCGCAGCTCGATCTGAATTGTGAGCCCTTCTGTCCACAGTGCAAATCGAAGGCAGTATTCAGCACAGACATTGAGGAATACTTTTTGTCACTTCCTCTTGACAAAATCCAAGGACATAGAGTACAATTCTCTCTGCAATTAATAAATCAAAACTGAATTCAAACTGAGAGCTCTGCTGTCCGCAGTGTAGACTGCCATTCAGTGTTCCTTTGGACTGCAAGATGAATTTGGTCATTGTACTAATGCTATAACTGATATAAAACCAGTTCTTGAAGCAAGGATACTAAAAGGATATTATCTAGGTTTAAGGGACATTATGGTTAGTTGCCTATTGGACTCTGCAATTAATGAATTAAGACTCAATTTTAAGTGTGAGTCCTGATGACCACAGGGTAGGCCGGAGGCAGCGGTCAGCAAGGGCCCACAGCCACATGGTGTTGAGCTGAGCTGCATAGTTAGTGGCACCAGAAGCATTCAGCGTGTGCGCAGCCTGCAATGATGCATGGCTCCGGTGGGCTGCACTGATAGCAATGTCTTTTGTGTAATTAATTGTGCCTTAATAAGGCTACATGGCAATGACTTGTGGTGCACTGAGTTAGTGGCACCTAAAGCACTCAGCGTGTGCGCAGCCTGCAATGATGTGTGGTCCAGGCGGGCCGCACTGGTAACAATGTCCTTTGTCTAATGCATTCTGCCTTAATAAGGCTATGTGGCGATGACTTGTGGTGCACTGAGTTAGTGGCACCTGAAGCACTCAGCGTGCGCACACCCTGCGATGATGCATGGTCTGGGCAGGCCGCATTGGTAGCAATGTCTGTTGCCTACTGGACTGTGTCATCTGCAATTGTGACTTGATCTGAATTGTGAGCCCTGCTGTCTGCAGTGTACTTCGAAGGCAGTAGTCTGTGCAGACAGAGCTCTGTGGTGCTGTGGGGCTGGGTTCGCAGGGGGCCTGTGTCGAGGAGGCCGGCGGTCATGGTGGCGGCCTCATGGCAGGATGAGGGCTGCGGCTCTGGCAGACACATTGGCCTTCCCAGAAGTGAACCACACCCAGAGCCTTGGCCTATTTATTCACACTCCTATGCTGGAGTGGTGTACGTTGGACCAACCCACTCCACTTCTACTGCCACTTACAGGGGAACGACACAGCTAAATGACTGTGATTTTCCCCACCTCCTGAGGTAACATGGTTGTGTTCACTGTCCACAACACTACAAACACCAGCAGTATATGTACAAATGGAGAGGTCTGTGCTCTGCATAGTCAGGTCTTTCCAGCATATCACCGCTACACTTGGCATTGTGTGCATTGTTATTGATGGGTGACTTGCGTCCTTCACACATACTTGGTTACCAAATCTCCAACATTCAGCTATTGAGCGGCTAAGGGGCCATGCTGTTTTGAGAAGGTCAGCTGTCCTGTTCTGCACTGCCTCTGTGGTAGTAGGAAGGGTGGTCTGGGGGAGGTCCTGGGTGTGGTGGCGGTGGGTGTTGTGGCCTTCTTGGGTGTCAGACCTGCATGATAAGAAGCTCTATGACATGTATTGGTCCTCAGATGTGGCTCTTGGCTGGGCTCCCTTTCATACTGTAGGTAATCATCCTGCTTTACACCAGTAAAAGACAGATGTTAAATTCTTACTGCTAACACAGCTTTTTGCCTGTTTTGGGATCGCATCACAGATTTGGTTGGTCGTTGAAAATATCGGGATGTGGTTTTTTTGTGTTATTTTTGCACGGAAACGCCTACTCTGCATATCAATAGCATTAGTTATCGCTCTCATTTGTGGCGATTTTTTGGCGGAAGCTTTCGCTGAAAAACTAGCAATATCAGCAGTTTTCACCAGGTTGCGAATGGGATGATAATATAAAATTACTTAAAAAACCATGTTTAATTAACATTATAATTAGAAATGAGCCTTTAAAAAACCTTTGAAATTTACACAAAAAAACATAGGTTTCAGGGACGTTATAGTTAGAAATTAGCATTTAAAAACCTTAGAAATTCACTGAAAAAAACATAGATTTCAGGGACGTTATAA
The DNA here is from genome assembly GCF_964263255.1 of Lissotriton vulgaris. Lineage (NCBI taxonomy): Eukaryota > Metazoa > Chordata > Amphibia > Caudata > Salamandridae > Lissotriton > Lissotriton vulgaris. The sequence continues at coordinate 301,774 of NW_028244611.1, forward strand.
ATAGTTGGACATTTCACTTGCACAAAACCAGAGAAATTCGGCCGTTATAGTTAGTAGAGCTAATTATAACTCGCACCCCCCGCACTGCACTGCTGATGACGTCAGATATTACATCACTTATAACATGATCCGTGACACCACTGATTACATCAATGCTGACATCTCAAATGACATCACTGATGACATCATCAATGTGATAATTTTATGCACCTCTTCACACCCTAATAAAAACTTTGATACACCCACTCTAAAATACAGACTACCAATTTTGAAACCATAGACAAACCAATAGCAGTTACTACATACCCACTGACTAATTCCTAGGTATACATACACATCCGTTCATTCACCCATACAGTCACTCATATATGCAGTCACACATCAATACAACACTATCATATACACTCATACACCTATACAGCCACTTACACAGTGCCACTCATCCATAGAGTTATTAACACACCTAGCCAGTCATGTAAAGAATCAATAACACTGCCATTTGCTCACCTATACAGTTATGCATTCAGTACCTAACCTATTCATTCAGATACTAACATATACTTACTCTCATCTCTTGTGCAATCATCGACACAAGCACACACTCATGTATACAGCCATTCTCACATTCACTCACTCTGACATATAGACATGTATATACTCTAGCACTCACATATACTGCCTTTCACATATGTAGTTACTAACACATATACCACTGAGACATCCATTAACTCACCAACATACCCATACACGCACTCACCCACCCATACAGCTATTTCCACATGCACTATTGAACCCATACATCCAGTGAATCATCCACTCACACATGAATGTAGAAAGTCCCACCCCCCACACAAACACTGAGGCACCCATACAGATATTCATGCAACCAATAAATGATCCATATAGACACTCATGCAGCTACTCACCAACCCATGCAGCAGCTTACACAACAGACAGACTGATAAAGATAGTCACACAGTTTAGTCACTAACCCATGCATTCAGTAAGACACAATTAATCACTCACTTATACATTCAGTCACACGCCTATTAAATCCTCAACCCAGACACTTATACACACACTCATTCTTCAATACACCATGGCATATATATAAAACATATTTAAACTTTATAGAAACACAAAGTCACTGGATGATGTCATCAGTGATGTTATCAGTGATGGGGAAGAGGTGTGGCAACGTGGCCAGCGCGACTGACTCTGGAATCTGGGGATCACGCTTCAATCCCCAGCACCGACTGCATATTAGCCCAGCACCATGTGATCTGGGCAATAGCTTGCTTAATCTTCCCGACGGCCCCCTGCGCTTGGAGACCCTTATGGGTGATTGTTCGCACTTTACAAATGTGGATTATCATTATTATTTGAGATGTCATCAGTGATGTCATCAGTGATGTCACTGACCATTGTTGTGTGTCGATTTAGATACCGTATATAGGTGTCCTGATTTATGGCCTTATATAGGCACAATTCACTTTGCCCTTATTTAGGCATATATATCCAATCCTTATTTAGGCATTATCCATGCTAACCAAATACAGGCATGGCCACCTTCATCCATCCATTCACATCACAACAAGTTCTTGGAAAACAGACTCTTAAGCCTTTAGGACTTCCCCTTGCTTGGATTATTGATTTCTCCAAGAATTCATTTATTATGCAATAACATCTATTCCCTAGGGGTTCATTCATGACGTTCCTCTGCCCGTCTTTTACGTTAATACTGGCATTCCTTAACACCTTCAAGGTATAAATATACCTTCCTTGCCATGGCAAGTCACGGTTGCATACTTGCACGGCTCACCACGGCAAGTTCGGAAGGAAGTCGAGTCCCAGCCTGACGCACTGACCAGATGCTGTCATCCTCCTCGCAGAGAATCCAGCTCCAGTATTACTGACTCCTCTTGCGGGGTGTTAGAGATCGAGACCCGGAAAGAGATTCCAACCTCTCTCATTCTAAGGTATGGAGCAGACTAAAACCTAGAGGGACTTTTGGCAAATCTTGGCAAAACCAATCCTAACTTTAGCTAAACTAGACTATTAAAAAACAGCACCTACTTCTTACCTCGTACTACACTTAGGATAGGTACACTGGGGTAGAAGAGTGAGTGTTCACATTTTAGCCTGTGTTATTTATGTATCTATTTTTATGAATATATGTTATAGCTACAAACCATGCTATTGCAGTATTATTTTATCTAACTGCTAACGCTGTACGTATTATACTTCACATTCTGTCTTACGATTGTAGCAGTTCATATCTCTTGCACGAGAAATAAGACTGTTCAATAACCCTTTTTATTGAAACGCCCATCTACCTATTTCTGTGTAAACTCTGTAAAAACGAAGCATGCACAATTGACTGAGTCAAACTGTTATCTACCGTTTCCACGATTCGGAGACTTTTCAGATTCAAAAGGGAAACAAAGTTGTCATGTTTATGCGTTTGTCAGAAACAAATCTCTTTTTGTTCATTCAAGAAGTTTCCAGTGACCTCCGAGTTAGCTGGCACACACAAGTAATCAAGTTTAATGGACTCGATAGAGGCATACTGACCTCAGTTCCATGCCACAGCTATAGTGTATATTATTCCAATGTGTAGAGCCTATCAGGGATATAGGGATTAGACTACATGGTGCCAAACGGTTTGGTAAGGCACTAATTTAAAGCTAGATACTTAAGTAACTCAGTTGTACTTTTCTCAGAGATCCCTACTCATAAAACTCCATAAGACATCTGGAGTGGGTAGGGATAATATCCGCCATAGCTGAGTAGGACAAAAATCCTATGTATTAGCTGCTTGGTTTGTTCAATGTTGAAGGATACAGTGTTCCACAAATATTGTGCACCTTATCTTTGTTCCCTTGATACTTGCTCTACATTTTTCATTAAACAATGTCCGATAACGAGACTAACACCATGAACGGTGGAGCTATGGATGACCAAGTCACAACAGCTTTCAATTATACAGGTTACAAATTTAAGGAGAGCCATCACTCTAAAACGTATAAAACATGGCCTAACACCAAGAGGTGGTAGAGCAGTTTTTGTGATAGAGGCACGTGAATCTCACCAGACAGAGGTATTCTACTCATGGATAGCATTCCCTGAATCAACTCCAATAACTAAAATGTTTCACTTCTACAAAGAAGATAAACCACCTGAGGAATATATTCATTTCAAGGATATTGAAATTCCACTCACATATCAGGAGCATGATCTCTGGTATAAAGGTGCCCTAAAACATTACAATCACATTACCAGGCTCGGTCCACTAGGTAGACCAGGAGCAACATGGCCGATTTTAGCCGGTTACACACCTTACCATTCAATGTCGGACAAGGAATTACTTAATAACATACAAAAGTTAATAGAATTACTCAGTTAAACCACAACTGTCTGGAGGTCCAGAGAAGGACTTTATTAAACACAATCCTACCTCTTCTAAAAAGAAGTGGGAAAATAACAAACAACATTCAAAAGAGAAACAATCTCAATCCCGAGGTAGGTCTCTTGAAAAGGAGGCCTCTGAAAGGAGATATAACCTCAGGAATAGGGATAATTTGATAAAACCTGATAGGTATCAAGATACTGATACACGTTCCTCTCGTACCTTTCAGATGTTGTCACAGACATCCGAATGAAGAGGATGGTCAGATAAAAAAGAAGAACACATGAAGTCCAAAGATGATCAAAATGTTCAGAAAAACAAACCAAAACCTCACTTCTCCAAAAAGAAGGTAGCAGGTCTGAAGATCAGACATGCTGAGAATTATGAGAACATAACTCAAGAACGGAGAATGGGCTCAGACAATGCAGGACAGTGCAGCAGAAGTAACAATAGCTCACCAGAACCTGAAGGGTCTCCTGGAGACAGTGGTCTTGAATGAGGACATTCAAGTTGAGACTGTAGACACCAGGGTTAGTTTTCCACATAGGTTATATGAAATAACACTCCGGATGGAGGCAGACATACCAAGAAAAGTAAGGGCACTATTTTCGGAGTATATTTGAAAGGGTTAAGATACACTTCTAGCAGACCAGGACTGGCCACCAGAATTTGTCACGGAGTGCCCATATGGCGAACACATCATTATGCCAGCCTTCTCCAACCATGTTCCAGTAAATTTTAAATATACTTATGCTAGGAAATGGGCAGTAGCCCAGGCTGCAGCATTATACAAAAATCATGTAGGATGGGATGAGGATTCATCTCATCATAAGATCCAGTTAAAAAATCAACCAACTGCACAAAGGCAGTACCGGATGAAGCAAGAACCTAAAAAACAGGTCAGGGAGATCTTCGATCAACTTGAATACCAATGAGTGATTAAAACATGAGCCTATTGAACAATCCTTTGTTTCCTTTTTCCAAACCAGACAGTACATATCGTCTAGTTTTGGATTACAGACACCTTAACTCTTGTTGTAAAACATTTGCAGTGCAAAATACACACAGTACAGCTTTAATGAATAACATTGTGCATATAAAATATAAATCCACATTAGATATTTCTAACAGGTTCTTTTGCCAAAACATAGCACCTGAAAGGAGGTATTTGACAGCTTTCTCAATAATGGGTACTCAGCGTCAATTTTGTCGACTATCATAGGGGTTCAAGAACAGCCCGGGGTTATTCTCAGCAAGGGTAACAGAGTTACTACAAATTTATGATGATGAGGCATTGTTATATGTCTATGATATCTATCTGACAGACGATGACCTGGACAGGCACTTGAACAGGGTGAACACCATTATACTGGGCTTCGCCTCTGAGGGTTATAAATTCAATTTTAAAAAAATCAAGAATTGCCCATCTCAACGTCCTTTTCCTAGGATAAAAACTATCAAGTGAAGGCAAAAGCCTAGCAGCCAACTTTTTAGAACAGCGTGCACTGCTCCAACCTCCAAAAACGCTGAAAATCTTACAGTCGATTCTAGGTTTCCTGAATTTTGGAAGAACCTACATTCTAAACTACGCAGAAAGGGTTAAACCTCTCTACGATTTAATCAAACCTGATTTTAAAATCACACATTGGACACAGGAACACACAGATATCCTGCGTTCACTTCAAGCAGATGTGTTAGTAACAAAACACTTACAAACAAGCGTAAACCTACCCAACTTATTGATCCGAATTATTCCGGGTCAATGCGAATTCAGCTACTTAACTTTTAACGAAGGTGAAAAAATACCAATTGCATACAAATCCCATTTGTACACACAAGCAGAAATGAAATATACATCAAATGAAAAAAATCTGATAGCAGTTCAAACCGCTGTAGCAAAAGAGAGAACCCTAGCATAGGGTAAACGCTTAATGGTCGTAACTCCTGTACCAGCCTTAGAGGCAGTTACAAAAGCGAGCATCCCAAATGCAAAAGCTTTACATCCAAGATGAATACAATGGGTTAATTCACTTGCTGATACTGATGTTGAATATGTTTTAGATCCTTACTTGAAAACACAAGCGTTCCTGCAATACGAACACAAATGTCCTCTGCCTACTGAGATTCTCCTTCTTGACCAGTACGAATTTATAATTTATACTGACGGATCTGCACAACCCGCTATGGGGTGTAAGCAATCTTATACTGCAGCATGCGCGATCATTAAAGGTCGTATGCGCGATGGCAAATTCAGACCAATGGTCATAAAAACGCAATGTCTAGGAGATTGTATAGCTCAGCGAGCTGTACTACAAGCATTCAAAATGGCACTTGAAAATACGTGTGTGATTCTTTTTACTGTGTTCTATCATATAATGAATATTTACTTAATTGGCTTCAAAATGGTTTCAAAGATGCAAAAGGTGGCACAATCAAGCAGAAAACACTTTGGGAACAAGTAGTTCAGTTGCGAAATGGACTACAAAACACTCATGTGATACACACGCTGAGTCATCAACGTGATGTCGTTCACATTGAAGGGAATTCATTGGCTGATGAAGCAGCGAAGGGGGCTGTAAAAACGGCTTCCGTAGCTGCAATCACTCGTTCAAAAACAAAAATAGAAAGTGAAATAATAATGGGTGTTAATGCTTCAAGCAAAGGCAGCGGTGCAGCGTTACCTAAAATGTTTCCACTCAAATACTCGTATACAATTGATGCGAACAACGTTCAGTTTGTTCGAATCCCTGGAGTGGGGGATAGGGTAATACCAAACATGGAACATAGATTAGGACTAATCCTAGCAGCACATGAAGGGATCGCTTCTGCTAATGCAGGTGTTTCCGCCACAATATCATTATTAAAACAGAGATACTGGTGGCCCAGCATTGGAAAACAGACCAGAAACTATGTTTTGGACTGTGAAATATGCCAAAAGATGAAAGTCTCTACGGTGAAACGTCCTGCGCAGACACCCCTGTTAATTTCAGATAAACCATTTGCTTGTGTTTACCTGGACCACTGTGGTCCCTTGCAAAGGGATGGTAACTATAAATATATCTTGGTCGCAGTGGACTTGTGTTCAAGGTTCCTATGGATGTGGCCTCAGCGCTCGGCTGGCGCTCAAACTGTTATAAAAGATTTGCGAGTCTTTATCTGCACATACGGAATTGGCACACTACACTCTTACCAGGGCCCTGCATTTAGCTCTCAAGCTCACATTGAAGCCATAGCCGGTTTGGGCGTAGCATTGCAGTATTCTTCTCAATTCCAACCTGAGGGAAATTCTTTTGTGGAAAGAAAAAAACACTACATAAAGCAGTCTATAACAGCTAGGGTATTAGGTTTGGGTGATGGGTGGATCAAACGTCTTTATGAGGTCCAATGCTCATTACATAATTTGCCAAGAAGTTCTCTATGGGGTGTCACTCCATATGAGGTCCTATTTGGGACTAGAATGTTGGTACCTGACCTTGACATGAAGGGTACCATGGTGGAAAATAAAGAATTTGATATCAAAGATCGTTTGGCTGTTTTACAGGACTTAAATTAACTTAGATTGAAACAAAGCAACGTGTTCCTGAAACCAACCACCACTGGGGAAAAACCAGCCATCCCAGCAAGGCCTGTCTGGATCCCAAAGCTTGGTGATCTATTCATAGAAAAGATCGCGGACAAGAAGGAATTTGGGCCATCTTACAGACAACTAGTACCTGTCCTAGCAATCCACGGATCAAGAACAGTACTTTTTCCGCCCCTTGATGGTAAAAAGAAAAAAAGATTTGTGTCCATCGACCTGATCAAACCACACTATGTGCTCTATACTAAGCAGTAGACCAAGTGGACCTCGACCAAGTAGTAGATGCACTCCTATAGCTACAATCCAAGAGGTTCAAACTGAGAGACTCATCACCTTCGAAGATTCTACAGTGAGAAATGAAGGACTAAGCAACAATGCTATGGAACTCGTTCCTCTTGAGACCCAAATAACAGTTCGTCCTGATACACCAGTCTACAATGAAGTAACAAGTGATCAACTGGTTCGAGCGATTTCAATGAATCCTGATGCAATACCAACCATTGACAGAACAGCCTCTGACTATTTCATTAATTTTGATACGTTTTCTGAGGATCCCAGAGAGCCTGAAACAACGCCAGCACAAAGAACTTTCAAAGAACAAGCAACAGATTTTTTTCATCTCCTGAAAAAGACATATCTGGTTTCACCATGGATTGAACTATGGATTGTTTTGGGAATATTCTTCTTTCTACTTTGGTTAGCTGTGTTAATAAATCTGGGTATGCTGATAAATGGAAAATATATTCAAATGGACACAGCAAGTAAAAGAGTCAACTTACTTCTCCATCCACACAAGTCATCCAATCGTGAAGCAAGAAACTTGTCATCAGTGAACATCACAGCTGTTCCTATACCAGATGGTATAGTTTGGGACAAAACCGAATATGACATTTTTGGCTCGTCTGAACTTTTAAAGATTCTACACTTATTTAAAATTTCTTTAAGTGACATTATAACCTCTAGTATTTTTTCTGATGATTGGGACTCCGAGACTGTTAATAACATGATGGCTGATCTAGAAATGTCTGCAGTATTCATAAATCATGAATATTTGGAGGGTTCATCGGACTATGAACAAATGTATTGTTATAACCATTATGGCCATCATTTCTTGCATAAGACTGCAACACCTAGAAATGTATTTATGTATAACCAATGGGAACATTGTCCTACACCACCAAAGGGCAGCTCAAAAACTTTCCATATTTTCCAGGGTTCCACTTGTCAAATCCAGAAACAATTTTCTTTAAAAATGTGAACAAGACAGCAATAAAAAATATGTTAACCAATACAAAACAGATTTATTCTGCATCCTTTATTGCCCAACTGTCTAGACAGGGTTTTGACTTTTGGAAAGACAACATTGAGATAAAATCTGTCTGGGTTAAAAAAGATTGGTAGGTGCAGTGGGTAGAAGCTTTGTTTAGAGCCTGTATCATCCCTGAGCAAATTATGTTTTTTAATGACACTGTCCATCAAACGTCTTGCCTTGGGATAGCCAAGATCAAAGACATGCACCTGCAAGTAATAGCATTACACAGGAGGAGGTCGACGAACATACTATTTTGCATCACAACTGATCAGATCCAGAATGGAAAAAATGGTTGCTCTGGACAACAGACACAAACAACTGTCAAGATCGATTCCTGAACAAAACACAGGGTTTCACTATCAATAGGCCAGACCCATGCTATGTTCAAAGACAGCATCCAGGGGTGTTCAAAGACTATGTTCAAAGACAGCATACAGTGTAGGGAAACTTTGTCTTGATTGGCTACAGAAAACTACACTAGAGGATGTGAAACAACACTTAACTTTACTTCAAGAAGGCACAGACCTTAGGGAATTCTTGCTAAGTCCAAGAAGACTGCCTCAAAAACATTTCATATATGCTGGTATCTATGCTGCTTATAATGAAATATGGAAGGTTACCCAAGCAGAAACTGCAGAAAGAATACAAGAAATTGATTGTATTCATTTAGAGAAATCTCTTGGTGTAGTAGACAAGGGTTAACGACTCTGTCCTCCAGGATATATTCATTGGACAGCATTGTTTCCTCTGCCATAGACATTATGGAACAAGACTTGGCCATGTTGCAACATGGTCAGTCTCAACTACGTTCTGTCATGCTATTAGGCTGGACGCTACAAAACCTGCGTGGACCCATGTGCTTTGGCGTTTAATCAACACTACATCACTGTTTTCAGAATTTAATCTCACTGATAAACAGATCAGACTGGCACAAAGGGGAGCAGACTATACGGTAATGAGCATTGAAAAATTGGAAAAATTACCATTCTCGGTGGCAGAAAAAACAGCTACTGAGTGGATCATACATGGTAAAATTACTCTGCCTGTTACAACTTTCCATTTTCAGTATTGCCTAAAACATATATGAGCAGGCAAATATGAAAGGGTGGATAAAGGATACATCAAGACATCCTGGGATTTACCTTACACACACAGATGTTGGAATGGGGGCGTGATGTGTTTCTTAGAGGTACAAACTGTGAAAACGCACTAAGCGGTTCTCTCCTATGCCAGGGTATTAATTTACATGAGCCTGTAATGGTTCCACTACAAACTTATCCTGCCACCTGCAAGGTTCACCAGCTGCACTGATTATTCCAATTTTCAGCCAACTTACGAATGGAAGTTACATTATGTTGAATGATAACAGGTGCTGTGGCATGCTACAGGGTATTCCATATCTAGTAACGGTTACATCCAGGGTCACTTGCTGTATGCAAGTCTTGTTCCCTCAAATAGAGACAGCCAGGGAGTCGCCTTTATGGCCTTCACTAAACATCTCTTGTATACGATTTGATACTCTAAGCGGAATGAAAACCATTCTTTTGCAACAAACAGTGCTACTGACCTCGGTCAAAGAAACCTATGATCTACAAGTGGCAAGGACTTCAGCTGAGATACATGCCTTTTTGAATATAAAATGCCCTATACATTTCTCAGAATTGTTGGAACGTATCTTAAGCATGTCTGATACGAGCGGTATTGTACATGTATTTAAGAATGTGTATTCAGGACTGTTAGCACCTTTTCAAGCAGTCCTCGGAATAATTCCCAACTTCGTGCACTCCGTGTTTGGCGGACTACCACTACTTTTAGCACTCATTGCAGGGATCTTGTTTTTACTCCTACTGCTACGATATGGCAAGCCAAATCACCAGTGACACCCAATGCACCGTGGAGAGAGCTCAACTGGAGATGAAGTGTCTTGAGCGCACCATCCAATTTTTTGGTTTACCTCATCTACGAGAATTAAATACCACATGGTTTCTGTTATTCAGACCAGCCTGGCAAGATTGCATCTTAACTGTCCTACACTGCCTGCTTTGCGGTGCAGAATGCGTGCTAGACATCTGTCTAACACTTCCATCAGTCATGCCAACGGATATCGATACCCTGCTGGACCCGATAACAGCCCATGCTGTGTGATGTCCCCAGCGGGTACCCATCCTGATGACAGCATTCATTGAGATCTCACAGACGCAAATTGCTACTGCTGAGATACGAGAGAAATCAACAGAAACACACGTAACATCGGATACGAACATTTCTGATGCGCCCAATGCTGAAGGCGATGCGTCTCATCGATGTGCGGTTAATCTTCTAAAGGAGGTAATCCAACTTTCACCTACAACGATAGACAACCTTTTGTCTGTAGGAATAGAAGATTTCATGTTTTCGCCATCCCTATACACTGACTCTTGATTCAGCACATAGTGTACCAGGAAGACTCTGAATTTGGCCTTCATTTCTCAAAACAAAGACTAAACTTGGAAGTTGCTTTCTATGAGTAATTTTATTTTTTACAAATTTGAATTTTTCTTTTTTATGGCACTGTAATCTGCTTATAGTAGAATAATTCATAGAGAACAGAATTCTTTGAAACACTTCCAGAGACAATATGTCACCTTGTCAATAACAATTATTTTATGTAACTTGGCATGAAATGGTTTCGCATTTTTTCTTCTGTATTTACGAGCCATTTCATAATGTATACACTCATGGTCATTCATTCAGCATTCAATGCCAACTTAAGCTTAAAATGAAACATTGCTTTAATATGTACAGCACCAATGCCATTTTTTTATGCATAGCAACAGTTTTAATGCATTTTTTATAATGTGTTTTAGACATGTTTTTAGCAATTCATGTGTAGCTATATTTTAGATATGTTTAGCATGTTTAGAATTTAGTAATGTCGTTCATAAGAAACTGGAGTGGGTGTTGTGTGTCAATTTAGATACCGTATATAGGTTTCCCGATTATGCCCTTATATAGGCACAATTCACTTTGCCCTTATTTAGGCATAGATATACAATCCTTATTTAGGCATTATCCATGCTAACCAAATACAGGCATGGCCACCTACATTCGTCCATCCATGTCTCAACGAGTTCTTGGAAAACCAGACTCTTAAGCCTTTAGGACTTCCCCTTGCTTGGATTATTGATTTCTCCAAAAACTCATTTATTATGCATGAATATCTATTCCTTAGGGGTTCATTCATGACGTCCCTCTGCTCGACTTTTACATCAACCCTGGCATTCCTAAACACCTTCAAGGTATAAATATACCATCACTTGCCATGGCAAGTCATGGTTGCATACTTGCAAGGCTCGCCACGGCAAGTTCGGAAGGAAGTCGAGTCCTGCCTGATGCACTGACAAGACGCTGTCATCCTCCTCGCAGAGAATCCAGCTCCAGTGTTTCTTACTCCCCTTGTGGGGTGTTAGAGATCGAGACCCGGAAAGAGATTCCAGCCTCTCTCAATCTAAGGTATGGAGCAGACTAAAACCTAGAGAGACTTTTGGTAAATCTTGGCAACCCCACTCCTAACTATAGCTAAACTAGACTATAGAAATACAGCACCTACTTCTTACCTTGTACTACACTTAGGTTAGGTACACTGGGGTAGAACTAGCTAGAAGCACCAGATGAGTATTCACATTTTAGCCTGTGTTATTTATGTATGTATTTTTATGAATATATGTCATAGCTACAAACCATGCTTTTGCAGTAATATTTTATCTTACTGCTAACGCTGTACGTGTTATACTTCGCATTCTGTTTTACGATTTTAGCAGTTCATATCTCTTGCACGAGAAACAGGACTGTTCAATAAACCCTTTTTATTGAATTGCACGTCTAACTATTTCTGTGTAAACTCTGTAGAAACGAAGCATGCATAATTGACTGAGTGAAACTGTTATCTATTGTTTCCACGATTCTGATACTGTTACGATTCTAAAGGGAAACAAAGTGTTATGCGGTTGTCAGAAACTAATCACTTCTTGTTCATTCGAGAAGTTTCCAGTGACCTCTGAGTTAGCTGGCACACGCAAGTAATTAAGTTCAATGTACTCGATAGAGGCATACTGACCTCAGTCCTCTGCCACAACTATAGTGTATTGTATTCCAATGCGCAGAGCCTAGCATGGATATAGGAACTACACTACACCATGTCATGAGTGATGTAATATGTGACGTCATCAGTAGTGCATTGGGGGGATGCAAGTTATAGTTAGCTCTACTAACTATAACAGGTGAATTTCTCTGGTTTTGTACGAGTGAAATGTCCAACTAATTATAATGTCCCTGAAACCTATGTTTTTTTCAGTGAATTTCTAAGGTTTTTTAAATGCTAATTTCTAACTATAACATCCTTTAAACCTATGATTTTTTCAGTGAATATATATATATATTATGCAAACTTACATCTTGGCTGGTGGGAGGAACAAGAGCTCGGGGGCAGTCCCTTGGAGCAGTGGGCTGAACATGTGTTGTTATGGGTTCGATTTATTGATGACGTCTTCGTGCTGTGGCAGGGCACGGAGACAGACATCGAACTGTTCATCAAAGACCTCAACCAGAATTCCCAAAATCTAGAATTTGTGGGGCATTACAGTAGGACCACTATAGACTTTCTAGATATCCGGGTTAGGCTTGTTGAGGGGAAACTGGAAACAACTGTATTCCGCAAACCTGCTGCTGGAAACTCAGTTCTCATGCGGAAAGTGCTCATCCTGCCGCGTTAATCAGGAGAATCCACTTTGGGGAATACTATAGAGCAAGGAGAGCATGCAGCAACCAGGAGGAGTACAATAGAGTAGAACAGGAAATGACACAGATGTTCACCCAAAGGGGATATTCACCTGATATTTTGAAAGGTGCATCAATCAAGGCGAGAAACCTAGAGAGACATAAAATATTGTTCAAGCCATCTAGAACAAAACAACAGCACCAACATAGAGAGGAACGGAGGGACCAAGATAACTCTAGATTCATAACAACATTCCATGTGAAACACCAAAAAATTAGGTCTGTCCTGAACCAACACTGGCACCTGATAAGTGTTGGGCTCTAAAGTCAAAAGAAATCCTGCGATTACGTATAAAAGATCAAAGTCTCTGAAGTATTTGAGTGTCAAAAGTGAATTCCAAGAAAGGAAGGGAGGTGCCCCCACATGGCTACATCAGAAACCAGGTTTTAAAAAGTGTTCAAAATGCAAAGCGTGCCAATATTGCATGAATTGCACTGACTTTAGAATTTTTTTTAATAAAACCATAACCATTAGAAGTTTACTAACTTGTAGATTCAGTTTTGTTGTCTGTTTGTTACAATGCTCCTGTCCAAAAATGTATATAGGAAGTACAACCTTGCCTGTATATAAACGAGTCCTTCAGCATAGGAGAGCAATTGTAAATCAGGACAGAACGTACCCAATTGCAAGACATTTTGAGACCCACCACCAGAGTAACCCTGTGAGCCTGCAGTATACATGTATAGCAGAGGTCCCGAGAAAAAGGAGAGGGGGGGACAGGGAAAACGAACTCCGGAAATTAGAAACATATTTCATCCATCCTAGAGTTTAACTGCAAAGAACCATATGGACTTAATGTGAATGGGGACTTGTATACTTGCCTGCCTTGAGTAGTAGGAAGAAGAGCTGTAATATGAGAATCTGCACTTATATAAGACCAAGAGTTCAATGATTTTAATTTTCTTTTTTTAAATAGTAGTGAATCTCAAATGAGGCACTTACAACATTATGATTTTCTCTACTTGTTTGTGTTGTTTTGCTAATATGCATTTGCACTTTTGAATAATCATTGCACTGTACTGAAGGATGTATATAACGAGGAGAGAGATAAGCTTATATTGAGAACATTTTTTTCCTGGTTTCTATAAGCACTAGCACTTTACATATTGAAGTGGTATAATAACATTATTAATGGAGATGGTTATCAAAGAATTTTTGTTTTATTATTTTACATTTCTCCTCGCATATAAGTACCTGCTTTTAATGAATATAAGAAATGGTCTGTTAAAAATTGTTTTTGGTTTGTGTTGTATAGGCTATGATATATTATATATATCATATATATTATATTTATTATGCACTTGCACTTTAAATTGAAGTAACTTGAAGTTTGGACACTAATGGTTAGGAAAGGTGGTAAAAAGTTGCGTATTTTGCACAGATGCACTTGCACTTTAATTTGCCAAAATGTATACATAATACAAACAGGCACTTGACATAATAATGCGTTTAAGTTAAACCTCCAATATCTCTATGCACTTGCACTTTACATTTGTGACATGCACTGACTAAAATTTAAATGTGTTTTATTACGCTGATGTTGTGCAACAGAAAAAGCGAGGTATCAATATGCTCACAAAATATATATAAGCTGCATTTGTGAATCACCGTGAATTTTAAAAACATTTGCAGTGTCACTTGAATTAAAACCCCAAAAGTTTGGTTTTATAAGTAATTAAATGAGAGTGTTGGGGGTGAAGAGAGGAAATCAACATGCTCTCTGATAAAGAAATACATGTTAAAATATGGCCGCCAGATTGTGAGAGGTAGAGCCTTCCATGCATTATGTTGTGTCCTTTGTTAGTGTCACTCACTACTGACTGTGTATTTTAATGTGGAAAAACTGGCGCTTTGACATTGTGAACAAGGCAGCATGAGACTGCTGAAACGCGTTGATGTTTGAAACTTTGTCAAAAATAAAGTAGACCGAGTGTCAAAAGATCTACCTTGGAGTGCCGGATGGTTATTTCTGGAAATGATGGATAATCCCATATTCAATATATATATATATATATATATATATATAAAGGAATCCCAGCCTGTCGATGCGTGACAGGCAGCAGCAGGGTGCAGACCTCGCAGCGCCACAACAGACAGCCAGAAGTCGAGCTCACAGAAAATCCAGACTCAGGTGAGTAGCAGGTTCAAAGCGTTTATTGGAAGGTAACGCGTTTCACTCCACTGGGGAGCTTGGTCACACAAATGCACTCAAGAAAGGTGAGGATATATATACAAGGTGTGGGAGGGGCTTGATTGGGGAAAAGACACGCCCAAAAGGTAAAACAGAAAATAAAGCAACAGTGTCTACATTATTTTACATGTTAAATTCACATGAAAAGCAGCATGTACCACACAAGATTACATGTTTAAATAAGTGATCAAAACAATCTGAGAAAGGTATGTAATAAAATGCTGCCATAATCATAGAAGAGCGCTTCAAGAAAATGTGAGTGGAAGTGGCTGGGTAATGGAAAAATATATGATAAAGCAAGTGTCACGACATAGTGCCTATATTTATGCATTGCCTGAACGAAAATAGCCAACCACAGAATAAGAGAGCGCTAAAGACAATCAAGGCATAGTGCCTGAAAAATCCAGCGGTACACATGTGTCTCAGAAACGAAGAAAAAAGTCATCACAATACAAAATAAATATTCATGGCACAAGTGAAAATACTGCAAGAGACATGTGAGTCAAATTATAAAAGATGAGGAAAACACAATAAATTAAAGGGAAGTGAAAAAAATAAAGAAAGATGCAAGAGCCCAACCACAGATGTGAACACTAAAAAATGAGAAGAAGGGGAAAACAACAGAACATATAGTCAATATATCGGCATCATATAAAAAATTGAAAAACATGGCAACAATTCCTAGTCAGAATGAATTAGAACAAGAATCATGACTGTAGGGTAACGCCATGCTGAACATTTGGCAATAAGCCATAGACAATAAATGACGCCTAGACAGAGCGAGAGAAGGAAAAGCTAAAAAATAGGAAATTTCTACAGAGACCAGACCACCAAAACTAAGAAGATGGTAAATTACAAGAAGCTTTTCAGATCTTCAGTCAAGTTAAGACCGTTTGGGGCTTTGGTGTCGAGGGACAGAATGAGTTGGGATTCCCGTTGTCTGAGCAGTTTTTCACGGTCCCCACCCCGGCTGGGTGGAGGCACTGAACAAAGAACCGTGTATTGTAGGTCCCTAAGTTTTTTGTTGTGGACTGCTCCGAAATGCCTAGCCACTGGGTAACTGCTGTCACTATTGACAATGGCCCTTATGTGCTGCAATATTCTTTGATGGACAGGCAGCTTGGTACTGCCTATGTATTCCAAGTCGCATGTACACCTGAGCTTATAGACCACAAACTCAGATCTACACGTGAGATGTTCCCTAATGGGGATGGGCGTGTTGCTAAATGCTGTAACATAGTGAGTGGCATTTGTGGCAAAGTTACAAGCACGGCAGGAGGTGCATTTAAAAAAGCCCATTTTGGTGGTTTTGGTGAGTTTGGGAGGATTTTCAGGTGCAATCCTATCAAGCGCATCACGCATGGATGGTGCACGCCGGAACGTAATGGTGGGTGTATCACTAAGCATTGGACCTAAAACAGGGTCTGTAAGAATGATCGGCCATTCCGTGCCAATAATGCGCCTGATTTTGTTCTCCTGTGAGCTGAAAGTAGTTATGAGCCTGACAGTACGCTGGGAATCATCTTGGTTGTCATTGGTGCCAGTGATGCGGTGCTCCCTGGGCTTAAGTAATGTGTCGCATATAAGTACCTGCTTTTAATGAATATAAGAAATGGTCTGTTAAAAATTGTTTTTGGTTTGTGTTGTATAGGCCATGATATATTATATATATCATATATATTATATTTATTATGCACTTGCACTTTAAATTGAAGTAACTTGAAGTTTGGACACTAATGGTTAGGAAAGGTGGTAAAAAGTTGCGTATTTTGCACAGATGCACTTGCACTTTAATTTGCCAAAATGTATACATAATACAAACAGGCACTTGCCATAATAATGCGTTTAAGTTAAACCTCCAATATCTCTATGCACTTGCACTTTACATTTGTGACATGCACTGACTAAAATTTAAATGTGTTTTATTACGCTGATGTTGTGCAACAGAAAAAGCGAGGTATCAATATGCTCACAAAATATATGTAAGCTGCATTTGTGAATCACCGTGAATTTTAAAAACATTTGCAGTGTCACTTGAATTAAAACCCCAAAAGTTTGGTTTTATAAGTAATTAAATGAGAGTGTTGGGGGTGAAGAGAGGAAATCAACATGCTCTCTGATAAAGAAATACATGTTAAAATATGGCCGCCAGATTGTGAGAGGTAGAGCCTTCCATGCATTATGTTGTGTCCTTTGTTAGTGTCACTCACTACTGACTGTGTATTTTAATGTGGAAAAACTGGCGCTTTGACATTGTGAACAAGGCAGCATGAGACTGCTGAAACGCGTTGATGTTTGAAACTTTGTCAAAAATAAAGTAGACCGAGTGTCAAAAGATCTACCTTGGAGTGCTGGATGGTTATTTCTGGAAATGATGGATAATCCCATATTCAATATATATATATATATATATATATATATATATATATATATATATATATACAGTCATAAAAAGGGCACCAATCAATTCTTCCAAATTCAATCATGTAGGCTATTCCACAGTTGAAACTGAATTCAAACAGCTGAACCTCTCCAAAATGTTGTTCAAAGACAGATAGATCATTGTACATTTAAGTCTACGCCCAGATTTTGTTCAGACATAAATCATTCTATATTTAAGACTGAGTCAACACATTTCTCGAAGTGCCATGTCACTTTTTCAGAACTCTAGTACAACTGTTATTTCTCAATAATAAATATAGAATAAAAAACGAATTAAAATACAAACAAAATTTAAATTAAAGAAAAGATTTGTCAATAAACACCAACATTGTAATATCTATAAACGCAAATGTTATCAATCCTGCTACTCGTCTGTTAAAAACAACATACATTTCCTACCCCAAAGTGACATCGGAAGCTACAGTAAGAACACAAAAGTTTTTTTATTTTTATTTTGAGCTTTTTAATCATTAGGTATATTGGATGGGTGAACATAACCTCAAAATCAATATCATGTAACTCAGATGCACATTGTTGTTTCTTTCCAAAACCAATTTTTATTACACAGCATTTGGTGACAGCTCTTCAGTCACCACAATCTAAGACCATTAATTATGCGCTGTCCAAATCCTCATAATTCCTGTTTAAGAGAAACCCAAGCTATAGTCAGGGCACGTTTTTCCGTTTGAGACCGTTTTTGCAATTCAGCATTAAGACATTCACAAAAAGTTATTTAATATTTCTTAGCGCATATTTTTTATATAAAACCTAGTCTTATACTGACACTCTGAAAATATATACAAAGAATTCCTTATATACGTTCTTTAAATAATTTCATCCACTTCATAATACAGA
This sequence comes from Lissotriton vulgaris, assembly GCF_964263255.1. NCBI lineage: Eukaryota > Metazoa > Chordata > Amphibia > Caudata > Salamandridae > Lissotriton > Lissotriton vulgaris. The sequence continues at coordinate 320,379 of NW_028244611.1, forward strand.
AATTATTATATTAAAATAATAAGATCTAAGGGCCATATGTAGGTTGCCAAATTGCGATCGCAAATGCAGAAATTCAAAGAATTTCAGCTTTTGCGATCGCAATTTGGGCAGTATGCTATGCACACAAAAACCCACATGCAAAATAAGGAATCCCAAAATTTGCTATTCCTTATTTTGTGAATGCATTTAAGGAATCCCAAATTGCAATTCCTTAAATGCAATGTAGGAAGCACCCAAGATGTGCGATCTTGGATGAAGGAATCGCAACTTACCACCAACTTCAGTTTGGTGGTAATTTGCGATTTCTTTGAAAAATGCGCTTTTTTGCATTTTTCAAGGCGCCATGTGGTGCACATACATGCCCTTAGCGCATGTATGTGCGCCACATGTGCACACATGTTCATTTCAGGGGTGCAAAAGTGTGCCCTATTGACACCCTTGACACCCTTGCAACCTTGAAATTGCATTCTCAATTTGCGATTCTCTAATTGAGAATCGCAATTTGAGAATGTCTTCCCAATCATTCCTATGGGCCTTCTAGCACATAGGAATGAATGGGAAGGTATTTCTTGTTTGCGAATCTCAATTTGTGATTCGCAAATAAGGAATATGTGGGATTCGTGAAATATTTTGCAAATCCTACCTACATTACGCTTTGCGATTCTCAAATTGCGATTCCATAAAAATCGCAATTTGCGAATCGCAAAACACGTTTTACATACATATGGCCCCAAGTCTTTAATTTTTAGATTAGGTACATCCCTGGTAGGTCTAAAGTGAGAGCACATTGTCTAGGATGCCCATTGAAGAGACCGAAAAAGGGGATGAATGGAATTATTTCATGAATCAGTGTGGTTGCATGGGTGGATGCCTTGAGTGAGATTAAATGGATCACTGAGCGAAAAGAGTAGGAGGGAGGTTACTGGAGGGATCAAACATATCAGTAGGTGATTGAAAGGGTTAACTAAGATGGATGTAGAATATGTTTGTTAAGCAGGAGAGATCTGGTTTCTTTCAAGTGATGCAAAATTGAGTGAGAAGGATGTATTTCGTATGAAGGGTGGTAAGTGTCTGCCTCTGGCATCAGTGTGCTCATGAAGACCATCTTGGTATTACCACTACTAGGAAAATCCTTAGGCAACATTGTTGGTAGCCTGGTATGGATAGTACAGTTGAACTGTTTGTGTGCTCATTAGGCAATGTATTTTGTTTGATAAACATTGGTTAGTCTCTAAGACCTAGTTGAACTTTGCAGAACTGCTTAAAAACCCATGGAAAAATGCAATTAATTCAGCAGGTCTGTTTGTAAAGCTTCCTTCACACATGTGTTACCTGTTGGTGGTAATTAATTATCATCTGAGGAAGATTCTATTACATTTAAATGGGAGATTGTAATAGATATGGTCATTAAATCTTCGAAGAAAGTGTTTGTGTTGAAAGGCTTGTCTAATGTGATGGTTTCAGAAAAAATAAAGGGTTTTCTGAGATTTTTAGAGGCAGTTCAGTTTAACATGCCCTTCTATTTATCACTGTCCAACAGGCTGGTGGAAAGGTCAAATAGATTTATCAAAGTTTGGCTTTGGCGGTGAAGAGAAGATCTGAAATTCTTTCATGGCTCCGCATCTGCCTAGCAGAGTAGTACCCTTCACTTTGTTGAGAAGCAGACATGCTATCAATAAAGTATTACCTAGTTGGTTGAGTGACAGGTTAAATAGTGGTTCTTGTGATGTCGCTAGAGTAAAGACAAAGGTGCAGGAAATTCAACATAAGAGCAAACAATATATTAACAGCAAGTTTAATGTCAAGAGGCGTGTTAATTGGTAATTGATTCACATGATACAGTAGTTGTTAAAGGTGTCAGGTAATGTTTGGGGGGGTATGGATTCTGAGAGTCAGAATATTTCGGTGCAGTAGAACGTTGGAGAAAGTGTATTGAATGGTGGTAGTTTGGTAAGTGGATGAATCCACAAGAATGCATGGAACAGTATTGTGTGTGTGTGTGATACATCTGTGCTTTGGTGGTGTATGGCTCATGTGGCCTATCAGAATCTAGGAGGTTTTTGCAATGTGGAATTCTGTCTAGGCATATCTTCAGTTGAGCAGTTGTTAATCCATTGCTCCAATGAACTTTTGTTTCTTTTCCTATTATATTAAAATTGGTCTTTTGATCACACTGCCGATGAGCAGCAGCATGTTTCTTTCCACATTTGCTCCCTACACCACAATCCACCTTAGGAGCAATAAATGGCTTAAAGAAGAGTTTCTTAGAGGCAAAGATAAGACAGCATAAATAGGTTAACAAGTTTAAATGTATACCCCTTTTATGTATCTCTTACTCACAAGGCAGGGTTCAAGGCTTTTCACGGCTGGCAAAACGACTTCCTTCTAGGCAATAGCACAGAACTTAATGGAACAAACAGTTTAGCGTCAGTTCACCTTTACATCCATTGCAGCAATGCCAAGACCTAACCATGAACTACATGAGACAAAGGAAATAACCGCAGGAAAGCATAAAACTCTGCATGACAATGAGGAAAGTGTGTAAAAGATGCCCTTTATCATGCCTCTTAAATTACATACCCCAAGTGCTTGGTATTGATATTTGAAGGGTGCATTTTGTAGCACTTTTTCTCCGAAGCAGCATAATCGAAGACAAGAGGCTCATTATGATGTCGGGCGGATTGCCACCGCCAGCCTGGCGGGGGCAATCCCCCCGACATCCACTCTTGATTTCCCCCCCGCCATATTAGTATGGCAGGGGGAACCTCGGCGGACGGAAAGACCGTCCGCCGCTTTTCTGTCCTGGTCGCCTTGCGTCCGGGGCGGAAAAGGAATAATATGGTGGCGGTGTCTATCAGACACCGCCAGCCATATTATGATAGGCATTCTTCAATGCCTTTCCGTGGCGGCATTGCCGCCACGGAAAGGTATGCGAACTTCACTCTGGGGGCCCCCTGTGGGCCCCCAGAGTGAAGAAGAGTAGGGGAGTGCACACGGGATGTACCTGTGGTACCCGCCTGCATTTGCTTAATCAAAGAGGCAGGCACCACGCGTTGCCTGCCGCTTTGATTATGCAAATGCAAAAGTGCTTTTTAAGCATTGTGGCGGGCGGTGCTGAGAGCACCGCCTGCCACAATGCTTAACCTGCAGGATGTGCCCGCCACTGTGGCGGGCACATCCTAATACCCCCCACGGGACCCCCGCCCTTATGGCGGGCGGTCCCTATTACCACGAGGATGGCGGGCGGGCAAAGTCCGCCCGCCATCCTAATGACCCCCTTGGGGGGTCATTAGGATGGCGGGCGGACTTTGCCCGCCCTTGGGGGGTCATTAGGATGGCGGGCGGACTTTGCCCGCCCGCCATCCTTGTGGTAATAGGGACCGTGGGGGGTATTAGAATATGGCGGGGGGGAAATCAAGAGTGGATGTCGGGGGATGCCAGGCTGGCGGTGGCAATCCGCCCGACATCATAATGACCCCCCAAGTGTGTAGGAACCCGGGACATGTACGTGAGGGCAGGGTGAAACATTCCCTAGCGGGCATCAGAGAAATAGCATTTTGTGTGTATTTAGGGGGTTTCCTGCACTGTGGCTCTTGTAAGTCTGGGTGCTTTGCATGGGTCTCTATCCATGTTGGAGTTCTACGAGATCACACATCCTCATGGTGTCTAGGGGTGTCCGTGTCGTTATGGGTGCCTTGGGGGTTTCAGACTGTGTTTCCCGTCTCGGGACCTCATCTATGGTTGAGTATGATACTGGTTGCTGGGTGCCAGTCGTGTGTTGTCGGAAATGGTGGAGTAGCCCCGCCCACTCTGTGGATATGCGATGCTTGCTCACTCAACGTACCTCCTTCTGCCTGATTGCGCCCTCTTCTGCCGAATCCCATTTGCCTACTGCCCCTCTCCAAGCTGTAAGCGGGGGTCCCTCCAGGGCTCACCAGTACATTTTAATCCCTCTCTTCGCCAGTAAAAGGACTAAGGAGGCAAATCATGTTTGAACATTGAGGGGCTTCCGTCTGCAGAACACCCCGATCCCACAGACCTCTCAAGTGTTAATGTCAGTGAGCCCTGTTATTTCCCACAGTGTTTCGTGTATTGTAGTCCAATAGGGCTGTATCGGGGGGCAGTGCCAAAACATGTGCTTGAATGTTGTATCTGGGGACTGACACCGTGGCCACAGGAATCGCGTTTCGGGGTAAAACCGCTGTAACCACGCAGGGGAAAGATAGGCACGGTGTAAAATGGAAAATTGTATGTTCTTAAACTGCGCATTTCTGGACACATTCTTTGAATATTCTGAGGTTTGTTCCCATTCCTTGTCATGTAGTGGGCGCCCCACCTCCTCCTCCCACCTCTGCCGTAGTGGGATAAGCGTAGTGTCAGTGAGGTCTTGTGCAGCTTTATAGATCCAAGTGATTAGATGTGTTCCTGTGCCCATATGGAGAATTGTGTGGCGTATGGGTGTTTTGCGGGTTCCCCCTCAGAAAGGTTCCAACGGTGATGACAGCTAAAGATGATTTGTCTGTGTAGCAGGAATTGCATCCGTGGAAGACCGGTCTCCTCCGCTAACTGATCAAATGGGTGCAGCTGGCCATCTCCGAACTGGGACCTCACCTCTAGGAGTGAGTGGTTTGTCCAGATCCGCATAGTCTGAGCTGAGCAGTGTCCTTCATTTCGAGGTAGACCGGCCAGTTGCAACAGGGGTTGTTAGTTGAGTTCCGCCGGATATGCGGTGAAGGTGAAGTATGCATGCACGCCCCACAGCCACCTGTGAAGGATACGTCGAAACAGTAGCAAACAAAGAGGTGGTCTCCTCTAGATGCTGCCCGCTGTCCAGAGGGACAGCCATTGAAGTTATGCCAAATTGAAATATGCGTCAAAGGAGGGTGCCCCCATGATCCACCAGGAGATGCAGCTTAGAAAGGGCCACTCTTCGGTGCCCGTTTCCTCATATGAGGGAGCTTAATAACGTGTCAAGTTCTAGAAAGAAGGAGTGGGAGAATGACGGGAATGTTGGCGGAGTGGTAGAGGAGTTGTGGCACCAGGATCATCTTTGCTAAGGCTATTCTGCCTATGGGGGCTGGGGGCCAGGCCCGGACTGTCTGTAGCGGGCACCGGGCAATCCCACGGTGCGCCGCACGGGTGGAGGCCGGTTTTGGGCACCTGGGGGCCGTTTTTGTTACAGGGCCGTTTTTGCAGCAAATCAGCCCTGTAACAAAATCGTCCGAAAACCCACCCTGTCAAAGAGCTCGGCGACACCCCCAAACCCTGTGGGGCTGGGGAGGGGCGGCTGTCGAGCACTTTGCCAGGGCCGATTTTGGTTTCCAGTCCGGCCCTGCTGGGGCCATGGTCTTCCAGAAACCTACACGGGCTGTGGCTCCAGTCAGCACCGAAGCAAAGCCTCCATGTACCATCCTGGAGGGGCATTTATGACCCTAAAGGTGCTTCCACACACCAGCTGAAGATACATCAAGGGTAAGTAGCAAGTACATGTGATTTAGCTACTAAATGGTATTCTGCAACTCTGCTTAATTGCTACAACAGTGATTTTGCATCTGAGTGGGATATTACACCTAAATAGGATTTATTCTCCAAAAGGATTTTCACAGTTATACTGATGCTGCACCAATGGTGATTTTGCGCCTCAATGTGCTATCAACCAAATGTGATTGCATAGTGATGTAATCGTTTAACAACTAAAGTGACATTTTACTATCATATTTTTCCCTGTTTCTATGATTTTGTTCACTCCTGCTGACTATGCACCAAGGAAAACTTTCAACCTCAGGACCTGATTATGATGAACCAGATTTTTCTGATCGATGCACAAAACTCTATTTGCAAAGGGGTTAGAATTCCGAGTTGTGAGGAGTTATACTGAACGCTGCAACTACGGGGCACTATCAAGTCTGCATCTTTAGCTACATTTACCAAAGGACAATAAGACAGTATTAACCTTCAGATGTGGATTTTGGTGTGGTAAGCACCAAAGTCCATTTGTTATTCTGAAAAAACTCACAATAGGTGAAATTTATTACATAAGACAAATTATTAACCAGGAGTCATATTTTATCAGATGTAATAAATAGCACTTTATCCTCTGTGCGTTTATAATTAGGGATTTAATGTATATTTGTTCTTAAATGTGATTTTTGTTCTTAAATTTGAAAGTGCAGTTCATGCGATTTTGCACCTTACTTTCTCTTTGCAGCTAATGTTTTTTTGCAAGTTTTTCCACACTCCAACAGCTCTACTGTACTGATGTTGTACCAATGGTGATTTTGCACTTGAAAGTGATGTTACACTTAAATTGGCTTTTATTCCTAAATGCCATTTCTGCTTATACGTTTACCAGCATTCCTATCTATATTGCACTAAAATGGTGATTTTGCAAATAAATATATTTATGCCACAAAATTGTGCTTTTTTCCACAGAAGTGATATGTGCTCTTAGACGTTTCTGCACTTCTTCTGAAGTTTCACTAATGTTGATTTTGCACGTTGGCATAATTTGCACCTAAACGTGAATTTTTGCTCTTAAATGCTATACAACAATGTTGCCTATTTTGAAACAGCAGCTATTGTCCACCCCATAATGTGATTTTGGACATAAATGCAGTTTGTTCTCCTAAATGTTTCCATACTAATGCTGCCATTGCTCTTACAGTTGGTTTGCACCTCAATGTGTGGTCAACTAAATGTGATGTCTTATAATGCACACATTTTACCCTGTTATATTTCTTCTCTGTACACAACAACAATTCGTGGCTGTCCCGTACTGAATATATCTTTTGGAATCAAGAGCCTACATGTTTGAAGCATAATCCCATTATCATCACCACGTGCACTATCAGGGAGTTCCGATGAGTAAGTCATGATCTCCTTTGAGTTACAGGCAAGCACAGGTGTGCACCAAAGACCAGCTTGAGCGGGGAGACATGTTATGGCCCACACAAATCTCCTAACTTACCAATAAAGAGAATGTGCATTAAACACATAACAGAACCTGTCAGGTACTGTCAGACATTTTGATTTGTTGTTGTGAGTTGAGCAGTTTTTCTTTCAGCGTGCAAACACACAAGAAATCGTCGCTATTATTTTCCAGCCTTTATTTAAAGGCATTTTTAGTGCAGAATAAAGGGAACAAGATCCTTTCAGGTTTCAAAATGATTTTAACAAATGCACATGCACGGAATGTAAAAATTATGAAAACAGAGAACATAGTACACAGTACATTCTGAAGATCCCTGGATGCCTAACCATAGCTTCCACAGTCTGCCTTTTTTTGAGAGTTCCGTAGTTAGATGTTGTCCACACGCATGCATACTTAAAATCCATTTAATTTCCAGCAGTCTGCAGTCTGATTCCAAGGAAAGGCTGAATTATATCTCTGTAGTTGAATGCTGTGCTAGAAATTCTGTGCCTGCACACAGGGAGCATATGTTGTGCCTCCTCTGTGTGCATCCCTGCATGGCTCCCTTTCTTTCCTCACTGCCACTGTTTTCATGGAGGAAGGACCCCCATGAAATCAGTGGTAGTGCTGAAAGTCATTATGCGCTAAGCGGGTCCGCGTCGGTCCCTCCTAGCATATAGATACATCTGGACTGCCGCGTCACCGCAAGGAACTGCAGTTCCATGGTGAAGTCAACGGTCCCAGCTCAGCACTACCTAGAGAGTCGTAATGTGGTGGTCGCAAGACCACCACTGCCAAGGCGCCGTGAGTCAGGCAGTTCTCGGACTGCCAGACTCGTAATAGGACCCTTAGAGTATCCTGGAATTGAAGTCCTGAGTCCTAAGCAGACTGTGAGTGATCAATTGACACCATTTAAACTATTTATTTTGTGAAAAATCACCTACATGATTTATGATGTTGGGTGGGTAGAAGAAAGTGAGAATTCACTTACACGCTCATGTTAATGCTGAAGCTATTATGGGCCAGATGTAGGTAGGCGTTTACCGGGTGGTAACGGCCGAATTCGGCCGTTACCGATCCGGTAAGAGCAATTTGACATGTAGGTCCCTGTATTTTACAGACTCGGTAAATTTACCGATAAGTAAATTTACCGAGTATGTAAAATACCGAGTCGGTATCATTACGGATTCCGGTAAATTGGTATGTAGGTGGGACTCTTCTGAGTCCCACAAGCAGTACAAAATCGGTATTTTACCATCAAATACTACTTGATGGTAAAATACCGTTTCTGGTGTGCATGCACATGTGTGCATGCACACCTATGCCATATGACAGGCAGACCTGCCCTTAGGGCAGGTATGCCTGCCACATGGCACCCGAGCCTCTTTTGGGGGTGCCAGAGGGTGTCAAAGTGACACCCCCTGCACCCTTGTGACAGACGGTATTTTCCGATGTGGTAAATACCGACCGGTAAATGCCCAATCAATCCTATGGGCTTCAAAGCCCATAGGAATGAATGGGCATTAACTGGTCGGTATTTCCCGCATCGGAAAATACCGACTGTTTCCGAATCGGTAATTGCACATCTGCATTTACCTACATCTCGGTACTTTTAGTTTCCGACCTCTGAAATACCGAGTCGGTATGACTCGGTATTTAAGAGGTCGGAAAATAAAATTTACCTACATCTGGCCCTATGTCTTTTCACAAGAATCGAGCATTTAAATGAATATGTGAGCTAGAAGCAAACTATCAGAATGTATGCTAAATGTAATATGCATTGTCGCACAATGATAAACATAAATGCATGTGAGCTAATCAACTATTGCAAACACATAATGGCTAAATTGTTCTAAGGTTTCAATGTACAAGAAACATATGGCACTGTGGGTGTTGGGAGGTGAGGGGATCCTAAGAGACATAAAAGGCAAAATATATCAAAAACACAATCATGCAACAAAGAGAGGTTCATATCAGATTGGAGTCCCAGATGTGTCTAAAAACACATCAGAGCCTCTTCCCACCTGGTAATAATAGGGCTACTGTAAAATGCTGAAAACCTTGTCAGTCAACCCAGAGTCCTTAAATGGTGACCTAAGATAGTGACAAATACCATACTCCCAGTCTGGGATCTATTAAACTATTCTAAGGGTAAATCGTCTGGTCCAACACACAACAGCATCAAATTGGAAGTTGCAGTATTCAAATTCATGAGAAATCGACAGTAAGAAGTGTTATTTCATAGCGTGCCCATGACATCAGCAGACCCCAGTGAAAACCAATACATGGGGCCTCATTTATGAGAAGTGTTGCATCGCTGCGACAAAGCAGCGACGCAACACATCTCAGTACGCCCTGATTGCGACACCATAGATGCGCGTATTTAAAGTACGGCGCAGCATGTCGCAAGGAGTTACAGATACTTTAGTATTCTTGACGTATCTGTTTGCACATGTCTAAAAAACAGACGCAACTCCAGCAATGTGTCCTTTCATTTCATTTCAAAGACTTTATTTCGGTGAACATGGCCTCAAAAGTACAGTCACTGGAAAAATACATTTGTGATATACAGCAATAACAATAACAACACATAAAAAAAAAATTCTATGCAACACCTTAAAAAGAGAGAAATACATATGAAATCAATTATCATGCAAAGAACAGGAGTTGGTACATGGCAGTCTATAATACTCAATCCACGGGAAGTGCAAAATAGCTTAATAAATATAATAAATTACCTAAAAATATTTGCCAACAGGGTTTACAAAAGGATGACCAAAACTTGATTCTTTCTACATACATCAAAATTTCTCTATATTAGAAACTGTCAAGCTTTGTTACTTTATTTAGAGACCAGCAACTACTTAATTAATAAAACGGAGTAAGTCATCTTCGGGGAGGAGAGGACCTGTGTCTTCTCACTCACAATTTCAAATATGACCGGCACGTGCACCACATGGAAAATAAGAACCCCGCTACCGCATACACTATCGGGATACTTGTATCCTGAACGCCTTGGAACAATGTCTACTTCCTAGATTCCTACAGATCTGGACCAGCCATCGTTTCCTGGCCTTTTTGGTATCCGGGGCAGTTAAAAAAGACATGCAGTATTGTCTCTTCAGTGCAATCACACGCCGGGCAGTTTACACTTTGCATATCACCACCTTTATATGTAAAGCATCGAAGAGGGAGGGTCACATACCTGAACTGCAGGTATAGCTTTTTAGCCGCCGCCGGTTTGATATCATCCAGAATCGGCTCAAAGCTTAATCTATCTTTGATTTCTAAAAAGCTTGTAGTTGGTCTACCTATTCGGGGGCAGCTGTGGAGTTGTGATAGTTTGTATTCCTCGTAGTTAGCCTTCAACAATTTCCTGGGTTGGGTGGCACAAGCGATCTCTGGATGATCCTAAAGCTCATCCAACCCAAGACGGAATAGCCAGAGTTTGATATGGGCTAATCACAGGAGTTTAGCAGCTCCTTCGAAGTTTAGTATTTCTTTTAATTCCTCCCTATATGCTGTGAGTTCGGGGGTCACCCAGAGGCGACGCCAGTAAAGTAGAGGTTTCAAATTTGTTACATCCGCAATTGCCATAAAGCCCAGATCTAATCGTAAAGGTATAAGCAGAGTACTCCGTGGAAGATTAACTATCTGTCTTAAGAAACTATTCTCTACTTGAGTTAGATTGTCTTGGCTAACGTGCCCCCAGAGTTCTGCACTGTATAGTGCCCCTCCCCTGGCTTGTACTTTATACATTTCGATAGCTGGGCTCAATAATTTCTGGCTAGATTTAGAAAGAACCTTCATAATGCCTCATGAGGATTGTGCAAGTTTAAGAGTTGATTTTTTTACTTGGGCCCCCCATTCCATTGTTTCTGGGATTGTTATCCCTAAATAATCAAATGAAGTAACTCTTTCGAGAGGTTTGCCATTTAATGTGGGGTTAGACCTTGTACTTTTAGGGCAATTGAACACCATGAATTTAGTTTTCTGTAAATTATTTTCTAAACCTCGTTGGCTACAGAAAAGTTCAAATTTGCAAAGAACCCTCTGAATCCCCATGGGGGATTTTGATACCAACAAGGTATCATTCGCAAACATCATCACAGATATGGAACGAGAGGCGAATTTTGGAGCATCCAGATCTTTTTCTAATGATAAAAAAATCTATTAAACCATTGATATAAAGGCTAAACAGAGTGGGGGCAAGCACGCAGACCTTACGTACTCCGCGCCTGATTGATATCAGTGCAGTAAGATTCCCATCCTTACCGTACCTAATTTGTGCAAGGTTTTCATCATGTAGCCGCCTAATGAGATGGATTAAATATGTGGGAGCCCCCATCTCAAGTAGGACTGTCCAGAGTTTATCCCTAGGGACCAGATCAAAGGCTGACCGGAGAGCAACAACTATTAAATAGAGGCTGCCACCCTCCAAAGACACGGTCTTCCAGTACAGCATCTGGAGCCTAAGAATTTGGTCAATAGTGGACAGTTTTTCCCTAAACCCTGCCTGGAGGGGAATTAATAAATTCTGTTCCTCCATCCAGGATTGGAGTCTAAGGAGCACTACACGCGCGAAAATCTTTTGTGAAATATCAATCAAGCTGATTGGCCTATAATTATTTGGCAGGAGAGGGCAACCCTTTTTATAAATCTGGATTATTTCAGCTCCTACCCAACTACGTGGGATCTTCATACCCTGTACTATCGCGTTAAAAAGTACCCAAAAATATGGTGCCCGTACGGAGGGTTCATTGCGAAAAAGATCCCCCAGGATTTTATCTAAGCCCGGGGCTTTCCCGTGTGCTATTTTTGTCAATGCTCCCCTAATTAAATTTAGGCTTATGATAATGTTAGTTGTGGGGTCAGTGGCTTGACTAATTTAGTCAAAATCGAGTAGAAGAACACTCCCCATTAGGCAGCCATCAATTGGATCACCAGCCACTTCTTCGTTAGAATAAAGGGATTGAAAGTGTTCCCGCCAAACGTCCTCCCCTAATTTGGGGCCTGCCGGTGAACTAGAACCGGAACTGTGCAAATTTACTATTTTCCAAAATGACCCCATATCCCTTGCTCCCAAGGCACTTCTCAAGTCCTCCCACTTGTCCAGTTCCCACATTTTCTTAGCTTCTAAGTTTGCTTTTTTGTATGACGTCCTAGCAATTTTAATTTGTGGACGATCATTAGCCTTGATCGAAAATATCAAGGCTTTTTTCATTTTACGGCAGTGGTCATTATACCACAGGTGGGGAGGCTTCTTTCTTGTTTTACTGTTTTTTTGGACGTAGAAGAAGTCCATTGTAACCTCTTCTAGCCTGGCATAGTTCTGTTTTGCCATCTCTAAATCAATACCAAGACCCTTATGTTCAAGTGAGAGGGATGCTGTTTGAAGCACTGGAACCAATGCCTCATATAGGGAACTCAGTTTGGCTTGGGATTGATTGAGATCCGACCACTTCACTCTTCGCCTGCAGTTGGAAATAATCAGCCTATGATCCACAGGTTTTGCCATAGTGGGAATATCCCCTTTTTTAAGTGCTTTTAATTCCAATGTCAGCTTGTGGTGGTCGCTATTAAATCGTTGTATGACCCTAAAGTTTATAACTCTCTCCCAATATTTACAGTCAATTAGAATATACTCTAATAGGGATCACCAGTCATTTCAATAGAAGGTATGACTATTAGAGGATTTAGAAGATGATCTGCCATTAGTTCATTTGCATCGCCAAATGAGACCATTTTATTATTGGTGGACAACTAAACTCCGGGATCCCCTAGAAATTATCCTCCTCTGATGAACCGTCCTTAAATAACACCTCAAGGGGCTCGAACTGACAGTTAAAATCCCCAGCCAAGATCAGCATATGTTTGTCAGAAATGGTGCCTAGGAAATTAGATAACTCTTCCAGCGTTTGCGACTCTTTGGCTAGGGCTGTGGGTCTTGAGTATACATTGATGAGGGCTATAGATATTTTTGGGGTATAATATAATAGAACACATAGTATGTCTTTGGACCCAGAGTCTATCTGCTCAGCCCGGCATCATGTATGAACACCTACCCATGTAGTAAGGCCACCAGATGGTCTCCCTCTATTTCCAGAGGTAGCAGAGATACTAAAGGTGGCAGAGCCCAACCTAGAGATCACCCCTGTGGCCCAGGTTTCTTGGAACATGCATATTTCAAATGTGTTGCTAAGGGCACCCCAGGAGGGCTCCTCCACCTTGTTATTCAACCCTGCCACATTCTATGATATAAATCTTATCGGTAAAGTATTGGCAGGTTTCGTAGTTTGGGGCACTGGGGTGGATACATGTGCTGTTATCTCTGTTATCCCTCTATCGTCCTTTAGGTTAAGCCCTACTGGCATATTACCATTCCTTAACCAATTACCACCATTATGGGTGCAAGCAGGGTAGCCGCTCATGTGTCCTTTCACATGGGGCAAGCCCCATGTGAAAGGGCCGGTGCCACCCTTACACCTGCTATGAGGCAGGTGTAATGTTTCCACGCAATGGCGTACTAGAAGTGGCGCACTGAAATCCAATAGATTTCAATGTGCCACTTCTACGAGGCTTTGATGTGGGGGAACGCCCACCCTGCATACATTATACCTGACACAGGTATAATTTAGCACACTGGTTTAAAAAGTGACGTATCTACCTAGATGCCTCACTTTGTAAATAGGGCTCAAAATGGTGCATTTTTGACGCCATCGGTGCATCATAAAAAGTGATGCACAGGCAGCGCAAAAGTGTCGCAAGGGCTCATAAATAAACCCCATGGAGTTTAAGCCATGGGAGTACTTCTCTGACACTGGTGTCACCTAAAACATGGAACAATTTTGAGCCTTTAATCAACAGTGATATAAAGAAACTGCAATACTATAAAAGAAGCAATATCAACTTTAGTCAAGAAGACAGAGCAAATTAGTGGCAATGGCTGCGAATTCTACCATCACTTTTAAACATGAATGCTAATCATTGAACCATAAAGGTTGATGAACATGTGAATGATCAAGATCTTCACATAGAATTACAGAAGGACCCAACCCAACACTGGAATTTCAGAAGTATTTGATAAACTACTGGAAAAAGTTAAAGAAATAGAACAGATCAGCATAATCACCAAATAATGCTTTGAAACTCTACATCCACAACATCCACTCTTGTATATGATACCAAGGTGCATACAGATTTAAATGACCCACTATCTCAATTTATTATTTGTGGATGTTGTTCCTTCCATGAACCTTTGAGAAAATACAGTGATGAATTGTTGCAACCCTTGGAACAAAAAAGAAAACCCTATTTTTGGTTTTCCTTATTTTACTATTATTCTGTGATCTCTTCCTATTCCTTCTTGCTGTGTTATCCTGCTTCTTCCATGTGCTAGTGTTGATACCTTGTAGTTAACACCAGAATCATAGTAGAAATAGAATGTTATTCCTGTATTCCCTCAGAATGAACTGCTTATGGCCACTGTTGCTTCCAAGACAGTGTCCCAATTTTGTACTGTATTCAAGGTTACCAGCAACCACATTCTTATTCTCCACTCTTCCGAAGTTGATCCTCCTTGTTCATGTGTTCATAGCTGTTAGAAATGGGGTCTCTAGTTGGCAGTGGTATGCACTCTGTCCAAGTAGGGACCCTCACTCTAGTCACTGTAAGTAAGTTACACACTAAGAATAACCTGTGCTTGGCAAGAGCAGTCAGGCTTATACCCAGAAGAAATGTGTAAAGTATTTACGCACAGGCACACACACACACACACGCACACACACATTTCACAATAACACAGCAACACAGTGAAAACACCACAAAAGTAATCCACACCAGTTAACAAAAATAGCCAATATTTAACTGGGTAAAACAAGACCAAAAACGACAAAAATCCAACATACTCAAATCGAATTATGATTTCTACAATACTTAATAAAGTTCTAGTTCTTAGAAAACAATAGCTCAGACTGGGGCTATCAGGTCACATTTGAGCAGGACAAATCCTCAAGTTCCGACCAACCAGGAAGGACTACGGGCCAGATACAGGAGTCACGCAGACCCTAGTACAGTACCTTGAATGCATCAAAAATCGAAGATGATGCGAAGCGCAGGGGTTGTGAGGCATAGCGAGAGCAGGTAATGTGTTGGTTCCTTACTGCTGGGCAGGGTCGTTGGCACAATGGCGCCCTGAGACAGTGTACTGCGCAAAGGAGTTGAGGCGTCACTGTTGTAGGTGATGATGCATAGGTTCGTGGAGGAGATGTAACTTTGTTGAGCCACTCATTCTCAGGGAGGATGCGAGGCACAGGTGAGATGATGCATTGGATGCAGGTGTGATGCCTCGGATCCTAACTGTGGTGCGGTATCATTGAGGAATCGGAGGTCAAACCTGAGGCCTAAGTTTAACGACTTTGAGGTCAAACTACCGGGCCACAACTGCGGAGTCAGGACATCATTGGTGGTGTGTTGCTCGGTATTCCAGCAGTGGCGGTTCTTCCGAGGTGCTGCATCATCGTCGGAGCCTACATTGTAAGACACAGTCCTTGAATCGAGCGGAGACCATGACTTCAGTGTAGGTAAAAGCACAGCGTAAAAGTTGCAGACAGGTGCTGGTTTGAAGTCGCTCAGCATCAACTTCTTCTTGTAGCAGGAAAACTAATTCCAAGGGCCCAAGAACTGGAGTTGGCACTGCCTGGCAAATAGGGCTCTCAACTGAAGAGCCCAGGTGCAACAGGTGAAGTCTTTGATGGCCCCGAGACTTCCAACAGGAGGCAAGCCCAACTCAAGGCTTTGGATAAACTTTAGAAAGCAGGATGTAGAGAGCAAAGTTGAGTCCTTTCACTCCCCGGACAGAAGCAGCAGGAAGCAGGCCAACACAGCAAAGCAAGCAGCAAAGTGGTAGTCCCTACTGGTTGTCCAGCAGCTCTTCTTCCTGCAGAATGTCCTCAGTCCAGAAGTGTTCCAGATATATGGTGTCAATGGTCCAGTACTTATACCCATTCTAACCTTTACGCACTAAAAAGAAAGGTTTTGTAGTGTACAAGACCCTGCCCTTCCGGGCCCTGGCTCCAGACACACTACTGGGAGTGGAGACTACTTTGTGGAGGGACAGGCACAGCCCTTTTCAGGTGCAATTGTCAGCTCCTGTCAGCACTCTAGCTCTTCAAGGTTCATCAACCTGGTGATGGGCCATCAGGATATGCAGGGCACACCTCAGCTCCATTTTGTGTGACTGCCTAGAGTGGATTCACAAAGCCCACTTTTATTCAAACCAGATGTGTGTGTATTCTAGGGACAGGCAGAGGCACAGAATGGCTAAGTAAGAAAATGCTGACTTTCTAAAAGTGATGTTTTCAGACATGCAATCTAAAAACCACGTTTAATAAAAGATGTGTTTTAAAATTGTGAGCCCAGAGACACTAAACTTCAATTTTGCATCTACTCCAAATTGGAAGATACACTGGGACAATGCTACCAGGCACCTCCAATGCTAACCTATGGGAGAGATAGATCTTGCTGCAGTGAAAGTCGAAGTTAGCAGTGTTGTAACTACCAGGACATGTAAAACTCAAAAGTATATGTCCTACCTCTTAAATACATTGTGCCCCCCATTGTGCTACATAGTACCTATCTTTAGGGGTGCCATATATGTAGGAAAAGGGAAGGTTTGGTCCTGGTCAGTGGGTGCACTTGCCAGGTTGAAATGACAGTTTAAAACTGCACACTCAGGTGCTGCTGTGGCAGGCCTGAGACAGGTATGCAAGGCTACTAATTTGAGAAGCACAATCAGTGCTGAAGGCCCACTAGTAGCATTCGTGTTACAGGCCCTGGGCACACATGGTGCACTGTACTAGGGGACTTACTAGTAAATCAAATATGCCAATCATGAATAAACCAATTACAGTCAGGTTTTGGACAGAGCACACTTGCACTGGCCAGAAGTGGTAAAGTGGGCAGAGTCCTAGAACCAGCAAAAACAAAATCCAGCGCACAGTCATAAACAGGAGGTCAGAACCAAAACGGCAGCGGAAACCACACCAAAGGATGCTTGGCCTAACAATAGCTAGCAGAGGTCTCAAAGCGGAGCTTTGGGGCTTCCACCAGAGTATTCTCACTGGATCCGTTTGTAACTGACAGATTGCTAGGCCAATAGTCTATATTATATATCTCTTGCAGGCAATGACATATACCATCAGCCAGATTTAAGATGATTTAAAAGTAGGTCACAGGAAGAAACTTTAATCTTGTTAACGAAAATTAGGCATTTAAGCAGCTCTAGTCCTTCAGGTGTATCAACTACCCCTATTAGTAGTGTACAAAAAGGAACATTAGAAAGCAATGCTATTTCAGCTGCTACCATGACTATTCCATCTACATCTCGATTTCCAGTAGTAGATTAACTAAAAATGTGTACAGGAGACCTCGCTACTTTCAAAAGGTTTATAGCACAGTGCTGTTCACATTTTTGTCAAGGCATATGCGGTTTCTAAATCACCAAACCTGAGTGGAGTTTGTATTACTTGCCTAAAGAAGCATTGGAAGGCACCAAAAAAACATAATAGACCCTGTTAAGTCAATGTTTTTCTGTCCAGTTTTTTGCTATCTTTGGACATCATCACCTACTTCCAGCAGATTAATGGTGATGCTTCTTGGACTGATGAGACAGCAGGAACTGACTTTTTCCTGACTGACCTAACACAACCGATTGAAGCCCAGATATGCACCCACTGGACAGAAAGGTTTTGGGGGTTCTCGGAGGGTATACTTTCTATCTCCCAAGGAAAATAAAACTGAGACTGTTTCTGCTAAACCTATGCCAATACAGATAGCCTTCTTAGGAACCCATTGACACAGGAGGGAAGGACGTGCAGGGCAGAGATGGGGTATGTCTGAATTCGGGCAATGGCAGAGTTTATGTCCTCTTATGTTCTTAGAAACAGGAAAACAGGAAAGAGTGTCACCCAAGGGATAATCCCGCTCTGAGCTCCATTGTAACGCCAGCTGTTTTCAAACAGGCTGTGTGGCATTGATTATAAGGAAACCCTGGCACTGCAATTTGCTGGTCCTCTTGACATCCCACCCAAACCCTAGCCCTGGCAGTATTTATAGTTTTTCTTTGGCAGTGTAGTAGTTACACCTAGGAGTGTAGCTATTATTGTGTGTTATCATGTGCAAATGTTTTGCAATACTGAATATCAGAACATGGGTGAATCACAGATACTCTGAAATGACTTGTGGTCTATTGGTTGTATACCACAATATCGATGGGAAAAAATATCATTGCACAGATATATTGTGAACCTAATATTGACAACAATATATTGTGATAGTACATAAAGATAGAGTATTCTTAACTTCAGATCCACACACCTTGAAGATACATATGTTGTCAAGGTACATAGTTGAGTGAAGTAAATTCTTCCTTACCGTTATGTACTTCCCTTCTCCATATTTTTGGAGTCAATATTTAGGGAGGTATTTTTTTTAACAATATTCTTTGAGCAGTATTCTGGTAGAAAACTGCAACTACTGTTAGGTCTGTGCTTTGCTGTTTAGACCAACTATATGGTTGAAAGCATGGCAGTTACAAGGGGGAGAAGGGATGCAGCCCACAAGGACAACAAGCAATGGCCCATACCCACTTTGTCTAGCTATCATTTTCTTTGTTTCAAGGACCTATCCGGAGGATACACAATGGTTCCTGCCATAGAAGACAATGGAGGTTTTACAAGAGCATTTAAATAAGGGGTGGCTACCACAACATGTTCTCAGACGAAGGCATTTGTGCCCTTTCTAGAAGCCTGTCTGAAAGGGGAAACTCTGCTCCAACCAGGCTGATTGAATTTGAACTTATGGGGAATGCATGGATTCTCATTGACAGGCAGTGAATGGGTCGAAAGTCCATGCTGTAGCTCTCCTGGCCTGCTCTATTGTTGATTCTAGGATATTCTGTTACAGATGGCTATACATTGGAGAAATGCTGATAACATACGTCAACATTCAAATATGATCCCCAGTCTGCCGCCCAATAAATATAAATAGTTACTCTTGCTTCCTTCCTTGTGCAAAAAAGGGGCCTGATGTACCAAACGTCGTAAAATACGAGAAGAAGCCAGTCGTACCTGGCATGTGTCACTCATCATTCATTACTCTACCAGGCCATTAAAAAATTTGAAACAAAAACTGAAATTGTTACTCCACTAATGCGATTGGATCGATATTAAAAGGCAGAATTCAGGATTACAAGAACCTAGGGGCATATTACCGCTTTTGTGGCCGTTTTCGGCTACAAAGCGGCAATAATTTCAACGCCCTATTATCAAGCTGTCGCTAACATCAGTTAGCGACAGCTTTTAGGTGATAGCGAGCGGTTTTGGGCCGCTTTGCATGTCAGCGATATTTATTGCTATTGACATGCAAAGTAGGCATACCCAAGCTGTTAGCGACTGAAAGCAGTTGCTAACATCGCTATCGCCTATTATCAACGCAGGCGTACCGATTAAAATATTCGCGCTAAGCGCAAATATCGCCAAATCCTAATGCCTGCTCAGACCACTTCTTAGCCTGTATATCCAATGGGAGGTGGATATTCAGGTTAAGTCCCTATTAGCGTTGATGCCTGAATATCGCTGAATTTGCAGCGATATTCACGCATTTTGCCGATATCGCCGGATATTTTATCGCTTTGGACATAAATGCTGCTAATAGCACGTTATCTCTGCGATAAAATCCAGCGATGCGCGGCGATAAAAAAATGTCGCTAAGCCTATTTAGCGATAAATATCGCTAGTTGTTGCTTATATGCCTCCTAATTCCATAGAAATACCAGGCACGTTTTGTGTCACTCCTGCATGAATATAGAGCTCTTGAGAGCACTAGTTGTCCAAGATGTCAGGTGCAGTGAAATACAAGGAGACCATTTTGTGCATTTGAAAGATGCACAATTAATTCATGATATCTAAACGCACAATGAAGCAGTTGCAGCTCCATATGGATGAGGAGTGTGCCACTGTGACTCTTTGGCTGAGAAACTGGTTCCCACTAAAATAGTGATCAGTTCTTTATGGCCCTGTTCTGTCTCCAGACAAAAGATCATCAATAACATTGTAAGTAAAAACCAAATTAGAGCTGATAGGTAGGGGCCCAGACCTGTTTGATGAAGCATGTTCTGTGAAGGCGATAAAGAAACACAAATAATGAAAATGAGAGAGACACAGATTTGGCGTGTGGGAAGACAACCGAGTAAAAATAAAAAGTAAGAACAAGATTAAAAGAGAAATTGAGGAAGAAAATTAGAAGGAAGGGTGAAAAGGAAGGAAATGTTAAAGGAAGAAATGGCAAAAAAAGAAGGAAATATGTATAAAGGTGAAAAGAATGACAAAATAAGTGGTGAAAGGAGCAGTGGCTAGAATGGTCAAAGGAGGAAAACTGGAAGAGGTGAATGGGTGGAAGGAAGGGTTCGTAAGGTTGTCTGTGTGTATATGTTTGTGCGTGTGTTTGTGTGATGAGTTTGTGCTTTGGTGTTATATGGCTCGTATGGCCTATCAGAATCTAGGCTTTTGCAATGTATCTGTGTTTATCTTTAGTTGACCAGTTGTTAATACACTGCTCCAATGGACTTCTGTTTTTATGCTGTTTTATTACATTTGGTCTTTTTACCACAATGGGGATGAGCAGCAGCATGTTTTCCCTCATCGACTCACCACAGCACAATCCACCTCATAAGCAATAAATGGACCAAGGAAGAGATCTGTAGAGGCAAAGATAAGACAGCATCAATAGGTTAAGAAGTCAATATTTTGTATCTCTATTATCCATCTCTTTCGCTTTGCGGCTTGGCAAAGGTCTCCCTTCTTACCAATAGAATTCAACTTAATGGAACAAACAGTTTAGGGTCAGTTTGAACATCCATTGCAGCAATGCCAAGATCTAACCATGAACCACGTGACAGAAAGAAAAAAACTGCATTGTGTCTCTTCACAGTTTCTAACTGGCTTCACCTCTTCAAAAGCATCTTGACACTACCCTGATATTTCAGATAAAATAACTTTGCATGCAGGAATTTATAGGGTCATACTTAGATCGGAAAAACTAAAACCATGGTGGCCAGCATGCAGTGTGCTCTCAACTTAAAAGGCAGGATTAGATAAGCATACCCCGAAGGACATGGGGCAGGTACACAACTCTACATATATGCTAAGTCATGCCCCCTATGCAGTTTTACATTTTAATCTTTTGTTTGTGTACATGTGCCTGCTTCGGGGCTCCTTTTGAAAACCTTTAATATAGTAACAAAAAGACCAACCACTCTATTCACCCCAAAAACGTTTGGCTTCAATACATTTTCGTTGTAAGGATACAAGGCAATCAAAATACAAAATGACAGCAATGTAAGTAAATAAATATGACAATGGATTGCAATGAGAAAAATATATGTGGAAACAAATAAAGAGTTCCGATTTTTTATGAAAATGGGAGGTAAATGTTAATCCAAAAATTTAACTTAATCTTGTAGAGGCTGCTTGCTTGTTCATGTTAAATTGCTTGGTAGTCTGCGTGGCACCTCTTTTTGGGGTGGTTAGAAAAAGATTTAAAAAATGTATTTTCCAGTAGGTTTAAATTGGTCAATACCTCAATTTTGGAACAGGAATTAAAAGTGTGTATCAGACCAGTCTGCAACCCAGTAGAGTGTGAGTTGAGCAGCAGTTCTTTTTACCCTCAGCACACCAGTTGTAGACTAAGAGTCCAATTACAAGTTTGATGGTGCAGCGACGGGGCCACCCCACCGCCGCAGCTCCAAACCTGCATTAGAACCACACACAAAATAATTACTTTTTTTGTCATTGTCGGGCGATTCCGTTGCCGTTCCCACGCCGTTACCTATAAAATAGGCACCACAATGGGAACATCAAAGGAAGTTCCTGCATGGCATGGACTCGAAATTCCATGCTTTGCTGGAACTTCTGTGCATGCACACAGGGGGGGCCCATGCTGAGGTGTGAGGCACAAGGGGGCCCTGCAGGGCCCTTTTCATTGATCTCCGCCACTGTTTTCATGGAGGAATGACGTCCATTTAATCAGTGGCAGAGATGAAAGTCCCGCCAAGCATATGGATGCCTCTTGACTGTAGCGAAACCGCCATGGAACAGCGGTTCCCTGGCAAAGTCGGCGGTCCCATGCCGGCATGAGCACTAAGATTGTAATGTGGTGGTCAAACGACCACCACCGTTGCACCACCACAAGTCTGGTGGTCCTAGGACCGCCAGACTCGTAATTTGGCCCTAAGTGTTTGAGCTGGGCCAGAGTCAGATGAAAAGACCTTCCTGCCCCTCCCACCTCACACAGCCCCTTAGTTTTAAGGTCATCTAAGGTATACAGTGAGAGATTGCATTCGCTGTAGGACTAATGGCTTTGCCTATTGGTCCACAGTACTAAGGTTTCTATTGGCTCTAGGTCTTAGGTCTTTGGTTGCTACTGTTTTCTAGGTCTGGGATTTCTATGCTTAAGGCTTATGTAACCATTAGTTCCCTGGACTAGTGTTTCTATTGGCTTTAGGGCTAATGTTCCTATTGGTTCACAGGGATATGGTTTCTATTAGCTCTAGGGCTAAGTGTGTGGTCTCCTATTGGTCCTTAGGACTTAGGTTCTTAATGGCCCAGTTAGCCTGATCATTAGGGTTATTTTGAGAGGGTTTTGGCTATCAAGCCTTAGTATCAGGTTATGTTTGGACCTTGAAAGAGCATGGAAAGAGCCTAGGGCCAGAAACACCTCCTCTACAACTTTACAACTACAGGCAGACTACTTATCCTAAGTACACACTCCTCATATACATTCACAGGGTGACCATAGCTACTACTAAACTATCCACATCACCCTTATAACTACTTCAGAAAGAAAACAAAACAGCACAGCTAAACACAACCTATCGCAAACAACATATTGACCACACCACAAGCCAAACAACTGACAAACATAATGTCACTCACAGGAGGAAACTAAAAGTTAAGGGAAAACACCAACAAATAATGCTGAGGTTCACTGATCACACCTTCCCCCCAGAACCCTTCACCCCCATTCAAACACCATATAAAACAGCATCTACAACACCATTACCTTCTACAAAAAGCCCTCACACATGCACCTTTCTCTCAAACGTCATATTTCTCTAACCCAAACACACTTTCCTATACCTCCACCCCAAGCTGGAACCAAACTACCTCCAACCAACCCATACCAAAAATCCCTATGTCACTGTTCTTCTTCCCATACCACACCACATGGCCAGCTCAAAGTTTCATGAAATGAAGAGGAAATAAACACAAATTCAAGACTTCGGGGCAGATTTACAAGAAAATGACGCATCTGTATAGATGCGTCACTTTCCCTGCGCCACCATGCAAAATACTTGCGTTACCATGGATGTGCCGTATTTACAATACAGTACTCCATAGCGCAAGGATTGACAGATGCGTCAGATATTCTGACGCATCTGTTGACCCAAAAGTGATGCATTGCTGGAGTTGCTCATGAAAAATTAACACCAGCAATGTGCCACAATAGATGGGTGACCCAGTCAAAAAGCCCCGCGTCATTCCTTATGCCTGGTCAGAACAGGCGTAGGGATTTTGATGCAGCAAAAGCGTAGTGACGCAGTGAAATGTTGTAAATTTCACTGCGCCAATTCTACATGGCTTTTTGCGTGGGAACGCCCAGGCTGCATACATTATACCTGACGCAGGTATAATGTGACACAGGGTTTTACAACGTGCCGCATCTCCCTAGATGTGTCACGTTGCAAATGGGCCGCAACTTTTACACAGCTGATGCGTCACAAAAATGAAGCAACGGCAGCGCAAAAGTGACGCAAGAGACTTATAAATGTGCCCCTCTCTCTTTAGTGCAAGATTCGTGAACAAAAATTGCTTCAAAATTTGTAATGTACCCTCAGAAGCCACACAAGATCTTACCTTCATTACAAAACATTGGTAAGTGAAGACTTTCCACCCTCATGCCTAAAAGTCATCTAACCTAACTGTTGCATCATCAGCAAAATTTGTACTGGCAAAATTGGAGGAGGCCTGACCATCATCCATAAAAAACAATATCACTAAAATTAATACACATAGAAATTCACACCATAGGAGGTTATGAATCTTTGATAATAATATGTCACCCCGCATAGTTCTCCCTCTTACTAGTTAAACCTGCACCAAACAGCACAAACTTCAAAAATATATACCTAGATACAGTGACCAAGACCTATCTAAACCAACCAAGCCTTCACATTCCTGCAGACCTTAACATATGTTTAGACTAGATGAATCCAACTAGAAACACAGCTATCACAGCTGACCTTGAGGCCTTCAACCACCAACACATTGTTTCTGGTACAATTCACTACACTGGACACACTCTGGATATCACATGTGCCCCCTTGGAGCAAACCACAGTAACAGACAACTCCCATGTAAGCTGGAGCGACCCCGGTATCATCCCTTTCAAGATCAACACATCTATCAATAACACTTCAAAAACACCAGACACCGAAACACTTTCATACAGACAATGGAAAAAACTAGACCTCCACAAATTCAACTCCAATCTTGAAAGAAACCAAATAAATATTCAACTTCATGACATACACACCTTCTACAACTGGATCTGCAATGCACTGGAGAAACTAATACCAAGAAAACCAATATCAAGGGTTGATCAAAAAAACACATTGGCTACTGACAATATCAAAAGAAGGAAAGCACAACTTAACTAGAATGCAAGTGGAGAATATCATGAGAAGAAAAAGAAAACAAAATTCACACCACTCCACTATAAGAGAGCCTGAAGAAGAACCAACAGAACCATGAAAAAGCCACACTACTCACTTAAAGCTGACTACCCTGTTAAGGAGCTCCTCAAGATTCTAGAATAATTTTACAATCCATAGTGCCAAAACAAAGAAACATCACAGTGAGAAGACGTCCGTGACACATCTCTATGGCATTAAATCAAAAACTAAAAGTGTAGAAAATTACCTTAAGGAGAACAAAGACAACACCACCCTAATACATGACCCAGACGAGTCTAGCCGGTGGCAGTGGCTGACTCTATCTGCTAGCGCTGTGAGACAAGAACTGCACTGCGAGCGCTGATTACAGAGCGTTTTTAAACTTTAGCGATTGCTGCTAATTTTAATTGTTGACAGTGGATTCTTGTGTGTTAACTTTAAACTTGATTGTGTCTCACCTGTGGGCTGACTGAATTGCTCGGTGATTCACGCACGCATTAGACTCCCGCCCCGGTCCGCCGCGTCCATTATGGGCGTTTGATGCGGAGGGTGAAGGAGGAGCCCAGCACTTCCGGGCTCAGGGCTGCAAGGTCAGCGCTCTAGCTGCGCTGTATGTGAGATAGGATAAAAGACCTGAACTATCGCAGTCGCGAGGTGGAGACGAGTCTAGCCGGTGGCAGTGGCTGGCTCTATCTGCTAGCGCTGTGAGACAAGAACTGCACTGCGAGCGCTGATTACAGAGCGTTTTTTAAACTTTAGCGATTGCTGCTAATTTTAATTGTTGACAGTGAATTCTTGTGTGTTAATTTTACACTTGATTGTGCCTCACCTGTGGGCTGACTGAACTGCTCGGTGATTCACGCACGCATTAGACTCCCGCCCCGGTCCGCCGCGTCCATTATGGGCGTTTGATGCGGAGGGTGGAGGAGGAGCCCAGCACTTCCGGGCTCAGGGCTGCAAGGTCAGCGCTCTAGCTGCCCCTTCTTTCCTATAAATGTGCATGGGGCCGTGACCGCGCAGCGGACGCGTGCAGCGGGCACGCCAGAAGCGCGCCGAAGTCGAGCCTAAGTCAAGCCCGTCTGCGCCCGTCTGCGGCCGAACGGGGCTCCGGGCCACGAACCCTGGCCGTCCAGGGTCCCCCTACATACGGTATGGAAGACAGGAACTACTGGATCTTTGTCCGGCAATTAGCTTATCCTGCAGGCACACTATGGAGGCAGCAGCTTTG
Organism: Lissotriton vulgaris; assembly: GCF_964263255.1. NCBI lineage: Eukaryota > Metazoa > Chordata > Amphibia > Caudata > Salamandridae > Lissotriton > Lissotriton vulgaris. The sequence goes on from NW_028244611.1 coordinate 346,308, forward strand.
CGTAGCTGCTCTTTATGTCCTTTTAAAATTGCTAGAGTACCAACTAATGACTTAGACAAAGGAAAGTTAAAAGCGGGACTGTTAAACTGTCGATCTCTTAGCAAACATAGCACTCAAATACATGACGTACTTGAAGACGAAGCACTTGACATAGTTTTATAACAGAAACCTGGCTAGGAGAACACTCTGACCCCGATATTATAGAAGCCATGCCACCTGGTTACTCTCTCTCCAGACTAGATAGGAAGGAGGGGAGGGGCGGAGGGATTGCAATTGCGATCAAAGCTCCGATGGAATGCTCTCTATCTCCCCTGATGATTGACCATTGTGAAGCCTGTCTATTCACCATTATACTTGGGCCTCAACAATCCTTATCGGGAATTCTTGTATATAGACCCCCAGGCAGGCTATATGACTTCACAGCTAGCCTAGCGGAAGCGGCAGCCCACCAAGCCATAAGAAAGAGCAAAATTATGGCACTAGGAGACATGAATGTCCACTTTGACGATCCGCTCGACAAAGAGGCAAAGGACATCAGGCAAGAATTACAATCCCTTCAATTAGACCTAAAAAACTGTGCTCCTACCCATAAACTTGGTCATCTGTTGGACCCTATTTTCGGGAACTGGTCCGGAGTGCAAGTTCAGCCACCCTTACCGGTACCCTGGTCAGATCATTCTCTGATCCCGTTCCACTTGCGGATATTAGAGTCTGAGACAAAAAAAGACAGCGAACACCGTTACCAATATCGTAAATGGAAAAACTTCTCTCAAGAAACCTTTAATAAAATACTTGAGCTAGGAGGACCGCCAGGGGGCATGGACTGCGATAACGCATATAGTAGGTTAGAGGATCGCATTTTAACTGCCTTAGAGAGCACTGCCCCTATACGTACCATGAAAAAACCCAATAGTAGAAAGAAGACCTCCCCGTGGTTCACTCCTGAGCTACAGGCAGCGAAATCCTCCTGTAAAAAACGTGAACGTAAATGGCGCCTAAACTTCTGCCCTATAGTCAAAACTCAATACAAAAAAGCTCAAAAGGAATATAATATCAAAATACGTACCACTATGGCCATGCATTATAAATCCTGCATTGGGGAAGCAGAGAACTCCTCTAAGAGCTATTTAAAATTCTTAAAGAGATCTCTGTGCTAACCAATGACGACACCTCCCAAACCGACTCAGTGGAAACATGTAATAGAATCGCTAACTACTTTTCTGGCAAAATAAAAGACATTTATGCCACTTTCTCTGGTAATCTGACATCTGGCCATGATTTTGTAGAAAGGGAAGGAGTTAGCTCCACAGAGATATGCTTACAATGTTTCTCGGTCCCCTCTCCAGAAATCCTCAATAGCATATGTAAAAGCATCAAGTCAGGCTCCCCTCGTGACCCGGCTCCTCCTAAAGTACTAGGAGCGAGCTTGACAGTATTGGAACCATTCTTTAGACATGTGCTCCAGGTCTCCTTTGCTTCGGCCAGACTCCCGGAAGTATGGAAGAAAGCAATTGTTCTCCCAATCAAAAAGAAGCCTAATGTGAGCCAAGATACTCTTGAAAACCTACGCCCTATTTCCCTGCTACCCTATCTAGCTAAGGTGGCGGATAAAATAGCTAACAATCAGTTAGTGGCCCATCTGGAAACTAACAATCTCCTTCACGCCTCTCAGTCCGGCTTTCGACCGGGCTACTCCACGGAGACTGCCCTTCTGAGAGCAACTGAAACCCTGCGACTGGGAGCAGATGCTGGTCATACCATGGCACTCATTATGCTGGACCTCAGTGCCGCGTTTGACACTGTAGCACACTCCATCTTGCTACAGTGCCTAAACAAAGCCGGGGTCACCAAGTCGGCACTGGGCTGGCTGAAAGCGTTCCTCACTGATCGCAGCTTTCAGGTACAGAGGGGAGCTTACTCCTCAGACAGCATAGCCTTAGAACAAGGGGTGCCTCAGGGCTCTGCCCTGAGCCCCACCCTGTTCAACTTATACATGGCTCCTTTGGCAGATGTGGTGCAATCGTACGGTGTTGAATTAGTATCCTACGCCGACGATACCCAACTGCTAATCTCCCTATCCCAAGCTCCTACCACGGCAGCTACCAACTTTAAGGCCTGTATGCAGGATCTAGCAGGTTGGATGAATCAACACTGCCTGAAGCTTAATGGCTCCAAAACTGAGGTATTAGTGATAGGAGGGAATGATGCTAGCTGGACAAGAGACTGGTGGCCAACTTGTCTTGGCCCTCTACCTACTCCCTGTAAGGAAGCTAAGAATTTGGGCATCTGGGTTGATCCCAAACTATCTTTTGATGGCCACATTCATAGATTAGTGGGGAAATGCTTCGGGGTACTGAAGACTCTTAATCGCACCCTGGACCTACTACCCTTAGAGGATAGACGCACCATGACCCAAGCCTTAGTGACCTCCCGTATAGACTACGGCAATGTGCTATTCCTAGGAAACACTGAAAAAAATATCAGGCGACTGCAGGTACTTCAAAATACCGCAGCACGACTGGTCCTGAGACTACCCAAAAGAGCAGCATCCAAACGAACTCTGGCTGCTCTACATTGGCTACCTATAAAAAAAAGGATCCTATTCAAAGCGCTCTTAATGTGCTATAGGATTACATTGCACAAAGCCCCTCTTTATCTGGCGGACCTAGCCCTCACTTATGAGCCAAGTAGAACACTTCGCTCTAGGGGAACTGGCCTACTTAAAATCCCTTGTGTAAAAAAAGCCAGAATGGGTGGCCGTTCTTTCAGAGTGCTAGCGGCTAACAAATGGAATTCCCTTCCAGCAAACATCAGGCTAGCAGACACTGAAATTAAGTTCAGAAAACTCTTAAAGACCTACCTGTACGCCCTATAGTTCTGTTCTCTCGGTCACGGCTATGCCTCTCTCTCCACAGCGCGGGGACACGCCGAGATGGCGTCGCCATGCGCTCTACAAACTCCTTTACTATTATTATTTATTAAAGAACATAGAATGAGATGAAAGCAATCTTTTGCCACAACATAATTTCTATACCATCTCACAAAAAGATTTCCCTGTCATTACCATCGCGAGCAGACCATCAAGGTCACTCTCAGGCCCAGTATCTCAAAAAAACATTACAGATATCCTTCACATAATCTGTGCAGGTGAGGTAGTCAAATGCTTATGTAACAAGTTCCTGTACCTAGGCTCGTTCCCTCCTGAGTTGAAAACTACAGGCCTAAATCAAATAGACCATTCTTACAAAACATATTTGAACGAGCAGTATTTATCAAATATTCAAAATTTACAGAAAATAATAATGATTTATGTCAGATCAACAGTCTGGCTTCAGATGACATAAAACCTACAGTGGACATTAACTGAGTGGCTGATGTATTGCTTCTGGATTTATTAGCTACACTTGACATTGTTCACAACCCCATGCTACTAAAGAGACTCCATCTTCTCATGATATGAGAAAATGCTCTAAACCTTATTGCTTCTTATTTCAGAAAAAGACAAAGTGTAGTTTACCTACCACCTTTCATGTCAACTCCTCACATGCAATCCTGTGGCGTCTCTAGGGGCCCATCACATCACATCTGTTATTCAAAATCCGCCTAACCCCATTACTAAACATGATTAAATCATTCAGCTTCACATATTACAACTGTGCAGATGGCACCCAAATCATTCTAAAAATGTGCGGCCTGGAAGCCGTTTATAACTCAAAACTTGACAACTTTTCATGTCATAAAACATGTGGATAATGAGTAACCACTTAAAGCTCAATACCTCAAAGACAGAGATAATGACCTGTGAACAATGGTATAAATACCAATCTACCTCCAAATGGCCCAAGGAATTTAAGATCCCTACAACATCAAGAGATGTCAGGAATTTAGGGATAACCATGGATTCAGACCTATCTTGGATTCCACGTCAACATCACAGAGTGCCTTCTACACCAAACACACTGACTCACATTATCCAGTGAATAGAAACCAACAAAAACTACAACCATCCTCACATTCATAATCTCCAAGCTTGACTACACCAACTGACTACACTGTTTTGTAGGAATTCAGGACCCTAGTGTAAGTTTCCCGATTCATGCCCTTATATAGGTACAAATCACCCTATCCTTATATAGGCATAGAAATCATAACCATATTTAGACTTAGTCTATGCAGTCCAAATACGGCAAGGCTACGTCAGCTAGTTCCGAGAATCCACAACGATTTATTGGAAAAACCCACCTTCAGCAGTCAGGGACTTCCCCCTGCTTGAATATTGATTTATCCAAGAACTGCTGGAGTTTTCAGAGAACTGAGTCTTTGATGACGTTATTATGTTCAACCTTACGTCAAACTTGGCACCTTAAAGGTATAAATATGCCCACACTTGCCCAGACAAACACACAGTGGTTGGGAGCAGTTCGACTATCTACTTGCCCGACGCGCCCTGCAGCAGCAAGTGCCGAAGGAAGCCGCCCCTCCAGCTGACGCACTGAGAGACGCAGTCTTTTCTCCTTCCGAGAAATCCAGCTCTGGGGTTTCCAGGCTACCCTTATGGGTTGCTGGGACATCGAGTCCTGAGAAAGAGATACAAGTCCTCCTTCATTCTAAACCAAGGTACGGAGCTGATTAGACCCTTAGAGAATTCTTGGAATAGATTCTTGGCAAAAGAATACTGAACTTAAGCTACACCTCACTTACTTCTTCCCTTGTACTAGACCTAGGTTAGGTACACCGGGGTAGTCGTATTTTAGAAGCACCAGTTGAGTACTTTTAGTCATTATTTATTAATGTATGTATTATATATTATTTTATATGGCTTAGAAACCATACCATGCTTTTACAGTATTATTTCATACTACTGTTCGTACTATATGGAATGTACTTTATAACCAGTATTACGAGTGTAGCAGTACATTTCTTATACTTGAGAAAGAAGACTGTTCAATAAATACTTTTTATTGAAAACGCCTGTCTCTCTATTTTCTCAGCACCTCTGGTGAAACGAAGCATGCACGATTAACTGAGTAAAATAGCTATCTATTGTTTCCTCAACTCTAGAGATTGATTTCTTATTCTTGGGAAACAAAGTTGTCATGTTTATGCGGTTGTCAGAAACTAATCCCTTCTTGTGAATTTGAGAAAGTTTCTAGTGACCTCTGAGCTAGCTAGCACTCACAATTACGTTTAATATATTCGATAGAGACCTAGTCGACCTCAGTCCTACATCTAAACTTTAGTATATGTTATTCCAATGCGCAGAGCCTATTGGGAATATAGGAACTACACTACAACACTTTGGCATACCCAGATTTACCATATGTAATATAAAACAAATTCAAAATACTGTAAATCCTTCTCATACTTCACCCAACATAACATAAAACTCTTGTTCTGCAATCACTCCACTGGCTACCAATAGCTAGAAAGGCAATGTTCAAGGCACCCCGCATTGTCCACAAAGCCTCTCAACGAAAACAAACAAAATAGGGCACTGTGTTTCAGGCATTCACCGTAAATCATAACACCACCTTACCATAAGAAATTGATAGAAGGCCCTGCTTCCTCAGTACAAACCATCAAACCATATATATATATATATATATATATATATATATATATATATATATATATATATATATATATATATATATATATATATATATATATATATATATATATATATATATATATACATACATATATATATATATATATATGTACATATATATATATATATATATATATATACATATATATATATACATATATATATATATATATATATATATATATATATATATATATATATATATATATATATATATATATATATATATATATATATATATATATATATATATATATATATATATATACATAAACACAAGGTTGTCCCCAATTGGCGAAGCCACAACTCAGCGTGGTATTCCATGTACTCAGGTAAGTAGCAGCCCAGCGATGCACACAATTATTGCCATACGCGTTTCGAGCTCGTATCAGCTCTTGTTCACTGGCGGCAAGAAGACAGGAAACGGGATTCAAGAACATGCAGTTTATTTAAATAGAGAGTCCCGCCCTAATAGGCACCGTGGCATGCTGGTCATTGTAGTCTCCATAGCTGCCATGACTCCTCAAATGTTCATAAACCAAGTGGCTCAGTACCTGCCTCCTTAAAAATGTTTACCCGGTGGGGCATGCGCTCATTGCCAGGCTTGCAAAGTTCCATCTTGCCTGTGTTGGCCACGCTGTCCCTCAATGCCTCTCAGTTTCCTGCACCAAGGTCCCGCATGTATCGCGGTGAGGCTTCGCTGCGGCTTGGACCAGCCGCTTAACACAAAAAGACAAGGTTGTCCCCAATTGGCGAAGCCACAACTCAGCGTGGTATTCCATGTACTCAGGTAAGTAGCAGCCCAGCGATGCACACAATTATTGCCATACGCGTTTCGAGCTCGTATCAGCTCTTGTTCACTGGCGCAAGAAGACAGGAAACGGGATTCAAGAACATGCAGTTTATTTAAATAGAGAGTCCCACCCTAATAGGCACAGTGGCATGCTGGTCATTGTAGTCTCCATAGCTGCCATGACTCCTCAAATGTTCATAAACCAAGTGGCTCAGTACCTGCCTCCTTAAAAATGTTTACCCGGTTGGGCATGCGCTCATTGCCAGGCTTGCAAAGTTCCATCTTGCCTGTGTTGGCCACGCTGTCCGTCAATGCCTCTCAGTATCCTGCACCAAGGTCCCGCATGTATCGCGGTGGGGCTTCGCCGCGGCTTGGACCAGCCGCTTCACACAAAAACACAAGGCTGTCCCCAATTGGCGAAGCCACAACTCAGCGTGGTATTCCATGTACTCAGGTAAGTAGCAGCCCAGCGATGCACACAATTATTGCCATACGCGTTTCGAGCTCGTATCAGCTCTTGTTCACTGGCGCAAGAAGACAGGAAACGGGATTCAAGAACATGCAGTTTATTTAAATAGAGAGTCCCGCCCTAATAGGCACAGTGGCATGCTGGTCATTGTAGTCTCCATAGCTGCCATGACTCCTCAAATGTTCATAAACCAAGTGGCTCAGTACCTGCCTCCTTAAAAATGTTTACCCGTTTGGGCATGCGCTCATTGCCAGGCTTGCAAAGTTCCATCTTGCCTGTGTTGGCCACGCTGTCCCTCAATGCCTCTCAGTATCCTGCACCAAGGTCCCGCATGTATCGCGGTGGGGCTTCGCCGCGGCTTGGACCAGCCACTTAACACAAAAACACAAGGTTGTCCCCAATTGGCGAAGCCACAACTCAGCGTGGTATTCCATGTACTCAGGTAAGTAGCAGCCCAGCGATGCACACAGTTATTGCCATACGCGTTTCGAGCTCGTATCAGCTCTTGTTCACTGGTGGCAAGAAGACAGGAAACGGGATTCAAGAACATGCAGTTTATTTAAATAGAGAGTCCCGCCCTAATAGGCACAGTGGCATGCTGGCCATTGTAGTCTCCATAGCTGCCATGACTCCTCAAATGTTGATAAACCAAGTGGCTCAGTACCTGCCTCCTTAAAAATGTTTACCCGGTTGGGCATGTGCTCATTGCCAGGCTTGCAAAGCAGTTTGTTCTTACTTACCTGTTTTCCTCTTCCTGCCGCCAGTGATCAAGGGCTCAAGGGAGCTCGAAACGCGTATGGCCAGATGAAGCACACGCAGTCTGATCGAACGCTGCTGCTTGCGGAGTGTTGTGCTGTACTCCTTTGTGTGTGGCTTTCTCATTGGGGCAACCTTGTGTTTTTGGATAATATGCGGCTGGTTCGGCCGCGAGAAAGCCCCAGCGCTGTCTCTGCGGGCCCGATGCGCTCATAACCTTGGGTGCATGTGGGACAAAGGTGGCCTCACCCGCTTGGAGACTTAGCGGCGGGAGTGAAAGACTGGCAGAGTGCTCCTCCTAACGGGATTGACATTTTAAATGCAGAGGGAGCAGGATCCACTTGGTTAAAGAACGCAGAAGCCCTTTAGGCATTATTTGGAACTACCGTGACCAGCAGGCCTTGTACGCTCACATGGGCGGGACTTCAATTTTGAATAAAAGCAGTTTGTTCTTACTTACCTGTTTCCCTCTTCATGCCGCCAGTGATCAAGGGCTCAAGGGAGCTCGAAACGCGTATGGCCAGATGAAGCACACGCAGTCTGATCGAACGCTGCTGCTTGCGGAGTGTTGTGCTGTACTCCTTTGTGTGTGGCTTTCTCATTGGGGCAACCTTGTGTTTTTGGATAATATGCGGCTGGTCGGGCCGCGAGAAAGCCCCAGCACTGTCTCTGCGGGCCCGATGCGCTCATAACCTTGGGTGCATGTGGGACAAAGGTGGCCTCACCCGCTTGGAGACTTAGCGGCGGGAGTGAAAGACTGGCAGAGTGCTCCTCCTAACGGGATTGACATTTTAAATGCAGAGGGAGCAGGATCCACTTGGTTAAAGAACGCAGAAGCCCTTTAGGCATTATTTGGAACTACCGTGACCAGCATGCCTTGTACGCTCACATGGGCGGGACTTCAATTTTGAATAAAAGCAGTTTGTTCTTACTTACCTGTTTCCCTCTTCCTGCCGCCAGTGATCAAGGGCTCAAGGGAGCTCGAAACGCGTATGGCCAGATGGAGCACACGCAGTCTGATCGAACGCTGCTGCTTGCGGAGTGTTGTGCTGTACTCCTTTGTGTGTGGCTTTCTCATTGGGGCAACCTTGTGTTTTTGGATAATATGCGGCTGGTCCGGCCGCGAGAAAGCCCCAGCGCTGTCTCTGCGGGCCCGATGCGCTCATAACCTTGGGTGCATGTTGGACAAAGGTGGCCTCACCCGCTTGGAGACTTAGCGGCGGGAGTGAAAGACTGGCAGAGTGCTCCTCCTAACGGGATTGACATTTTAAATGCAGAGGGAGCAGGATCCACTTGGTTAAAGAACGCAGAAGCCCTTTAGGCATTATTTGGAACTACCGTGACCAGCATGCCTTGTACGCTCACATGGGCGGGACTTCCATTTTGAATAAAAGCAGTTTGTTCTTACTTACCTGTTTCCCTCTTCATGCCGCCAGTGATCAAGGGATCAAGGGAGCTCGAAACGCGTATGGCCAGATGAAGCACACGCAGTCTGATCGAACGCTGCTGCTTGCGGAGTGTTGTGCTGTACTCCTTTGTGTGTGGCTTTCTCATTGGGGCAACCTTGTGTTTTTGGATATATATATATATATATACATATATATATATATATATATATCCAATGAAAATCCTCTGACCTCCACACCCGCAGCATGGCGAAAGAAGGAGACAGACCCCACGGCTTCAGGCAAGATGTTGCTTTTATTGAAAACCTTCCTGGCGACGCGTTTCGAGTAACTAGTTCTCTTGATCACACACCATTGAATAAGTCAGCCTGTTATTTTTGAATGCTTGTTTTCCCTGACCCCTCCTATGGGCCGCACCTCCTAAACTGCATCACATGATTTATTTAAAACATAGGCATATAAAGGGTGCATATACCATAATGGAGTAAAAAACAGACTGTTGTGGACTTTTCCTTCAAATAAAAAAAGTGCATTTTGCCTGAAACAATGCAGATAGTATAACAAGTTAATTCTGTTTATACTTATCATTCCATTTTTGTATGATTTTATAATGCTAAAATATCACATATAAAAACCTTTGTTGCTTCCATTTGCAATTATTGCACATATCCCATGGTTGTATATAACCGTTTATCATGACTGCATGAATGCAGAAGCGCCTCACGGCTAATAAAGTGACTGGTGCTGTATCCTTGCTGCGTGAATGCATATACCCATCGGGTATAGAATAACCAGTAACGGTCAATTTTTAAACAACCATCAGATTTGTAAATATTAATTCCGCCTATAGTTAAAACAATCATGTAATATTGAATCTAAGTGTATTGGAACTAAACCAAGAAACCCCCCAGCTCATGTAATGAATATTTATTAAAAATTGAAAGTGCTTGAATTTATGTACATCATAAATATTAATACTATATCCATTGTACATACTCAAAAGAAAAACACATTTTTTAAGTACCAGTGCTATTTTTTTACATGTGCTTATTTGTAAGCGAGGAAAAAACTGTGAGAAAAACCCAAAAATTAACCAAAAATAACAAAAATGGAATGCTGATATGGGGATAAATCTAATACAGCCTATGTACAAAGTATACAAGGAGAGAGATAAAATATTACTTTGACACTTAACTTACTAAATCCAGTGTGTTGAATTCATATTGCACACTTTAAATGTATTTGTGTCTGGCCGGATGAGTTAATCACGGTAAGTACTGCTATAATTCGCCGAGTGGGATGAAACCTGGACTCTTAACCACAGATACAAAAACAACCATAAAGGGCCCCAAATGGACAAAAAAGGGAAAGCCGGAGTTTACAGAATTGTGAAGATCCTCAGTAGCGTTAAGCCCGTAGGGCTCTTTGCTGTCTAACGCTATGATGTATTGGGTTTCCAACTTCCTCAACATTTTGTCCCTATCAACACGCCGTCTTTGTAGTGGCACTGCATCTATGACATAGGAACTCAAACACGATGGATCCCTGTCATGTACTGAATTAAAATGTCGTGCCACGGGGTAGGCTGGGTCATGATTTACAATTGCCCGAAAATGCTGCAATATTCTGACGTGCACCTGCGACCTCGGGCTTCCTACATAGCACAAGCCGCAAGTGCACGCCAGAACATAGACAGCAAACTCCGTGTGGCAATTGAAATTGCCCCTGATTGCAATTTTGGCGCCGGAGAAAGGATTGACATAATGGGTCATATTTTGTCCAAACTTGCACGCACGGCAAGAACTACATTTGAAGAAGCCTTTTCTATTTAGCCAGTCACTGCCTTTGACTAGTTCTGGACTTGGCTTCACTAGTCTGCTCTTATTCTTGGGAAACAAAGTTGCCATGTTTATGTGGTTGTCAGAAACTAATCCCTTCTTGTGAATTTGAGAAAGTTTCTAGTGACCTCTGAGCAAGCTGGCACTCAAAATTAATTTTAATATATTCGATAGAGACCTAGTCGACCTCAGTCCTACATCTAAACTTTAGAATATGTTTTTCCAATGCGCAGAGCCTATTGGGAATATAGGAACTACACTACAGCACTTTGGCATACCCAGATTTACCATATGTAATATAAAACAAATTCAAAATACTG